>NW_004524693.1:9950870-9989154 GCF_000260255.1 Octodon degus | reverse complement strand
AAAAAAAAAAAAAAAGAAACAAACAAAAAAGGACTAAGTTGTCAAATTTTACTCTCTGCTTTTAAAACCTAAGGTAAAACTCCACTACTTAAAACATCTTTGGGCTGGGGATGTGTCTCAAATGCATAAGCACCTGCCTGGCAAGCACAAGGCCCTGAGTTCAATTCCCAGTACCAATGTTTAAGACAGCTTGATGGTGATGCAGACAGATATAAATAAATTAGTGAAGAAGAATAGAGAGCTGCGAAACACCAAAATAATTTCCTGAGTTACAGTAAGGCCTCCACTGTAATTTAATAAAGGAAAGGATGATCTTTTCAATAAACAATTCTGGGTTGCTTGATCTCTGTATTACATCACACATCAAAATAACTTCTTTCATATAAATTATACATATAAAAATAAAGTAATAAGGCATAAAAAATATCTTAAGGACCTTCATCCACGCAAAGTCTTCTTAATCAAGACATAAAACACACTACCAAAAAGGAAAACAATTGCTAAGTTTTATTTCTTAAAATTTAAAACCTCTTGGGGGCCAGGGCGATAGCTCAGTAGAATAAACATTTGCCTGGCAAGTGCAAAGGCCTGAGTTCAATCCCCAGTTCCGCAAAAAAAAAATTTAAAACCTCTGTCTACTGAAAAGCAGTGATAGTTGAATAAAAGGAAATCCACAAATTTAGAGAACAAATTATATATATATATATATATATATATATATTTATGACTAATTTCCAGAATATAAAAATACAGTACTAAAAATCAATCTGAGAAAGATAGACTACCCATTTTTTAAAAAACAAAACACTCAAAAAGACCTTGTACTGTAAAAGAAAGATGCATGGCCAATAAGTATAAATGGTATAACATTTTAGCTATCAGGATATGTAAGTTAAAACCATGATGCAACCTGAATACACATCTGCTAAAATCGCTAAAACTTGCAGACTGAATGAATAGAGTCTTAGCAAGACTTCCTTAAACCTGAGAGCTCAACCAATGCAAAGCTTTATTGTATGTTTTGCTTTTGAAAATAATTACTTGAAGAAAAAGTTTCCAACAGGGTGTTCTCCCTTGAAGATAAAGACCTGTGAATACCCCTGGAGAGGAGGCAATTGAAATGCAGTGAGGTGAAAATGGATTCCACTCTCATTTTTATGTCACAGGAAGAAAACATTCCCTTTTTTTTAGATATTAATTCACACCTGCACTTGCTTTAAAATGGATTCAGAGTGGGAATATAGGTAAGCTCAAAAAAGAAGTTTTATTTTTCCACTTTATTTTTTTGTTGTTGTTTTTTTTTTTTTTTTGAGACAGGATTTCACTATGTAGTTCAAGCTGGCTTTGACTCCTGCCTCAGCCCCTGGAGTGCTGGGACAAGTATGTGTCACCATGCCCAGCTGGTCATTAAGTTTTTTTTTTTTTAATTTTATTTATTTATTTGTGTGTGTGTGGGGGGGGCCAGCTCAGCCCACCAGGGGGCGGGGCTGGCTGGCATGTGGTGCTGGGGATTGAACCGTGGTCCCTGTGCTTTGCTAAGTTTGTTTTTTTTTAAGTAGGTGCTTTAGACCACTGAGCCATCTCACCAGCCCTAGTCATTAAGTTTTAATCACTTATTTTTGTAAAATTTTACTGACTGTCAAGGGGCCCAAGGATATAGCTCAGCGGCACAGCTTCTGCTTGGCAAATGTGAGGTCATGAGTTTGATTCTTGATACCAAAAAAGATTTTACTCAGCATCAGTAGTTTTGGTAAGTATTTATTATGTAAAAAATAAATAATATTACTGCTAGAAATTCAAAATCTTGTAGAAAATATAAGTATATAAATAATAAATGGAAGACTATAATAATATTTTCTTAAAATATGTTTTATTTTGTATGTTTAAGGTATACAGCATGATGTTATGAGATAAATATATGTAAACTAATTACTACTTTGAAGCAAATTAAAATATTAATCTTCTCAGAGTTATCCATTTCCCACTGTGTAAGAGCAGCTATATGTATGCATTTAGGAAAAAACTTGACTCTAATTAGTAATTATAGATATCATTAGCTATCTAGACTAAACTGTTGTATATTTGCCTAGATAATACTACTGTGTATTTTCTACAGTCAAGAAGATACATAGTTAAATACACAGACAAATAGTAAATCAAACTATTCACTAGTTTGTAGCTTTTGACCTACATCTCCCCATTACTTTCACCACCTACCCCTAGCAAGCACTTTTATTCTGTCTGTATATTTGACTTTTATTAGGTTCCACATATAAGTGAAATCACACAATATGTTTCTTTCTGTTTCAGACTTATTTACCATTTCACAATATCTTTGAGAGTCACCCATGTTGTGTAAGAGACAGAATTTCCTTTATGAAGACTGGATGATATCCCACTAACCGTAGACACATTTTCTTTATCTATTTATCCACTTGATTGTTCTCATATCTTGATTATTGTGAATTCACCAACTCATGAAACTATCTGCCTATCTGTACTCCCACGTTCTCTGCAATGCTATATACATAGATATTCTTCATTTAGTGACCTATCTGTTTAATGACTATTCAGACTTAAAATTGAAGAACACTGTTTGAATTTATGACCTGCTGCTCAGATTTATGAACATCTCTTTTCTTGTACAGTTCTGTATATCCTGTTCATAGAAGTAACTTTTTTGGAACAGAAAAACATATAACATCTTGTCTATACATTACTATAATTGTTGCTTGATAGTAGCATACAGCACAGTACTGTCATCTTATGTTCTGTTATATATTTGCAGTACTGCATGTAAGAATTATGCAAATAAATGTGAAGTCACGAATTTGGAATTCTCTTTAACCATTTCTTTGTTCTGAATAGTTTAATACATACAATATATACAATTCTTCATTTAGTGGTTAAAGCATTTAACAATCTATCCACAGGATCAGAACTAGTTCATTAAACAAAGAATGTCTATAATAACATTTGTTTTAAAATGTACAAAAATGCTGTCTAAATACAACAGTGTAAGGACCTCTAAAATCTACTCTTCTATAAATAATAACACTGAATAAAACAGACAAAATGAACTTTTGCAAAATTCTAAATGTTAGGTAAATGCTTGCAAAAATCTAAGGTGCATTTACTGGAGCACTGCTGAACATCCATGAGGATAACATACCTTTCAGGGTTGCAACTTACTGCACCCACACCCTTTTGCACAATTCAGCAGTAGTAGAAAGGTAACTCAAAGAATAAGATAAAATATTAGTAAGTCATATCTGATCAGGGATTTTAACTAAAATACATGAAGAATAGTTAAAATTAAGTTGTAAAAAGTCAAGTATTCAAGTTAAAAAAAAATTGGCATTGACAGTAAAAGGATGGAAACCAGAAGTGGGGGAGGGTAAAAGTAGAAGGATGGGGGCTGGGAGATGGCTCAATAGAAGAAGCATTTGCCTGGCAAGCACAAGGGCCTGAGTTCAATCCCGGGTTCTGCCAAAAAAAAAAAAAGGAAAAAAAAAAAAAAAGAAGAAAAGTAGAAGGACAAGGAAATGATGATCAAGGGAGCTAAGATAGAAGCAAGAATCCCTGGTGTGCTATGGCACAGTAGACTGATTGCAGATAATAATAATAATGATGTACTGGATATTTCAAAAAGCTGTAGCAAAGTATTTTAAAATACTTTTACCACAAAGAAATGATAAAAGTTGAAGATCTATGATTAAACTGATTTAAACATTATACAATGCACACATATCAAAACATTACGTAGTACTCCATTGATATGTACCCATTAATATGTACAATTTTTGTCTTTTGATGAGTCAGTTTAAATGAATTTATAATATATGTACACATATATATATGTATATATATATATACATATATATATGTGTGTGTGATGGACAACAGATCAAAACAGTCATTTCTACATTTCTACCAATATATACAAATGGCAACTAAGCACATGAGAAAATACTCAATACTATTAAGCAACAGAAAAATCAAAATCACAATCATTATTACTTCATACACCTAATGATGACTATAACTGAAAACGAACAATATCAACTATTGGTGAGGCTGTAGAAAATTTGGGACTTGTATACAATTCTGGTGGGAACGTAAAATGTAATAACTGTGGAAATCAGGTTGGAAGTTCCTTACATTGAAAACAAGCTACCATATAAGCTCACAATTCAACTCCTAGGTATCTAGGTTATGTTCACACAAAAATTTGTACATAAATACTCACTGAAGCATTATTCATAATAAATAACAGATGGAAATAACTCAAACATATATCAACTTATGAATGAATAAAATATAATTGGAAATCTATATTCTATAAAAAGAAAATAATTATAACACACACTACAACATAAATGAACCTTAAAAAAATATTCTGCTAGTAAAAGAAGCCAGACACAAAGGAATACAGATTGTACAATTGTATTTATATGAAATGTACAGAATAGATAAGTGCAAAAAGACAGGAAGTAAATTGGTGGTTCCCAGGTGTTGCGATAGAACAGGAATTGCCTAATTAAAAAAAAGAGAAAGATATTCAAAGTGTTCTTGAATTTTTGGATAATGACTGAATAAGCCTGTATTCAAAACCAATGAATACTGTACTACACTAAACCACTGAACTGTATGCTTTTAATGGAATTGTATAGTATATGAAATATGTATCAATCAAGCTCATTTTTAAAAAGTACTACTTAATATGAATGTTTTCAAGTAGAGACCATATGACAATTAGTAACATTTAATTCTAACAATGCTGTGAAAAATATCCTAATATTATTTCCATTTGAGAAATTAAAAGATCATATCATGACTGAAACTAAGTAGTCCATAAAATGTCTTAAGAGATAGTAGTATGGTTAGCACTTGAAACCGAGCTACTGTCAAAAATATATGTACCCAGCCAGAATGTCATTCTTTGTTTCAAGAAATGCTCTTTTATACCCATCTTAGCTGCTTTCTCTCCACAATTGGTATTTTTTTAATTTTATGGAAAAAAGAAACAAAATTTCATAACAAAATAAAAGGACAATAACAATAGTTAATACAGTGTGCATTATTATCTTCAAAGTAGTTACTCCAAGTATAAGATATGGGCATAATAATTTCTCCAAATGATAGTAATGCAAACCTTTTTCTTTTTTTAACTTTTTCTAGGAACTAAGACAAACTAGTAGTATAACTATCTTTTATTTTAGTTTTTTTTTTCCTTTTTGATTCCTGCCTTTCCCCTCCCTTTATCCTAGTTCCTCTTCCTTTTGAAAAAAAAAATCATTTTTCATTATCTATTGTACAAATTTGGTCCTTATTTACTCTTAGTTTCTCAGTTCAGGGAGACAATACAAAGCAGCACATGTGAACCTAATTTATTTCACTTAAGAATACAGTTTCATGTTGCATGCATTTGCCTAGAAAAGTCTCAATTTTGTTCTTATTTATGGATGAATAGTACTCCATTGTATAAAAAAGAACACTTTTTGTATACGTTCATTGGTTGATGGGCATTTGGGTTGTTTCCAAGATTTAGCTATGACAAATTGTGCTGCTATAAACATGAGTGCACATATATCACTGTATAATGATGTTTTAATTCTTCACGCAAGATACCAAGAAAGGGAATAGCTGAATGAAAAGGAACCTCTTTAATGTAATTGTGTGCACTTGTGTATATTGCACATTATTTATGATTGCTAATTCTTCTTCTTGGAGTTTTCCCTTAACAAGTACCTTCTTTGTCTCTTTTGATCAGTCGTGGCTTGCAGTTTACTTTGAGCTGGGGAGAAAGCTCAGTGGAATAAGTGCTTGCCTGGCAAGTGCAAGGTCCTGAGTTTGATTCCTGGTGCCACCTCTATGGCTCAGTGGATTAAAGCACCTGCAAGCAGGCACGGGGCCCGTAGGTTTGATCCCTGGGCCTGCTATACCGGCCCGGCCCCTGGGGCATGCTGAAATGGCAATTGAGAATGGGCATGGTGGTGCACACTGTAATTCCAGCTCATAGGAGGCTGTTAAATAAGTGGATCACTACAAGTTCAATCTAGTAATGAGACCCTGAACACCCTGTAGACCCTTCCCTAAAATATAAATAAATAAATAAATAAATAAATAAATAAATAAATAAAATAGCTAACACTCCTTTTCTCTGGGTTCCTATGGCATGGAGTATTGTTTTTTCCATCCTTTGAATTCACTCAATAAATTGCTTTTTGAAGTAAATGTATTACTTGAATGCAGCATATTGTTCAATTTTGCTTCTTGATCCACTTTGCCAGTCTGGATTAGGCCTAAGGCAGATCCCAGAAAAGTATTGTGTACACAAGTGAAGTTTTCACTGGAATTTCTCCAGGTTATGGGTCTGATCTGGGCTCCTGGATGTGGAAGCTAGAACTGGTCTTCTGTTGCTGGAGTTCTCCTCAACCCTTTTGATATAAAATAGCATCCCCATCCTCCCACTACTATCCTGCATGTCTGTGTGTTGAAGCATCTAACTGCTGTCTGGTTTTCCCACTGTTGCATTAAAGTTTTCGACCACATTCGTCCCATCTGCCTAGCTTTCACACCCTCTACCAGGGCCTGCTGATTTGCACTCCTGCCTGAGCCCACATGTACACCCCTGCTGCAGTATCATCTGGGTAGCTGGTCCCACCTGGGCAAGAGTGTCTCTCTTTCTCAACTTTTAATACATAGTCAATTTTTCAGCAAAGAGTAATTCTGCCTTATTTGCCTTGCTCCCTTTTATCCTCCCCTGAACTAGAACTGTTTTTCCAAGGTTGAAATTCACTACTCTGACCATCACAGCCCAACATTTGTTTTTATATTATCAGTGTACCCAGCATCCCAAGTTTGTAGCATGTCTACGTAGCCATTTGCATATAGTAGCTCAAGGTTCTGTTTTTTTATTAAAAAAAAATTCAGTGCAAAATCAGCCATGTGTCCACCTGTACCTTGAGTGTTTCTTTCCAATATTCTCAATGATCCCCTGTTTTCCAACATTACTACCCATAACCATAGCTACCCCCATAGCCACTGGAACACAGGGGGCATAAAATGACGGAAGTTTTCCCAGATACATTGGCTCTTCTGTTGCTGCAATGCAATACCCAACACTCACAAATTAAGGGAAGAAGATTTAATTCAGCTCGCAGACTCAGGAAATTTAGTATGTGTTCAGCAGGCTCCAAGGCGGAAGTTTGACAGTGGAAGGGCATAGTGTTGGAAATCTGCTTAGTTTGCAGCCACCAAGAACATAGGGGAATAGTACTTGAGAGGCAGGTCCAAAGGACCAGATACAGTACTGGAATTTGTACTGTATTATGTCACCCGACACATCCAGAAGTGTGTTCCACCAATCCCTTGGGTGGCTCTCAAGTCACTTAATTTAACAAAATCAATTTTAGCCATTACAGCAGTAGGACTCTACCCTCTCTGTTCTCTTTAGTACAAGTCAAATTGGAACAAAAACATTGCAAATAAGAAAAATATATGTAAATTCATGAGCCATGGAATATCTAAGGTCAGAAAGTTTAGGGTTGAAATCCCTGAGCTACTATAGAACTTTTGTTATACTGGCCAACTTACTTCTTTAGACCTCAGTTTAGGATTACAAGTTTGATACCAGCTTGAGCAGCTTAGTGATTTAGTGTGACCCTGTCTAAAAATTTAAAAATTAAAACAAAAAGGGATGAACATGTAGTTCAGTGTGAAGCCCTAGGTTTAATCCCCAGTGCTACAAAATGATGTATAAATATATGTTGAAAATTAATTATGTCTGCTTCGCTGGGTGTACTGATGAGGACAGTGTGTAAAGTTGATTAACTTTTTGATCTGTTTAGAGGATTGATGAAACAAATTTCTAGATATGTGAGGGTTGATGATGGAGGTATGGTTCGGAGTCTATATCTGATCCCTCAGTCCTTCTGTGGTGCTGTTTCTCTGCTGTGAATTCCAAGGACTAGGAAGCTTAACTCTGCTATGCTCTTGTGCCATGATGTTTCAACCTTGGAGTAAGCATAGCATGTACTGATTCCCCAGCAACCATAAGCCAAATTAAAGTTTCCTAAACTGTTGGTGTCAGGTATTGGGTCCCAGCAACAGGAAAGATGACTAATATGCTAAAGATTTTGAGGATTCAATTAAATCACATAAAACATCTTTTAGTGAAGAAAATGAATCATCAATATATCAGTAAACAGGTGTTATTTTTAACTTAGTTAATGTTCTTGAATTAGGCAAAAATTTGGAAAAGTAAAATGAAACCAGACCAAAGTATATATTTAAAGATGAAGAGAATTTGGGGATTAACAAAGAATAGAGTGGTTAAGAATTGTCAGAGTCAAGTAATTTACTTAGAATTAGTTACTTGGCATTTCTTTGTTAAATCCTTAATTTTTTTTTATTGTCTGGTGCTCCAGTTACACTACAAGTTTCGTGAGATTATCCTGTCTGTTACAATCACCAGTCTATATCAAGTGCCTGGCACAATGCCTGGCATGTGGTAAATGTTTAATAAATATTTGTCACCATTTTAGCATTCAGGTAAATTCAGATCACAACTACACTGATATTCCATCTCATGCCCTTCAGAGTGAGTATGGTCAAGAATACAAAAACCAGTAAGTGCTGGTGAAAGGGGACTGGGGATAAGTAACCCTTCTATGCTGCTGGTGTGAATGTAAATTAGTACAACTATGAAAACTAGTATGGAAGTTTCTCAAATATCTATAAATAAAAATCCTGGTGTGGCAATTATCATCAAACTTCCCAGCACTCTGAAAGGCTGAGGCAGGAAGATTACAAATTCAAATGCAGCCTAGACAACTTGGTGACTTAGAAAAAAATCTCAAAATAAAAAATAAAAAGAGCCAATTATATAGCTCAATAAAATGACTCTGGCTCAATCTCGAGTAACTTAAAAATAAAATAAAATAAAAGCCATATGATCCACTTTGCCACTCCTTAGTAAATACCCAAAATAATTATAGTAAGTCAAAATGCTACAGAAATGCCTCCATACACATACTGATTGCAGCATAATTGACAAAACCCAAGATTTGGAAGCAACCTAGGTGCCTATCTGCAGATGATCAGATAAAGGAAGTGTGGTACACAATCAAAGAAGAATAAATGATGTCATTTCCAGAAAAATGTATGGAAATGACATTCATCAAGTTAAACAAAATAAGCCAGACCCTGAAAGACAATTATGACGTGTTTTCCCTAATATGAGGAACCTATAAAAATGATGACATGAAAGTAGAGGGGCCGGGGAGATGGCTCAGTGGAATAAGCGCTTCCCTGGCAAGCGCAAGATTCTGAGTTCAATCCCCGGTTCTGCAAAAAAAAAAAAAAGAAAGAAAGAAAAGAAAAAGTAGAAAGAAAGTATTAATGGACAAGAGGAAGGGAACAAGCAGAAGAGGCAAGGAAATGGAAAATAAGAGGAGGAACGATGTTACATGCATGTATGAAAATGCCACAATGAAGCTAAATAATTTGCAAAATTAATGTGCACTGAAACAAAATATATGTATTGGAAATAAATATTTGTTGAAGGAATAAACAGTGGAGAGAGGAAGAAGGGAACAAAAGTTTTCAAGGATTCAAGCATAGATGATACAAAATGTAGGTTAGAAGTGCACAGAAAATAATTAAGTTAAATTATAGACATAATAGTTTGTGAAATTTGTAGTTCATTTCAGAGTTCATGTTTAGTAAAATTTCTATTTTATGTAATTGTACCTCTAACAAGAAGCTGGGGCAGGGGCGTATGAATAGCAACTAAGATAAGACAGAAGGTGGGGTTACTGTCCGGAAGTGACGTCAGGCAGAGTACAGTGGAAGCAGAAGAAGGCATTGTTGAGAAGCGGTTGCTATGAGAGATACACTGCAGAAAGGGAAGCGGAGAAAGAGTAAGTGTGTGTGTGAGTACATTTAGAAAAGATTGGTTTCGGGGCTGGGGAGATAGCTGAGTAGGATAAGCACTTGCCTGGCAAGGGCAAGGGCCTGAGTTCATTCCCCGGTCCTGCCAAAAAGAAAAGATTGGTTTCAGACAGATAAAACAGTGAGAGAGAATGACTATTACAACGAGGATCCACAAACCAAGTACACACCGTAAAAATACAAAGACTGTAGATATCTTATTTGACAACCTGAAAGTCCCTGGTTGCTTTGAAATGAAAGGTTTTAAGGAATGCTGGGTGGAGTGAAGCCATTGTGGCAATACCTATGTAGGTTAATCACTCTTGCGTATAATACAGTGATGATACAATAATAGAATTTACTTAATAACTAGCGGTGAAAGATGGTGACTGGTATTTTAATTATTGTGCGGCAGACACATTTAATATTCTCAAATGTAATTGGATAAGACTTTTGCACTGAACTTGGACAATGTAAAATCAAATTGATTTTTGGTACCCCTAAGACTGCGTTTGAGGAAGAGGTCTTCGAGAATGTTCTAGAACTCTAAACCATTGCTGCTATATGATTGTGAGCCTTTCGTTAAGCTCCACCCACTCCCTTTTCCTATAGGGTACGTCTAGAGTTCTCTTTTCTCATTGGTCTTCCGCGACTTTTGGCTCCGCCTCCCGGGATAGACACGTTCTCCTAATAGTAACTTTTCGTTTCAGTTTGGCTAGGACGCGCGTGTGTTTCTAAACTGGAGTGCTGTCGTTCTCAGTAGCCGGTTTACGAAAGTACATTTTTTTACTTTTAAACCAATAAATATCCTGCAAGTAAATAAGGTGGAATGGCGGGACCGGGCGGAACTGAAAGGAGGTGCGATTTAGATGTGACGTTGACACATCGGAGGCATTTCAACAACGGACCAAGCTACTTCCGGTAGCGAATGGGCGGGGTGAAAATTGTGCGCGTTTGGCGGGTTTCGCTTTCATTCTAAATATTTGGTCGTTCGGCAGCCAAGAGCGCTGTACCCGGGAGGACGCAGTGACTTCGCCACCGCTGGGAAGGACTTTTTCAGACTCCCCGATGGCCATGGCAGTGGTGAGTGGGAAGCGACAAGGGACCGGGCGCCCGAGCTCGGGCAGCGGAAGGGAAGGACACTGGCCACTGCTGGTCACGTGAGCACATGGCGAATCAGGGTCGGGCCCGCCGGCCTCTGGGGCGGGGCCCACTTTGCCGGTTCTACACACACACCACACACACACCACACACACACACACACGCACGCACACGCACACACACGCGCGCGCACACACACCCTGCTGTGCGATTTGGATAGAAGTTTTAGATGTTGGAGTTCGTGGTCTATGGCTTCCTGTCTCATTCCACTGTCTACCGCTCTAAAATCACTTGTGAACCCTTGAGAAAAATGAGTCTGGCGATTCCTCATTTTTAATTCACTTAATGGGCCTAGCCGGGTTAAGAGCTGGGGAAGGACGTACTTATTTCTCCTATCCTGAATGAACTTTATCAGCATTTATTTTCCTAGGTTTGTCAGTTCTTTGACCCACAGAGGTGAATGTTTACATAATGTGAGAAAGTTTGTGTGGAGCTGCCTAGTTCGTCACTTAGTGGTAGGACTTAATTTGTAGTCCTTTTTTTCATTCATCTCTTGAGATTGGTCATAATTTCTCTCTTGAAGATAAATAAACTCTGCCACAGTTTATTCGGTGACAACCTCCCACATTCTTATTGTTCAGGGTGTGTCACTTTAAGATGAATATTTATAAAATATTGAAAGTCTTCCTTTGCTTATCAAGGAAAGATTATAAATTTGTGTGAAGCTGAAAGAAGAAACCAGATAGATTAGTAGCAGCTGATCATGTTCTGAAGCCATGCACAGGAGCTCCAGGGGTGCAATCGCTTAGCGCGGTACTAATACTGGAGACATGTTCAAAAAACAGTGAAAATTTAAAAAAATGGTTAACATTTGAGCCCTGCTTTTTAAAATGTCCAAGTTTAGATAAAAGAATGTGACATGTGTATAGAGGTTCGTAGTGTCACGAATAAATCATCAGCTCCTGTTGGTAGTTTTGTGTTTGTCAAGGGTTGGAATGATGGTAATCTGCCTTTCTGAAATCATTCTTGTAGGATTTTAAAACTTACGCAGACCAAGCGTGCAAAGCTGCTGAAGAATTTGTCAATATTTATTATGAGACAATGGACAAGCGAAGAAGGGTGAGCACTGTAGTCTTTACCATTCTGTAATAAATAGGTTTTGTTGTTGTTGTTGTTGAGCTAGGCACTTATCAAACTTGCCAAAACAATAACTGTGAACTATTATTTAAAATCCTTGCTTGTGAAAGGATTGCTGTGGTTTGGTGGGAGTGTGAACTCTAGAATCATATGCTAGGCTTATCTTTTCCTAGTTCCATTATCTCTGGTGACTTGCTAATTTCCCTTGACCTCCTTTTATTTTTATGGTGATAAATAGGAACTTATTTAAATACTGCATCACACATAGTGCTGAGCCACACTGAGCATGGTGTTGCACACCTGTAATCTCAGCACATTAGGAAGCTGAGGCAGGAGGACTGCAAGTATAAGCCCAGCCTGGCTAATTTAGCAGGTGTTGGTGGGACCAGGTCTCAAAATAAAAAAGAAATGGCTCAGTAATGTAGGTCTATGCAGAGGCCCTCGCTTCAGTTCCCAGTACTATAATAAAATGATCTTTTAGATATTTTTAGATTTTCTTTTTTTTTTTTTTTTGAGCCAAGGCCTTGCTATGTAGTATAGGCTGGCCTCAAACTCACTATATAGCCTGAGCTGGCCTCAAACTCACAGCAGTCTTCCTGCTTCAGCCTCCCAACTACTGGGATTGTAGGAAAAGTGAGTCTCTTACCATTTAATAGATATGGTTAAAGAAGTACTAGTACCATTATAGGACTAGTACCATTACAGGAAGCTTTCTTGGTTTGCCCTTTTTATTTCATATATTGACACATAATTTCTGATTAAGACTCACAACTAAAACTGGTACTCACAAAAGGATTTACATAGCATAGGTGCATTTAGTCTTTAACAGACCAAACTTTAGTAGCTTCTTGTAATTTATACCTGAATCGTGTCTAATTATTTTATTATGTGGTAAAATGAGTCTTGGTCTATGTCTCTTATTAGAATGAAACTGTATTTATTTTTGGAAGAAAATTTCTATCATACAGGTTCAAAATACTCTCTCTCTACAAAACTTTAAGGTAAAGGTGAAATATATTTCCACAACTGATATCTGATGACATTGTATGAGGAAAGTGATATGATAATAGATGTTTATTGTGCTTTGTCCTGAGTATTTATTATACCCTACTACTTTCAAAAATAAAGTAGCAGAAAAGGCAACATGATTTATTACCACTGCCAGAATAGGTATTGTCCTTGTAACCTAAGTTAAATTTTGGAATAAAGCAAATAACATGTCACTTGGAACTTAACTCATTTCACTCATCAGAGGTTCCTGTTTCTTTTGACTTGAATATGTTATTAGAGTAGTTAGAGAACTAACTCAAACACATGTATATAAATGCTAGGATTTAAGTATAGTAAGCCTTAATTGGTAACTTTATTAATTCTCAGAATTACAAACGTGGGGCCGGGGAGATGGCTCAGTGGAATAAGCGCTCCCCTGCCAAGCACAAGGGCCTGAGTTAAATTCCTGGTTCCGCCAAATAAATAAATAAACAATCTAAAGAGAAACCAGAGTATTGAAATTCCTCTCACTTTTGTCTCATTGCTATTTGTTTCTCAATAAAATTATGGGAAAAAAAACAAATAACAGGGAAAAAAGAATTACAAAGGGAACCAAAAACTGATTTGGAGTTCCTTAGAATTTGTTGCCATTTAATTCATTTTAAAAGAGAAAGTAAAAGTTTAAGAATCTTTTTCTTTTTGAATGTTGTTTTTAATTGTGGCTAAAGGAAATAATAAACATGTATTAATTACCTAGTCTTTAAAGAGTAGTATAATAGCTCTTTAAGGACAAGATTATGAGACACCTTGTTCACCTTGGTTTATAGTGGCAAAGGGCCAAAATAAGTAGAGATAAAGGTAGAGTCATGAAAGTGTTTATATACCATCTGTAACCATTTAATTCATTTTCAGAATTTGCTTCCCTGAAAATCAATTTTCTAAACTTTTCTCTTTTTTTAGGCACTTATCAGGCTATATCTGGACAAGGCCACTTTAGTATGGAATGGAAATGTTGTTACAGGTCGGGATGACCTAAATAATTTTTTTGAGATGTTGCCTTCTAGTGAGTTCCAGGTTAATATGTTAGACTGCCAACCAGTTCATGGTAAGATCATAAATTTTCAAGGACTTCCTTTCTCCTTCATAAGTCCTCACCTTTTACATCAAAAGTATCTAGCAACTTTGAGTGGTATAAGTATTTACGTATTTGACTAAGTTAAGTGTCATAAAAATTTCAGCTGTCCGCTCAAACTTTTGTTTCAACTTTAGGTGTATCTTTTTTCACAATCAATGGATTGTGATTATAGCTTATTAAATTGTATAAGAAATTAAGAATAAATTTTTTTTTTGGCTTTTACATTTTTATTTGGGGACAGGGCAAGGGCCCACTTCCCGTCCATTACAGAGGTGCTCACAAGTTCTTCAGCCACTCCAAGCTGGGGCCCTGGGCATCCTGGGGGTGGCTGGGCACATCAGGCATGTTCCCATCATCTCGGACGGGCACTGGGTAGTTGTAGGGCGTGGCCTGGTTGATCATGCTGGAGTATTTGGTGTAGGGACTGATAGGGGGCATTATTATAGCGAGGCCCCCGATGGCGAAGGACACGACCAGCACCGGCTCCTGGGCCCAGGCGTTCTTGAGGAAGGCTGCGACTCTAGACGCCATGTTGCTTGGCGGGGGCGGCGGCGGCGGCCAAGAATAAATTTTATTTTTGTCAGATGGAGAGTATCTCCAGACAAAATTTATGCACTGTCTCTGATTAATATGTTTTACAATCTATTAAAATTTCACTGTGTTACATGAAAGGATGATTTTCAGTAAGCCAGCTTGATTGAGTAGATTGGTGCAGTTCATAATATTCACCTCTAGATGGGGAGCCTAATGTTTTTAGTTGTTCAGGGTGATTTTTTTTTTCTTTATACCATAGTTATTGAAAGGCCAGGGATATAGCTCAGGGGCACAAGCGCCTACCTGGCAAGCACAAAGTCCTGAGTTTGATTCCTGGTACCAAAAAAAAAAATTATAATAGTTTTTGAAGAATAGCTTAAGCAAAATATGAATAAACTCTACTAAAAACCTAATGATGCCTGTAATCCTAGCACTCAGGAGGCTGAGGCAAGAGGATCATTACATGTTTGAGACCAGCCTAGGCTACAAAGTGAGGTATAGGCCAGCCTGAACTGCATAATGAGACCCTGTCTCAAAAAGGCAAACATAAAATCTAAAAACCATTCTAATGAAGTATTAATATAGGGAACAGATGTTCCTATGCTAGGCATAAGCACTTATTTAGAGCACCTCCAAATCTTTCTGGGCTAAAAATAGTTTTATTATTTTTAAATGACTGGTTTTCTGGCTTTGGATGTACATGTCGAACATACTCAAGATAAAGAATGTTCATGAAAAATTTGTAGCAGTAGATAATAAATAGAGCCTGAAAATATGCATATTTAGAGACAGAAACTGACCAGTTTCTTTGTGTGTGTGTGCTAAAGAGCAAGCTACGCCATCCCAGAATACAGTTCTTGTGGTGACCAGTGGCACTGTGAAATTTGATGGAAACAGACAACACTACTTCAACCAGAACTTCCTGCTGACTGCTCAAGCCACTCCTACCAGCACTGTGTGGAAGATTGCAAGTGATTGCTTCCGTTTTCAAGACTGGGATAATAATTAAAAGGGCAAAAGTCAACATTTTGGTCCTTCAGGTCCAGCAGCAGAAGTTTATCTAAATTCATTAATCTCATTGTAAAAGCACTATAAATAAGTATGCTCTGAATCTAAAGTTCTTCAAGATTTTCTTACTCCATATTGTGTGTTTTGCAGTAACTGCCAGTTTGCATTATTTCCCATAAAAGCTTTACTGCTAGTTTTTGACATGCCTTATATACATTCCATTAATGACGTTCAAAGTAAAACTAAACATGATTGTGATACTAGCATACTCACTGTGAACCCAGACAATTGCAAAAATCCTTTTGTAACATTACCTATGGGATGTCAGCACAATGTAACACTCTGGGAGGAAGTAAAATTTTTTTGGTTATTTTTGTAGTAAAACACATGCCTATTTTCTGTTAACACTCATGATGCAGTTTTCATGTATAAGTATAGACTTTTTTTTTTTCTCGGAACTGGGATTGAACTCAGGCCCTTGTGCTTGCCGGGGGAGCGCTTATTCCACTGAGCCATCTTCCCAGCCCGTAGTATAGTCTTTTCAAATCAGTTCTGTTTATGTCTAAATACTCTGACATTGCAATTACATGTGGATATTTTCAGTAGTCTTTTTTCATGTTAAGTTTTCTTATGTTGACATTTTTCCTTAACAAGGGAATTAAGGAGAAAGGTGAAAATTATTTTCTGTTGATACCTCGTTTGTAAGTATATTTGATGGCTTAAAAGCAAAACTTAAAAACATTTTTCTTGGCAGTTCCAGGTCGTTATATTTAGGGAATGTGTAGTAGTAGAACTTGTATTTTTAATGAGAGAAAGAGAAATGCAAAACTCCAAGGTTAAAGACAAAAATAAGAAGAGGTTGAGCACATGGTAACATTTTGGTACTTGTTTTCTATCTTCTCCAAAGGTTCTGAGAATTGTCATCAGCATGTCTAAATTTATTCAAGAATTTTATAGAAGTAAAATTGTCAGGAATAAGCCTGAACTGACAGGGTTTAACAGTAAAGCTGGAAGCAAAGCCATTCCTTTATCTTTGTTACCCTCTAACTTGTAAGTCTTCCGTATAAACTTCAGTAGCAGAGTCTGCTATGTATTACCCACCCCAAAATGAGTGATTTCCCACCCTGTTTTGTAGTGTCAGCTGTATCATCTATTATTTCAGTTGAATTTTATGATTTAGTCTTTCATGTGGCATTGAACAAAGAGATCAGCTTTAAAACACTTTTCTCTTATGTGACTAAACCATTTTCTTTTAAAAGGGAAAACAGCAACAGATCATCTAAACGTTCAGAAGAACAAAATAATTTTATGTCTGTACTTCTGAAGAAAAACCCTAGCTCTGATTTTAGACAAAACATACTAGTCTTTGAAATTTTATAATGTTTTTAAGCTATATATGTCATCTTTGTTTATACATTACAACCAAAATTGTTTTTATTAAATTCGTTTAGTCTTGTCTAAAGCTATACACTGTACTTCTGATGTATTACCAAGATAGACTTAGAGAGAAGGGAGTCAAATGGATATTTAAACCACTCATTCTTTTTGAATGATCAAAATTTATACAACATAGTATTCTAGTCAAAAGTGATATGATTATTATTTTAGATTTTTTTTAAACCACAGCTTTAGCAGCAATAAAAAGTCCCCAAATATCATCCTTTCCATTGTGGAGAACAATCTCAAATAAAAGCTGCATATAAGTAGTAATTGCTGAATATCTGTAAATTACTTTCTCCAAACTATTACTTTGAAGTGGATGGAACGGCTCTTGTATGGACAAGATTGTATTTTTCACTTGATCGTATTTTTATAATTTGAAAAATAAAAATTGCCTGTGTTTTTCAATAATGTTTTAAGGTGTTTTGATTTTTAAGACTCAAACACGTTTCTTTATAATATAAAGGTTTTTAAACTTTTAAAAAATGTTTAAATGTTTAAAACAGTAGTTCAAAATTTGGACTTTTTTCTTTGTTCTTTCTGTAGCCCATGCTGTTCTTTTTCTCCCAAGAATTTACATTTCTGAGATCGCCTGTTTGATGTCGCATTGAAATTTTTGGTGAGAAGCTGGAAAACTTACCCTTGAGCAACTAACCAAAGCATATTCAGTAAGAACAGTGAAACTAAAATATAACCGAGTTGCCAAAAGAATGCCATTAATTAAATTCAATTCTACATTTAAAACTATGTCACCAGACATTTAAAGAACTGTGAGAAGTAGTGGCTTTTACATTCAGTCAAATAACATTTCAGTCTCTTTAAAGATGCATGTGATTTTCACATTTAAATCTCTGAAAATGGTATGGACCTTAAGTTGATGCCATATCACAGTTTAATCGCCTTACCCCCTTCTTGCTGATACAAATAGTGTTATAATCAGTAGCATCTTAGATGAATGAAATGCAGTAATAAATTTTACCTAAGTAAAAATGGTTGGATATCTACTTAGATAAAATTCATCATAGTGGAGGCCAGTAGTAACACTGTAATGATTTAAACTCTGTCACCGTGTCATTTATATTTCATGTCTAGCCCATATGCCTAGAATAGTTACAGACTTTAAAAGTGTGTGTGTGTGGGGGGGAGAGTTTGTATGTATCAATGAATTTGAATCAATATTTTCCTTATTTTTTAGATTACCTAGTATGTAGTTTATCCAAAAAGGTAGTGCCAGTGAGGTTAAAGAATAGTGCAGTATTTGGGAAAGTTAAAAGCCAAGAAAATACTGAATTCTTTTATTTTGAAATTTTGCTGAATTAACTTGCCTGTGATGAGTAGAGTCAAGAAATTTGATAGAACAGGGCTTCATTTACTAATATTTGTTGTAAAATTATTTAATATAGTTAAAAATATATTAATGTTTCGTTCTTGCCTATCTGTACTTTACCATAAATTTGTATGCTTTAACACAACCACACATTTAAAGGGAAATGATAGGTCATATCTGACTTTCCAAAACACTTGCTATCACACCTTTCTGTATTGTACTAATGCTTGTTTTTTGCCAGATGCAGTTTTCTACACAAAAGATTTCTCCAAGAGCTGTACAGGTCAACCTAGCATTATGGAGAAGGACTAAAAGGTAGAGAACTACAGCGTATCATTGGAATAATTTTTCAAATGGAAGGTCCTGGGATATGATGTAAATTTAGGACTGTGTTACATGCATCCTTTAAATGATTGATTGATTGACTGATTGATTGATTTGGTACACAGTCTATGTACACAGCTTGGACTCATAGTGATCCTCTGGACTCAGCCACCTCAGTGCTGGGATTACAGGTATTTGCCACATGCCAGGTCTCGGTGGCAGGCATGGCATGCCCAGGATTCTGGGGCCAGCAGTGCATGCAGTGCCAGGGATTGAACCCAGGTTCTTGAGCTTGCCAAGTAGGTGCTAAGATGGCCAAGCTATATCCCCAGCCCACATTTATCCTTTAGGTAGATATCTTCCAAAGTTTTTGCTATGACTCACAATAATGGGTATATTTTATATTACAACCCAGGGTATAGTTGTATAAATGCACCAAGAAAATACATCCAAAAACCTCATGCTTAGCACTTACAGTGCATTCCTAACATTTTCTGTTTTTGTTTACTTGTTTTTTGAAAATGCTAGTCACACTGGGCATGGTGGCACACACCTGTAATCCTATCACTTGGGAGGCTGAGGCAGGAGGAATACCACTAGTTCGAAGCTAGCCTAGACTACATAGTCCAAAGCTAGTCTGAATTACATAGTGAAACTGTCTCAAAAAAAAAGAAGACTGGGCATGGTAACACGTGCCTCTAATCCCAGCTCTTGGATAGCTGCAAACAGGCGGATCACTACGAGTCCCATCTAGTAGGAAAACCCTGAACACCCTGTAGACCGTCCCTAAAAAAAATACCAAAAAAAAGAAAATTCTAGTCATAAGCTGCTCAGTTGATCTTTACAGCTTCTTAAATTGTTGTGTGAACAGTTTCAAAAGTTCAAAAAATTGAACAAGCATAATATTTCCATTCTCATTTTCTTTTGGGGATGTAGGGTCAGCTTTTAAAAAGTGGTGTCATGTCAATGATGTCATCCTAAATTGCAAGTAAGTAAACACTTCCTGCTCCTTATAAGCAAGAAGTTTGCCTTCTGTGTTGAGGAACACGAAAGAAATTACTTTTCCTCCCATTTCTTAATTTGCAACAGAAGTTCAAAGATAAGAAAGCAAATGTTCTGATTAGTCTATAGGCAGAACCTGTGAATAGAATAAGTAACAATGAAAACAGAAGGGGAAGTCCTGTTTCAGATGCTCATGCAGAGAATGAAAAATCTCAGTAGAACTACTTTAAACTTTAATGTTATATAATCAGTTATTTCAGTAGATTTTTTTCAGTCAATCTCATGTGTTTTTTTCCCTTCCCTTTTCTCCTTAAATGCCCCAAACATCTGCAACAAATGTGGTGATATTCTCTAAGAGGCAAAATCTTGCTTTCTGATCCAAAGGAGATCCATTCCCTGTCCCCTCACCCCCCCTCATGTACTCTGTAACTTTTCACAGTTCGCTTACTCAGAGCCTCTGTCTTCAGCTGTGAGTGGTCTTGGCCCAATCTCAGAACTAATAGTTCATTGGTTTTGAATCATTTTAGGAAGAAACTACAAGCCTGTGAATAGAAAACAAGAGAAATTAACTGAAGCAGAGGTACTGCAGGAGGTAGGGACAATTTAAGAGATACTGTTCTCCAAATGAAAACAGGGTGGCACTAGAAATGAGGCATTTACATTCACATTTTCATTTACAAATAGTACTAGGAGGCCATTGGCAAAACTAGGACCTGGGAATCCTACTTCCATGCCCTGTTCTTTCATCCTAAGATCCTGTACTTTAAAGCTTCCCAAAGCCTACACTGATGCACACTTTGAACCTGTTCTCCCCCCTCTTGAATGCTTATCCAAGCTTTGCTCTGAGAATCATTCCATCCTGTCCCACTCTAGCTTTTAAGCTAAGTTCTCTCATAGACTCACTATAGAGTAATTTGACTTTTGTCTCAAGGACATGTATAAGTTAGAATTTCCATTGCTGGGCAAAATACTTAAGCACAATTTAAAGGAGGAGAGGTTTATTTAGCTCATGGTTCCAGAGGGTTTCATCCATGATTACCTGGCTCAAAGAAACATCATGGTAGAAGGAGATGGCACAACATAGCTGCTTAGTTCATGGTAGCCATAAAGCAGAGGGTGGTTGAATGACTCCCAGAGGGAAGGGACTGGGGGCCAGATATTGTACCCAAAATCATGCCTCACTTGCCAGCCAGATATGCACAGAAGTATGTGTTACTAATTTTATATGTTGCTCCAAAGCCAGCAAAATGACACTCAAGCTTAACCATCACAGCATCATGAATATAAGTACTTCAGGCTGACTGAGCGATAAGTTATTTAACCATTTTCTGTTACTGGGCATATTCATTTTCCATTTTTTTCTGTTAATAACTACAGTATTGAATATCTTTATACACATATTTTTGCACATATGTGAAAGTGTATTTAGTGGATACAGTTATAGAAGTGCAATTGTTGGGTTAAAGGATAATGTGTTTTTTTTTTTATCTTTTTTAGCGGAACCAGGGATTGAACTCAGGCCCTTGCACTTGCAGCAAGTGCTTATTTACTGAGCTATCTCCTCAGCCCCCACATTTTTAATCTTAAGGAAAACTATCAAATTTCCTCCAGAGGGACTCTACAGATTCATACTCTAAAAATGCATGAGTGCTCATTTTTGCATAATCTTATTCATGCTGAACATTTTTAATTAAATTTTCTTTCCAAACTCATGGGTAGGAAAACAGTATTATATTTTAGTTAATATTTCTTTACTAGAAAAGGTAATAATTCATGCCTTTAGTCATGACTTCCAAATATGTAACTCAATTCAAATGTCTAATGTACAATTCTAAATTAATTTAACATGTCCAAAATTAATATTCTAATTTGGAGAAATCCTCAAAGTTAAGGATAAAATATAAACAACAATAACATTTGAGATGCATAGAGTTAACCTTTCCAAACTGAACAGATCCTATCTTTAAACCTGCTCAACTTACACACTATGTCACCTCTGAAAAATGGTGACTCCATTCTTCCAATTACTTAGGACAAAAAGCCGGAAATACCTTCAATACTGTTTTCTCTCACACCTACATATTCATACCACTTCTCCCTACCTCCATCAGTAACTTTAGTCTAATACATTATCACCTTTTTGACTCTATTATTGTACAAACATCCTATGTCCTATCTTATCTTCCTGTCCCTACCCTGCCTAATTCTTGTTCCAATACAATAACAAAAGTGATCCTTTAAAATACACAAGTCAGATTTGCCACTTCTCTTCCTAGAATTCCCCCTATATCTTTATATCTCAATTTAAGTGAAGACATATGTCCTTTTGATTGCCTGCAATGATCTGGCCCTTGCAGCCAATCTTACAGCTCCCTCCTCATACTCACTGCATTCCAACCATTTAGTCTCCTTTCTTTGTTTTATTTTATTTCATTTATCTTCTTTTATTTTTTAAATTCATTTTAATGAGAAAAAAGATAAAATAGCAAACAGTTTCAAATCAGGCCCCCCTCCTGTCCCTCTCTCAGACAGGAGCTTTCTTTCCTTCAATAAATATATTCTGCTCATAACCTCTGTAAAAAAAAAAAAAACAGGTTAGTAGGATGGTTAAATAATTAATATATTGCATATTGTTGTCTTCGTAGTATTCAGAGGACAAGATGCAGACATGATAGCGTGTGTAAACAATATTAATGCAAACCTTTCTTCTCAATGAACTAAGAGGAAATAGCTGTATATCTATTCTAACTCTCTTGTGTATACATATATTCTTTCTTTTTTTCACAATAAAAAATTTCTTTATTTACACTTTTGTGAAGTTAGTAACACAGGACACTAGGTTGCCTAGCAACTGATAGCTGACCTTAGCCAGACAGGATGTTCATCTCAAGAGTGAAGTAGTTTGTTTGCTTTAGGCACTGGGCCAAGTCCCACTTACACGTATTTGATTGATTTCCTAGCTTCTGGCTACCAACATATCCTCCTTTTTCATTTTGTTTTGTCAGAGATGGGTGCTCTCATTGTGGACTACTTTAAGGAAAAAAATCTCCTTGTAGTCTTTGCCTCTATCCAGCATGCTGTTCTACCAGATATCTTCGTTCACATTTCAGGCTTCTCCTACTTGAATGTCATCTATCAGAGATCTTCCTTATGCATTCTTTTCAAAATAACATTTGCCCCATCAGCTCCACCCCCAAAAATGTAAATTCCAAGAAGGTGTATATTTTTTTCATTGTGGAACCCCCAGTACTTATTACAGTAGTAGTTACTCATTAAATATTTATTGAATGAGTGCATGACTGAGGTTGAGTATAAGGAGTGTGTAGTGCTTTATTTATGCACTGCCACTTCATGGCCTCTGCCTATTTTTCTCACTGAAGTTTTATTTTTCTTATTGACTTTATAGGAGCCTTTTTTGGAGAAAATGGATAGTAACATTTTGTTACATAGCATGTAAATGTGTTTTCTTGCTGTCTCTCATCTTTTTTTATACTTTTGTCCCTTCTGACGATTAATTTTATGTGCTAATCTGGCTGGGTTAAGGAATAACCAGTATTATGGCTTGGATCTGTAATGTCCAGCAAGGACTCAGGTGTTGAAGGCTTTTTCCCCAATGCAGCAAAAGTCAGAAGTGGCACATTGGAGAAGTGATTGTATCATAAGGGTTCTGATACCATAAATGGTTAAATCCACTGATGGTTTTATAAGTGAATGGGCTATTGAGAGACAGTGAAGAGTTTAGGAAGTGGGGCCTAGTTGGAACAAAGAGTTCACTGGGGCAGACTCTAGAACTGTATAGGTTTACCCCAGACACTTTATTTCTCACTCTCTTCTTTGCTTCCTTAGCAACCATGAGGTAAATAGCTTTCCTCTGCCACGCATTTCTGCCCTAATGTTTCTGCCTTGCCACATGCCTAAAAGCAATGGCGTCAGCCAACTATGGGTTGATGTCTCTGAGACAAAATAAACCTTTTTTCACTTATATTAAGTTTCTCCGGTATGTTGTTATAGTAGTGGAAAACCAACACCAAACTGCAGTAAAACAGTTTTATGTATGTTTATAAGGGAAATTACCATTTCAATCAGTAGACTGAATAATGAAACTAAGCATCAATGTAGGTAAGCATTTTTCAATCCTTTGAGGATTCCAACAGAACAGATATTTATAAGGAAGGCAATTTTGCTCTCTTCTTGAGCTCTTTGCCTGCCCTTGGACAAGACAGCCAGTGGTTCTCAAACTTTTGGACCTGAAGAATCAACATCATCCCCTCCCCTGGTTCTCAGGTCTTCATATTTGAGATGAATCACACCATCATTTTCCTTGGTTCTCCAACTTCCAGATGGCAGATGTAAGCACTTGTCAGTCTCCATAGTCATATGGGTCCATTCCCATAATGAATCCATTGATACATGTGGAGAACCCATATACAATCATTCAGATATTTATTTTAGGTTGTTTGCTCAAACACTTCTTTCTAAGATTTTAAAATTAGATATACACTATAACGTAGAGTTTCTCTACTCTTATCTTCCTCATCTCTTTGCCTGTAAATCAGGAAAATGTGTGTAGTGTCCATTTAAATAACTGGACAGCAAGTATTGATTTCCATATTGGACCTTCCTATCAATCTGTGTGTTTGGGGAAAGAAAAAACTTTCACCTACCTGCACACCCTTCAGGAACCAGACGAGAAACCAAGGGATTAGTGAGCAAAACCACTATTAGATCCTTCATTCTCAATGTGGCAAAACATTTTCTGGACAGAATTGGGGAAAATTCTTCCTTAGTGTGTTACATGCTATATACTTCCAAATGCCTCTTTTTCAAACCTCTTCTCTGATTTTCAGTCTCATATATCTATATGACATCCCTTCTTGGATGAATAATCACCTCATCTAACTTATATTCAAAGTTAAACTTACACTTTCTCTTCAAACCTGCCCTTTCCCAGACAATAATACTACTGCTGAATTAGTTTTTCATTCAGAAACCTGAGAATCCACCTCAGCATCTTCTCTCTCACTACCCTGATGCAAGCTATTATGAAATCCTATCTCAATCTCTAGGATATATCTCAGAACATCTCTAGTCTATCCTCGCTATTCATGTACTCTGTGATTACGAATATGTTTATTCACTAACATTTACTGTAACCTTAAAATCAATTCTTTACCATTCTAGTTTTAGTATATGTGCTGCTAGAGTGAGCACCCTAAAATCAATTCTTGTAGTGATTTCATATGCATTCCAGACATGTGCAGAGTACAAGACAGTGAAAAGTATTTTCCAACTGATGCATACATTTTCACATTGTTAAGGCAGTGCTCTGCTTTGTTTTAGCTCTCATGTGCTAAACAGGTATTTTTTTCAAAGTCTTTTCAGTGCCACATTTATCACATTTTTGTGCTTTTGTGAATGACTTTCCTGTTTATATTGGTCCCCAAGCATAATGCTGTAGTGCTTTCTAGTGTAGCTAATTATATAAAAGAACATTGTGTGACTCTCACAAAAACAAAGAAAAAGTCCATATGTTATAGAGCTGTTGGCCAAGAGCTCAATATGAATGAATCAACAACATACATTAAATTGTCTGTAAAAAAGAAAAATACCTAAAAGAAGGTTATATATGGATCAGTTTACAAAAATGTGACTTATTAGAAAACTACTCTTGTATTTCCTTTGCATAATGGTTCAATATTTATTAATGCAATATTCATAGTGACTTTATAGAATGTAAATACCACAAATGGTGCAAATCAAATGTACTTCACTCAGTTTCCATAGTCTCCATCCTAGACTAAACTTTCATGGAAATCTGTGGCCTAAGCTGTCACAATATCTTCTGAAATGGACTCCTTGCTTATACCCTGATTATTCTAGTGTATTTTCTACATAGGACCCAGATTGATCATCTAAGACAACAAATAAGTTTATGTTACTTCTGTAAAAAAAATCATTGAGGAAAAGCTTTTTGATATGCTTAGAGTAAAATTTTAATTAAAATTTAAATGCTCTATATCTAGACTTCTCCAGAAAAGCAGGAAAGAGGAGAGGATAGGAGAGGGAAGGGGAGGAGAGAAGGGGGGGAGGGAGGAAGGGAGGGGGGAGAGAGAGAGAGAGAGAGAGAGAGAGAGAGAGAGAGAGAGAGAGTGAGTTTACTGGGTCAAACACTAATCACACATACCCAGAACTGATATTTTACCAGCTATCTGGGTATCTTTTATCCCATTCAAGTTGACACAAAATTAACTGTCACTGTCCATGATAAAGTTTTTTAAGACCTTATGTGATATGGCTCCAACAGTCTCTCCATCATTTTTTCTCCCTTTCTACTCTCTCTTCACTCTATTTTAACCACAGTGGGCTTATAGTTCCTCCTTGAATATGCCAAACTTGTTCCTGCCTTTCAACATTAGCATTCAGTCTACCTTTGGCTACGCCTTTCTTTTTTTGTAGGGGGCACTCAGGATGCCTTCAGGGCAAGTCTGGTTTGGCTTGAGGATGAGGGGATTGAACCACAGCATCCTGAGCCTGACTGCTTTGTTTCAGCAGGCACTTAAACACCTGAACTAATGGGCAGGCCCCCTGGCTAAGCTTTTTGACCAGCTCCTTGCACAGCTGCTTCTCAGCTTTCAGAGCTTAGCTAAAATTATCTCTGGAGAAAGGCCTTCACTGATGACTCTAGCTAAAGTAAATAATGAAATATTTATAGTTTCTTCACTTTCTTCAGAGGAAATGTCACATTCAACAATTCTATATTCATTTATTCATATCACTTTACTGTTGTATTTCAGGATAACATTCCTTCTAGTGTGCAGCTCCAATTCATGACTGAAAATTCGTTTTTACTCTAAGAATTGATTATCCCAAGATTGAGATGACGATGAGAAATTTTGCTGCTTCTTTTTTTTTTTTTTTTTTTTTGTGGAACTGGGACTTGAACTCGGGCCCTTGAGCTTAACAGACAAGCACTTATTCTACTGAGCCAACTTCCCGGCCTCAGCTGTCTCCCCAGCCCCTTTGATGCTTCTTATAAGCTGCCTTTTAAAGCCAAAAGATTTATACTATCTGAAGAGAAACCAGAGTATTTAACCTGCCGTATAGCCATCATCATGTCCACCACACATGGTCCCATAGAAGTTCTTCTTTAATTTCTTTTTTTTACTGTATTTATTACAGGGTCTACAGGGCCTCATTACACAGATTGAACTCATAGTGATCCTCCTGTTTTCAGTCTCCCAAGTGCTGAGATTACAGGTGTGCACCACCACACCCAGGCTCAATCACTGTCTCAGTGCACCTGAGGGTCAAGGCCAGCACAGCATACCGGGGATTGAACCCACATCCCTGTACCTGCCTAAGGAGGAGCTTTAGTCTGCTAAGCTATCTGAACTGCCCATTTTTATTTCTTGTCTTGCTTTGTTTGTTTTATCTTTCTCCTCAGTCCTGCAATTTTCTTTCATGCTTAAGGTGATTGCTTCCATTTTTACCCCATTCTCTTTAATGTCTATGAAGAAATAATAGTTTTAGCATATTAATTTATATTTTAATTTTCTCTTCCTTTCCTTCTGCTCTTAAAGTTGGTAGTCACCCCTACTGCCCTTTGTCTCAGGAGAGGAATTGCTCAGATTATTTATTCTGTCTCCCAGGCCTACCAGGAACTCTAATAGCCAGAAATTGACTTTCATTTTAGTTGCTTTCAGGTGAGGTTGTCATGTCACATTTGGTTCCTTCCAAAAACAAGACAGTTTAACCTTTCCTCTAAACATCAACAAATAGTGAAGGTAGTAGCATCCTCCCTGGTAATGGGGGTTCTGTGTTGCTTAGAATCCTCCAGGTTATTCTCAAATGATGTCCTTGTTTGAGAATATTTTCTACTGAAGGTATCCAGTCTTTCAATGTTCTTGATCATTTGTAGTAAGACAAATACTCACCTTCTCACTTAGTTCTAGAGTTTGTCCCATCCCCAAAACCATTGCTCTCAGCACTCTGGGGCTTCATTCCTCAGGCTATATCTATTTGTACAAGTCCATCTATAAAGTGAATCTTGCAGACATCATAGTATCCTACAAGTGGACTATTCATTAGTGACAGTTTTCACCATCCTCATAAGGAGGAATCTTACATCTTCACCAGCAACGAAGTTTCTTCTTTTCCTCACCACTAACTACAGCCCTAATTCTGCCCACTAAGATTCACTCAGATCCTCCATCCTCTTTCAGTGAAGTACTGATCAATTTAAGATTACCTAATACACAGCTCAGAATTTTGCATAGCCTTTCCAAGACAGTATCTCTGTAGCATAAAGGACATATTATAAATATCGAAAATATCTACTATGGCTTGTCTCTAAATGGCCCCCTAAAGCCTCATGTTATCATAGATGGGGCTTTTTAGAGGTGGCAAGATCTAGAGTGTGTGATACTGGGATTAAGTGTGAGATACTAGGAGTAAGTGTAGGATGAGGGATTAAGGTTGTGATTAATAAATCAGTCCACTGATTGGTTTGGCATGGATCTGGGTATGATCATGGAAAAGCCCACCCTGGATGTGAGTGCTAGTTACCCAAAGGTTGGGTAATCTGGATAGAATGTAAGGAACAGAGGCCTGCTATCGTTGCTTGCTGTTTCTTCATTACTTCACTGCTTTGCTGCCTTCTGTCCACCAGGATCTGTTTCTCCTCTGTGCTAATGCTGTGCTGTGCCACCCTGCCTTGAAGTTAGCCAACTATGACCTGAAACCTCTAAAAGCTGTGAACTACAATAAACCTTTTCTCCTTTAACTTTGAGTGTTGAGTATTTTGTCTCAACAATGAGAAAATTAACTAAGACAATACCCACTGAGCAGTTAGGCCACTGATAGCATATGTCCTTGTGTGTTATCTAATCAGACCCTAGAATTTTTATGGCTCTATAAATGAGTTTTGCACAGACTCTGGTGTACTGTGGAAAAAAACTGGTTCTTCTGTGCTCAATATCCACTCTTTTTTCATTAACTATCGAAACCCCAAGTTTTAACTGAATACTTGAGCTTTCTAAGTGAAGATTATGTTTCCCAACTTCTCCTGCTGCTAGGCCGAGGCAATGTGACTGGAACCAAGGGAAAAATGTTGTATGCAAACTGCTAACAAATATATTTTAATCTGAATGAGATGGCACACACCTGTAAGGTCAGCACTCAGGAGGCTGAAGCAGGAGGATCATTGTGAGTTCGAGACCAGCCTGGGCTACAAAGTGAGCTCAAGGCCAGCCTGAACTTCATATCAAGACCCTGCCTCAAAAAGACAAAAAGGAAGGAAGGAAGGAAGGAAGGAAGGAAGGAAGGAAGGAAGGAAGGAAGGAGAAAGAAAGAAAGAAAGAAAGAAAGAAAGAAAGAAAGAAAGAAAGAAAGAAAGAAAGAAAAGAAAGAAAGAGATTTTAAAGAGAGGGATATATATGGATATGATGATAAATCTGGAGAAGAGATGATGAGATGGAAGCTGTTTATTAAAACACTTTATTCTATTTATCTTCCCAACTTTCATTACTGTCACTGAGCACTTAAATTCTACATATATAATAAACCCCATAGAATATTATTTTATTGCTTTATAGGTTGATATTCATTTGGGTTCATCCCTTCTACTGTTACTTATTCCTTCCTGCATTTCTATGTTTCTATTTGAAATGATTTTCCTCCTACCAAAGAAAGGCATTTAGAATTTTTTTATTGTGTCTGTTGTTGACAAATTTTTCCTATGTAGTGTTTATAAAAGTTTTTATTTTAATTTTCTTTTTGAAGGTTATTTTTACTGTTCATATGACTCAAGGTTGGCAGTTATTTCTTTTAGTACTTGTCCTATGGCTTGTATTATGTTTGTTGAGAGGCAAAAGAGCTTATAATTGCTCTTTTGAATATAATGTGTTTTTTTTCCTCAGACAGCTTTTAAGGTTTTTCTTTTAGATTTAGTTTTTGGTGATTTGAGTATGATGTATCTAGACTTAGCTTTCTACATATAAGTGGAATTTTTAGTATTCTTGAAAATATAGATGCAAACATTGTAAACAAAAATATTAGCAAACTGAACTTAGAAGTTGAAAAAGTAATACCATCAGCAAATTGAATTTATGCCAGAATTTGAAGTGGTTTAACAACAAAAAAACATTTACAAATATCACTCATCATAAAACCTGATTAAAAGAAAAATAAAACATGCAGAATTTTATCTTTTTGAGACAGCATCTCATTATGCAGCTCAGGCTGGCCTGTACCTCACTTTGTACCCAGACTGGTGTCCAAATCACAGCCATCCTCCTACCTCAGTCTCCTGAGAGCTGGGATTACAGACATGCACCCCCACACTCAGCTAAAGCAGGAAATATTTAATAAAGTTATATATACTTTCAATTTAAAGCATAACAATCTGAGAAAATTTCTTTTAATTATATAAAATTTTCTACTGAAAACAAAACAAGACCAAAAGCAAGAGTTTTTTTGTATGTGTACACTATGCTGAGAAACAAACCCAAGGGGCCAGCCCTTAGCGCAGTTGTTTAAGTTCCTGCTCATGCAAATGCAGTCCAGAGCAGGATACTGAAGTTCAATCCCCAGCTTGACCTGCACTTTAGGCAGCCTGAGCCACCAAAAAAAAAAATCCTTTGGTGCTAGGGATATAGCTCAGTGGCATAAGCGCCTGGCTGCCAAGTATAAGGTCCTGAGTTCAATCTCTGACACCATAAAGAGAGAGAGAGAGAGAGAGAGAGAGAGAGAGAGAGAGAGAGAGAGAGAGAGAAACCAACCCAGGACTTTGCACATACTAGGCAAGGGCTGTACTACTGAACTACATCCACAGGCCCAGCAAATATCCTTGATAGGGAAATGTTGGAAGGTTCTTGTCAAAATCAAAAACTTGATGCAGACACTATCACTTCTTCTCTTCAACATATCCTGGATAACTAACTCAGTGAATTCAAACAAATGAAATGAACAGTGTCTAGATTAGAAAGGAAGAAACTAAAAAGTCCACTATGCTGGACCCTTGTTTCCCAAAGGCTATAGTGTTAAAAGTTTGGTTGCCAAGTAAAGGCTTGTTTGTCACCTTGGTGCTATTGGAAAGTGGTGGAACCTTGGGAGATGGTACATAGTGAAAGGAAGTTAGGCCATTACAGGCATGTCCTTGGAGGAATATTGTAATCTGAGCCCCTATTTCTCTTTCTTTTGCTGATTCCAAGCCACCATGAGACAAGCAGGCCTAATCTACAACTCATTCTGTTATGACATTCTGTACAGCCACAGAGTCACAGCAACAGATACAAACAATAATGGATTGAGACTTCTGAAATCACAAATCAAAATAATCATTTTTTTCCTTTTGAGTTGATTAGGCTCAAGTGTTTTGTCATACTAATTGAAAGCTGACTAACATGATATCATTATCTGCTGTTAATACAATTGTTTTTGAAAAGCACCACCAAAAAATCTACAGATGTTTTCATTAAAACACACTGATCTAAAAAATTAAAAGTCTTTGGACTGTGGACACAGCTTAGTACCAGAATACTGCCTAGAACTCACAAGACCCTGGGTTTGATTCTCAGTACTAAATCAAGTAACTAATTAAATAGAAAAGAAAAAGAGTTTGATCAATGTGATCTGATATAAGGGTACCTAGGGCTTAGTATAAGAAAAAATTGCAAGACCTAATCAAGAAAAAAGTACAACTTTATAAAAAAATGTTAAGCTCCAAACAATGATGCAGTGCACAAATAGGGATGACCATAAAGACACCAATTCTTCCCAAAGCAATCTTTAGATTCTATGAAATTCCAACCAAAATTTTAAAAAGAATTTTTGTTGAATTTGCTAAATCACTTTAAAATTTGTCTAGAAAATTAAAGTACAAAAAACTACTCTTCTCCCAAACATAATAAATTGCACAGCATAAATAATAAAAAAAAAAACTACTCTGACTATTCTTTCAGGCATCAACCAATAGAATACAATAGGGATATAGAAGTAGATGTACACATACACGGGACTGCGGTGTATTTGAAAGGTCATACTGCAGAACACTGAGGAAAGACTCACTATTAGATGACTTCTAGTTATCTATGTGCCAGAAAATTAGATCTGTATTATACAACCCCAAGAAAATAAGATGTAATGTGCTAATGACTAAATTGAGAAAAGAAAACATTTAAAACTTTTGGGAAAAAATAGACAACATCTGTCGACTATTTTAAGGTACTAAAGTATTTCTTGACTAAGGCACAAAAAGCACAAATGATAAAGATTCACAAATTAGACTACATTTTCATTGACAAATTCTGTTTGTCAAAAGGCACCATAAAAAAAGAAAAGGTAAGCTACAAATATGGAGAACATCATTATTTTAAAAAGTACAATGAAAACAAGAGTCCTGTAAAGAAAGATAAAAGATTGGAAATTTTTTTGGAAAATGTAAAATTTGACAGACATCATAAAACTGTACTTACTAAAGGAAACTCAAATGACCAATAAGCATATGAGAAGATCTTAAACTCGGACCAGTAAGATAGCTCAGTGGACTAAGCATCTACTTAGGCAAGCACAGGGACCTGGGTTCAATCACCACATGCTGTGCCAGCCACACCCCTAGGAGCACTGAGCCAGCTACCAAGACCAAGCATGGTGGGCGCACACCCTTAATACCAGTGCTGGGGAAGCCAAAAACAGGAGGATCACTATGAGTCTGAGCCGCGAAGTCAGGCCTATACCAAATACATTAAAAATCAAAGATCCAAAACTTAATTAGTAATCAGGAAATTGCAAATTAAAATTACAATGAAATGATACTTCATGCCCATGGCAAAAAATTAAGATGTTGAATAATACCAAAGCTTGAAGGGAATAAATCAATAAAAGCTTTAAAATATTGCTAGCATGACAATGTTATCTATGGTTTGATTTCTAAATTTCTGTGTAAAAATGTGTAATTGGTTTTTTTCACATTCTATAGGGATTTAAAGTTTAGAGTATTCATGGTTGTTGGAAAATAGCAGTTCCATGTTATGTCTAAGGCATTTGATATTCAGAAAGATAGTGATGTTAGGCTCAACTGCCTCTGATACAGGGTAATAATATCATTAAGCTTCTCTTCTGGATGTTTAACAACTAAAGTTTGCAGACCAAAAATTAGAGAAAAAGAGGGGCTACATGGATAGCCAATATTTTGGCCTTAGCCCTTCAAGATCAGTGAGGACTCAGGGCATAAGAGAACATGTTCTGTGACATCCTGTCACTCAGTGGTGTCCCAAATTTTCAGTTCAAGGAGACTATGGGGTCACAGAGGAAAGTGATCAACAATGTATAGTGTACCTAAGGAGAGTCACCTAGAGAGAAAAAGTTCTCTCAGGCTTTCACAGAGAACAAATTGGTCAAGCAATGGCCGTGACTCATCCAGATGGCTGACACTGACAAAAGATCTACAAAGTGCTGTACATGGTTTCAGGGTAAATCCTGAGGGGATTTGACTAACCTTATCAGAAACAAAAGTTACATTTCTTGTTATATAGTTCTTGCCATCTGGTAGAAAAGTATAACCATGAGTTATAAAAAGTAATGCCATATTAATATGCCGAGCTGTAAAAGTCTCAAGTCAACTTCTGCCCATTGCCAGTTCTGCCTATAACCCACAACTATTATGGACTATTGGACTATATTGGGTTATTTTGCTGAATTCAAGTACCTACAATATTTGGACGGGCATCAAGTATGAAAAGGTCCTTTAAAGACTTCTCCAAATGCAGCTTCTCTAACAACAATGGAACATACATCTAAGACAAAACAAAACAAAAAAAGGGAGATTAAATAAAGGACTGTTTTGTTGTGAAAAAATATATATGAATACACAAGATAAGATAGATATACAGCTACTTTCTCTTAGTTCAATGAGAAGAAAGATTTATACTAATAGTGTTTAACCAACATATCATGTCAGCATCTTGTCCTCTGAATAACTACTGTGAATCCAACAATATGCAATGTGTTAATGATTATAACCGTCCTACTAACCTGTTTTGAAACTATTTCATTACTGTCTTTTCTCATTAAAATGAATAAAAAATTTAAATGAATAAATATTGCTAGCATGTTTGTCAATGAGTATAACCTGCTTTTAAAAACAATTTGACAGTATTTGCCTACTATAGAATCCAGCAATCCCATTTCTTGATCTGTTCTCTTGCAAATCTGCAACAGGAATCCAAACCAGAAATATCCATGTCAGTACTGTTCATGAATTCAAGTACTGAGTGGAAACTCGAATATTCATCAAGCAGAAAATAGGTAAATATATTGTTCAATATCATTAATGTCAGTAAGTTCGTGCCAAAGGACAATTCAAGCAGCTCATATACAATAGGATACAATTTTTATGGTCTTCAAAAACATTCTATGGATATATAAAATTATTCTTCCTCTGAGTTAATGGAATCACATAAAATATATTGGTATAAATTATTAATAGTGTTCTAGTTCTTGAGTTTAGAGGTCATGGAAATGTATTACACTATTATTTGCCTTAAAATATATGTTACATATATTGTTGTATGTATCAAAGATATACATAAATTAAATAACAGTCATATTTCAATATGTACACTAAAGAAATTTTGTCAAAGAAACCATGCATTTAGCTGTCCTACTCCAATTGATGACTAAGTAAGCAGATGTCTGGATAATTATCCAATTCTTGTTCATTAATGGGAAGCCCCAGTAACTTCCATAGCCTTATGAGAGACACTTTCACTAAATTAGGTTTTGATTTTTTTTTTTTGCAGTACCAGGGATTGAACTCAGGACCTTGCACTTGCCAGGCAAGTGCTTATTCTACTGAGCTATCTCCCCAGCCCAACCTCCACTAAATTAGGCATCAGAAAAAGTTAAATTTTCTAGAAATAATGTAATGTTTTCTCATAAAGGATGCTCTTGGTAATTAACTAAATTAATAAAGGTTTTTCATATAGGTATGGCAATTCATTGTTAATCTCATGCTGTATTAAATTTATTCATACTTTCCTGGTATATCATGTTCTAAAATATAAAACTGGGATTGTTTATGATAGACCTCTAGTTTCAGATTTAGCTGTCCTATTATTTGTGTTTATATTTGAATTCAGTCAGTGAACTCATCTGGGTGCTTACAGATTCAGTTGTCCAGAACTGATCTGCAACTGCTCCATGAGGAACCTCTGGGATGAAGGGGCATAATCTGTATCTGTGCTTATAGCAGGAAAAAATTGGAACCAAAATATAAAGGTGCTCCCATCTAGTTTGGAGATAAATAGACCTTACAATTATCTAATTTTAGTAAACATATGGAATGTGGAATGTTGTGCCCTGATCAAAAGGGGCAGTGAGGTCAGCATATTGCTTTGCTGGCATTTCCCACAAATATCAACAGGAAGAATTTCATAACCTTTATTCCTCCTCTATTAGTATTTGAAAGGAGCCCCAGCTGTCCACTGACATCAGATTTAGGAAAGGGTGAAGAGTGAAGAAGGAAAACAGGCTTAACAGATATGCTGTCAAACTGCAGGATAAAGTGGCCTGGAATAACCTAGCAAAACATGAAAAGCACTTGGTACACAGGTATGGTGCCAGGAGTCAAGGACCGGAGATCGGATCCAGTTGCGGAAACTGGGCATCCTGAGTTTGTCTAAGATAGCTGAGTGTTGGAAGGGCACACTGTATGTGGTAGCAAACTAAAAGAATCACTGATAACATATAATGTCCAGCTTCAGGGCAGCCACGACTGTGGAAAAGCAGCTGTCAAGGTGATATATTATAATAATCACCTGCCCATTAAGGAGCCAGCTATTGGAGAGAAGTTGGGTGAACTAAGAAGAAGATGTAAATTATCATTTATGTAAGAAAGGAGAAATATGAATCCCTTACAAACCAGGCTGGAGGAGAGAAGTGTAGAATAAAATCAAGACCTATAGAATCCACAGTCTAAAAGTAGAGGGCTTTCTCCCCATCATCAGAGTTCTCTCAGTCCCACTAACAACTGCATTTAAATATTGTATCGACTGTGGGGAAAAGAAACACATGCATGCACACACACCTACATAAGAGTATAGAGAAAACTAATAAAACATACACACCAAACTGTTAACATTGGTTCAGAGGCTGGGATTGGTTAGTGGGGTGGTAAAGAGTTTTGTATTTCCACATATACATGTCTATATTACCTGACTTTTTCAACTAACAAGTAGAAATTTTTTTGAAAATTAAATTTTATAAAATGACTTCTTACCTCTCCTTTCTGAAATTTCAGCAGAAATTGGACAGAGGAGGGAAGTCTTTAACATTTAAAAGATATTGAGATATCAGAGATAGCAAAGATATTGGATGTAATCATTTCTTTTTGGTATCAGCTGATTTTAAAATTGTGTGTGTGTGTGTGTGTGTGTGTGTGTGTGTGTGTGTGTGTGTGTGTGTTTAGGGGATTAGGCATGTTCCTGTGAAAGGGAGTTAGGGATGGGAGTTAAAGACTAAAATGGAGATGAATTATGGATGCAATAAACAAAGGAGAAAATTATAGAAAGATGGTAACTTCTAAAAGCCTGAAGAGCTTCTATATGTGATGCTCCTGTGGACCAAGATAGTGTAATGGAATATGGTAGCTAGGATAAGGGTACAATGTCTATTCTTTTAAACTTGATGTAACTTTAAACCAATCACCTGATCTCTGAGAACTGCTCAAACCTTCTTCAGGGTCCAAGATATGTCTTACCCTCAGAGAAGCTAAATGTGGCCACAGAACAGGAAACCAAAATGAAGATGGCTGCCTTTTCTCCTTCCATGAACATCAGAAACACCCTCACTGTGGTCTGTGGGGTGCCAAGGAGGACCTGCCTGTTAATGACTGTGAGCAACTGGATGGCTATGCAGCTGGACATACTGTAAGGTTCATTCCCCATCTCACTCCCACTGCTGGGAGCTACAGACTACTACTCAGAGCCATAAAATAGAAGGGACTACAACTATATGTAGGTGAATCCTTAAGCAGTTAGATTCCTAAATGCCTTCTGCATCATCAAAGAAAAAATTACCTGTTTTACTATGACTCCACTATTTGTTTTGTTTAGTTTTTGAAAAGTATTAATGTCATGTTTCACTTCAGTAATTCTCCCCAAGTGAAGGATTGTTAAGAGTCATCTGGTAGTGACACAAGTGCTTTTTAAAAGCAGATATACTGGTCCTGAGCTGTAGATGAGAACTCCAGTGCTAGGGAACAATGGGTATGAGTAGAAGTGTGCCATAGTCCTCATATGTGCTGAGATGGAAATTATCAACAACCAAAAATAGGATAGCAACTCTCCTTGGTCAGTAGTTCCTAAAGTATGGTCCCTGAATGAGCAGTTTCAGTATCACCTAGGAACTTTATATATAACATTATCAGATACCATCTGAAACTTTGCTAATCTGGAACCCCGAGAGTTGAACGCATGGATTTTTAAAATAAATCCTTCAGGACAGTCTGATGCAGGCTCAAGTTTGAAAATCACTGTCCTATCTAAGCCCTAAGACTTAAAATCGTCACCCACCTTTGGAAAACTATTCCATGCCCTGTTATAATTGTACCCAGAGGTCACGTCTTTTTGCATAAATGTATCATATTTTAATTCCTCTAACATCTCCTCTCTTATATTTCTCCTTAATTATCTCCTTCCTTTTCTCAAAATACAAAGGTTTGCCCATTGCTGTTATCTGCCCACCACTTCCGTCCTTTTCCACCCTTCCCATTTCGTCTACTTTCATGATTTTAATAGTCAGTTCTGTATTTATGCAGCTTGATATCTAAAACTCCACAAGCAACCATCTGTGCTCATATACCAATAGGTTAATATCCAACAATTGTTTCCTGCAAATGAATGTTCATCTTTCCCCATTCACCACTGTAACTTCCACCAAAGAAACCACACTCATGTTTACTTGTGATAATTCTGTATTCTTATGTATCTACACATTCTGTTGGATGTTTCTTCACAATGTCTTCTCGATGTGAAGTCATTATTCCTTACCACTATCCAAGTCTAAATTTTCAATATCTCCTACAGGAACCTGATAAACAATCTTCAATATCATTTCAGTCTCTCTTATTTAATTCCTTCACACTGCCAAACATCTATCTGTGAAAACAGTTCTTACATTATATTATCTGCTTATTTTTTATTTTTTTGGTAGGACAGTTTCAATAATTAACATATTGCATACATTCTTCCTAGTGGTTAATTGCTGTACAAGATGCTGACATGATATCCTATTTACAAACACCATTAGAACAAATCCCTCTATTCATTAAAAGAATGTAACTATATATCTAT
>NW_004524693.1:9914596-9946560 GCF_000260255.1 Octodon degus | reverse complement strand
ATAAAAATATATTATCTGATTATTGCAAAGATATTGATAGCTTCATATCTAAATTATTCAGTTTAATTTTTAAGACACACACGGTCTGGCCTTTTCCTTCCAACCACCCATCACTCAAGATTAGTGATCATGTTCACATACAACATTGTAACAGGCATCTAATGTTCACCACTTTGGTGATAAGAAATGACTCTGACCTTGTTCTTGGTTTCAACCTGTCTGTATTCCCCCATGCTTCTAGAGCAAACTAGCTTGGGGACAAGTTGGCAGCTCTCAATCTAGGTTTGAGTTTCCTTTTTTCTATTGCTGTTTGGTTTGAGTTTCAAGAAGTCCAAAAGCAAGTTCACTTTTGTGGGTTGCCCAAACCCAAAAGAGCAAACTAAAGATAGATAATAGGAACTGGGGAGATAGTTCTGAAATGAGAAGGGTATCAGCAGATGGAAAGAGGGGAGCAGGAAGGGGAGATGGAGAAGGGGAAGGAAATCAAAAAGGAAGTAAGATGCATCATACACACATACTAACTCCCCACCAAAAACATAATCACTATGGTCTACAAATGTACTAATGACAACCAAATTAAATTATATAGAGCTAAACAAGAGAGAGAATAAGACGAGGAGCAGGAAGAAGAAAGAAGAAAGGGAATGTAAAGGACAGGAAACGTTTATTTAACTCATATTTTTGAGATGAAGAAAAATGTCAAAACTAGTAAGATAAGATGCAAGCATCCAGGGCTAAGGTCTAGAGCATGGTCATAAAGCACTGATTTTTTTTGTTATTGAATTGTTGCACACTGGAAGAAATAGCAAATCAGAAAGAATAAAGGAATATCTTAGAGCCAGAGGAAGGATAGTGTACTTTTTAAGAACAATGTTGGCTATTTGGTAGGGGCATAAAGGAGACATGGTGACTTAAGGTTTAAACGTTAAAATATGCACCAGTTCTATTGCCTTCCTGATTTCCTGGGTATGGCATACAGATTATAATTTAATGTTGATATATCTAAAGTGAAATAACATTAATATTATTGTTAAAATAGTGAAGTAAGCAATAGCAAATAGAAATATATTTAGGGAACTAAATTACTTGGGGAGAAGAAAGAGTAAAGAACTTTTTAAAAATTTGGTAAGTCCATTTTTATGTTTTAGTAAGGAAATGAGAGAAAAGAAATAACTATAACAAAACACGAGGTAAATAATAAGATAACATTTATTACAATGAAGGTGGTTAAATTAACTGTTAATCAAAAGATACTCAGTTTTAGGACCAGCAAGATAGCTCAGTGGTTTAAGCACCTATTTCGCAAGTGTAGGGACCAAGGTTTGATCCCCGGCATCACATACCATGCCGCACTCACCCAGGTGCGCTGAGCCAGCCACGGAGACTGAGTGTGATGGTGCATGCCTGTAATCTCAGCACTGGGGAGGTTGAAAACAGGAGGATCACTATGAGTCCAAGCTGGGTAGAGAAACTCTATAACAACCACATACATAAAAAAAAGATACTAAGTTTTGTTTCTTTTAAAAACCAATAACACAAGCCAAGGACATGGTTCAGTGGTTCAGTGTCTGTCAGGCAAGTGCAAGGTCCTGAGTTCAAAAGGCTTAAAATAAAACTACAGACTGTATTAGAGCAACTAAAAAATGATTGCAGTATTAAAATAAGAGTTTGCAGGCTGGCCAAATTTGTCTTTGAAAAAAACAGAACAAACAGAAAACAAAATAGCTCAGCATATTAAAGTGCCTGTTTAGGCAGACGCAGGGGTCAGAGGTTCAATCCCTGGCCTGCTGTCCCAGCCCTGCCCCTGGTCTGAGACAGCCATTGAGAGGGGGCATGGTAGCGCGCCAGCTCTTGGGAAGCTAAACACAGGCAGGTCACTATGAGTCTGATCTACGTAGTGAGACCCTGTAGACCCTTACTAAAAATACAGATAATAATAATAGTAAGAGTTTCTGCCACAGCAACCACTGAAGAACAGTAGCCATGGCCCTCCACTGTCCCAAGGCCGTGGGCCTCAACAAGGGCCACAAGTTATGCATGTGAGCAAACCAAGGCACAGCTGCCATCCAGAAACCTCACCAAACACACCAAGTTCAAGCAAGACATGATCCAAGAAGTGTGCGACTTTGCCCCCTACAAGCCACACGCCATGGAGCTGCTCAAGGTCTTCAAGGACAAACGCACCCTCAAGTTAATCAAGAAAAGCCACGATGGGGATGCACAGCCACACCAGGAGGAAGGGTGAGGAGCTGAGCGACATACTAGCTGTCATGAGGAAGGCAGCTGCCAAGGACTGAGCCCCTCTGGAATAAAGCTTTGCAGAAAGCTAAATAAATAAATAAAATAAGAGCAAATGATATTCAAAGCTAAAAGAATAGAACAAGGATATGTTTTTTATAGCAATAAAATGTACATTCCACAGGGAACTTATGTCGTATTCATTAAATACTATTACAGTTAACACATAAGGGAACATTAGAAATACTAAAAAATTTAATAGAAATCCATAGTTATGATGGCACAGTTTGTGTATTCCTTAACAAATAGAGAAGGTGAACATATGTGAGGATATAAGGGCTCTAAAAAACGTAGAAAATTGGTAGCATCATATACTTTTATTATTTAAAAATTCAAGTGAAAAATAAAAGAATTAAAATTTAGTATTTTTTCTTCTTTTACCTTTTTAAAAATTCATTTAAAGAGAGTATAGTAATAATCGATATGACACTAGAAATGGTACACAATTAGAAGACCAAGATGAGAGGCATTCAACCATGGGTTTTGTATTACACATTGCTGTCCACGATGTAGTTGCTTAGATTGCAGATATCAGCCTACAGAGTTAGTTAAGGTGAAAATTCTACCCATTAGCTGCTATTTTCAAAAAAACTGATGGAAATTCTTAGTACAATCATCACAGTCATCCTGTATACATATTTGCATGTCTTCCCCCTACCGTTGTTTCTATCTTTTCTCCTTTCTCTCCTCTTTGTTGTTTGATCCTTAAGTTCCATTTCTTTTCATTTTACCATATCTGTTATACATTTCAGGTTTTATTTCTTCTTATAGGTTCTTACACTAGAGAGACAATATGATGTTTGCACATGTGGGTCTGATTTATTTCACTTATGAGTATAGTCTCTAGTTGCATCCACTTGCCTATGAAGGCTTCAAGTTTGTCTTTCTTTCTAGCTGAGTAATACTCCATTGTATAAAAATACCACATCTTTTTCATCCATTCCTTAGGAGATGGGCAATTTGGTTGCTTACAAGATTTGGCTATGACAAATTGTGCTGCTATAAACATGCATGCACATATATTACTATGAAAAGATGTTTCAGTTCTTTTGGGAAAATTCCCAGGAGGGGAATAGCTGGATTGAATGGGATTTCCAATCCTAGTTTTTATAGGAGTCTCCACAATGATTTCCATAGTGGTTGTACTAGTCTAAATTCCCAACATCACTGGAAAATGATTTCTTTTTCCCTACAGTCTCTCCCACATTTGTAATTAGTTCATTTCTTTATGATAGGCATTCTCTCTGAAGTGACATGGTACCTCAATGTTGTTTTAATTTGCATTTCTCTAATTGTCAGTGATGTGGAGCATTTTTTTCAGGTATTTATTTTCTTCTTGTGTTTCTTCCTTTGAGAAGTGTTTATTCATCTCAGATGCCCATTTTCAGATTGGGTCTTTAAGTTTCAGGGTCCTAATTTTTTTTTTTAGTTCTTTATATATTCTAGATAGAAGACTTTTGTCTGTGTGATTATTGGTTAAATTTTTTTCCAAATTTATGGGTTGTCTTTTCTCTCTGTTGATGATTTCTTTTGATGTGCAGAAGCCCCTTTGACAAAGATAAGAGAGTGGAGTGTTTTTGTAGTTGCATCGCCATTTTCTTTTCTTAAAATTATAATTTTATTTTATTTTGAAGATTGAACATATGACTGATGTAAGGTTGAACATATGATTTAATATTACCACTTGTTTTCAAAAATAGCTAAGAATTTAAAATCAGAGAAAAAATTTAACTTGATATCAGGGAATTAATAAAATTAGAAGCTAAAATTAAAGAAGTAGAAATTATCACCACTAATAGCACACCTCTACCCCCATCCTTCATATATATAAAGAAAAAGCTTTAAAGTACTTTTGTATGGCTATTGATATAACATGTTTAAATGAAATCTTAGCAAATAGGGCCCAACACATTAGTAAGAAATGACTAAGCAGGGTTTATTTGAGGACTGTAAATATGGTTATATTAAGCAACCTACCAATATAATTCATTATATCCACAACTTAAAAAGACAAACTTTATATAGTTGTATCAGAAGGTAATGAAGTATTTGCTATAACTCAGTACACATATCTAATAATAAAGCATTTAAAGAAAAACATAGGAAATCATCTTAATTTCTTAGGCTATTTGCTAAAATTTAATGAATCATATAGGCAACACTGAGTGGATAGGGTCATATCAAACCTGGGCTGCTCCAGAAGTGCTAAGAATGACTTCAGTCTCCCACAGCATTGAAACAAAAAGCTAAGATAAATGAACCTAAAGGGCATTTCTCAATGAAATAAGCCAAATATTATATGATATCACTAAAATATGGAAGCTAATGACAGCGGTAGAATTGAATGGTGGTAGGCATGGAGGGGTTGATAAGAAGTACCAACTTTCAATTAGATAAGAAGAATAAATTTCAGTGATCCATTGCACAGCAAGTGACTACAGCAAATAATAATGTACATTTTAAAATTGCTTGAAAAACAGACTTTATTCTTACAAACAACAAGAAAATGATAAATTGGTGAAGTGGTGATTAAATTATGTTAAACAGCTTGATTTAATACTTCCACTGTGAATACATATAGCAAAGCATAACATTGCAGCCTATTAATATATAAATTACTGATCCATTAAAAATTCTAAAAATACATTTCAGCATACAGTGCTAAAGAAAGATAAATGGAAAATATTGAGCCTCTCTCAGTAAGTGAATGGAAATACCCCCAAATTGGGGCTGTGAGCTGCCTTGTGGGTCTTAGACCTGGCTAAGAACTATAAATATACTAAAATAAATACTACTATTCATTGGGAAAAAAATATAATTTTACTAGATAATTGGAATCAAAGTTTTAGATTATTACCTTGTTGAGATATATTAACAATTTGAATTTTCACAGATTTAAATCCTACAGTAAAGAAGAAAAATGTTATAACCTCAGAATAAGAGAGAACTTTTTCTTAGCAAAGTAGAATTCTTTCTTAGCAAAGTCTCCTTCTATATACACAAAGGAAGACATCTGAAAATCCATCCAAAAGGTTATAACTGCGTAATTCAGCAGGTCATCATGCACAGAAATGCATATTGTTTTCAAAAGGGATACACAGTATTGTACACAGAATAACTCAAGTTTTACTTTAAAGTAGGTAAATACAAAAGGGCAACATGGGTCTGTGTGCTTGCATAACTTACTGCACTGAGTAAAATTCAGAGAAGAATCTGATATGCTCACTTACAGTCTTTGAGTTCATGAAATATTTCAGAATAATAAGCTACAAGCAAATACTTTTTTTGGCAAACACTCACTTGTCTATTCCAAAGCAAAAATGCTTCCTTTCCATTAAAGGACTGTGATATTGTGATTATCCTGTTATGAACATTGCATGGAATGCCATGCTGGTAAGTGGTCAAATAAGAGGAAGAATTTACACTTTTAGTAAGGTTTTCAAATCTGAGGAAAGCCTGTATCAAAATATAAATCTTGTGGGTATATATTTTCAAAAGAAAAAAATAAAAGTTTATTGTAAAGTCTAAGTTGTTTTTGTTTGTGATTCTAGAATTGGACTGCACCCTATTCTGCAAAATAAAATGAGTGCTCTGATAAATTGAACCAAAAAGATTTGCTTCATGGACAGGAAAGAGTTGAAAAAAGTCAGACAGTGTACAAAAAGCAGGTTGATCTTTTCTTTATAAAGGTCACATTAGAAGGGGATATTTATTCCAACTCAAACTGCTCTGCTTGAGGATTTGACCCTCTCTGACTATGTCTCCTTCTTCCTCTCCTGATTAAAAAATAATTAGGTCAGATAATCCAATTTAGCTTGATGGCATGAAATTTAGTTTTAGTCTGCTGAGCCTTTCCTTGTACAGAAGCTCAATCCAAGCCAATCATTTCCTATAAATTTTATTCAACAATACTCATGAGAAAAGTGTGGAAGGACACAAATCAAACTATGAACATTGGTTATAATCCAGAGATTGCATAGGAATGGAAAACATTTTGTCCACATATATCTCTGTATTGATTGAAAACATATAATATTAAAGTGCACTTAGCAGAAATAGATTTGGGGAAGAGTAAAGGGGGAGCAAAAAGAAGAGTGAGTCTGGTAACCTGTCTCAGGACTTTAATCTCAGCATGTGGGAAGATGAGACAGGAGGATGGAAAGTTCCAGCCCATGCCAGACAATTTAACCATACTCTGTCCCAAAATTAAAAAATAAATTTTAAAAAGGATTTGGAATGTAACTCACTGTGAAAGTCCTGGGTTCAATACCTAGTGCCATGGGGGTGAGGGGTGGCAGAGGTTAACTATTAAAAAGTACGGGAGTACAGAAGTAAATTCTGGAGGTCAGCCACAGTTTAGGAGTTGCTCACCCTTGAGCATCTGTGCCAGCTGTCTGCAGTGGCCTGGCCTGGCTTGGGCTCCAGTTATGTGGGATGAAATAAAACCTCACAGAGGCACTTTCTGATCCTGTACTTCAAGGAAAGAGAGTAAGTCTCTGAGTACATGTCAGTGGGAGCAGCTGGGACAAAAAGAAGAGAAGACAAGACAGGCAGGGGGTTTGCAGGCTTGCAGTAGCCAGCTTTCTAGAGGCATCCCTATGGAAGTTTAGGCTGTTCTACCCACCATTTAAGCCATTAAGCTCAAAAGCAGCAAGTACCTCTTATGGCAGGAAGGTGAGAATGTGAAGCAGAGAGCAAGGAAGCCTAAGGGATCACAGGGGATGGGTACAGGACAGCAAGACAGGCTAGCAATGTCTACTGGGATTCCTACATGTCCTGCCTTTAAAGTGGATCCAGTATAAGGCTCCTTTCTGCACTGGGGATTGCCAAGGCCTACCCACTGAAGATGGGAAGGAATATTACTGGCAAGATGGGGAGCCTGGGCTCTGAGAAGAAAGAGTGCAGAGCTAGAGACATAAAGCAGGAAATTAGCCTCATCAACCTGCCACCTGTCACCTTCTATGCTGAGGCCTCTCATGTCAGAAGTTGAGCACACAGTCTTTGAGTTCAAATCCTAATTTTGCTTCTTGTTCATTGTGACCTTCAACAAGTTACTTGACCTCTCTAGAATTCAGTATCTTATTTGTAAAATGGTAACAAATATTATGACTCTCCCACATGGCCTTAAGCAATTATAAATTATAATACATACAAAGCATAGGGCCTAGAAAAATGTGAAGTGCTTGATGAATTTTAGTTATCATTTAACACTAATTAATACGTCATTTATATGCAGAGCCTTAAGCCAGGTGCTGAGCTTTGAAAGCTGCAGTGCTTCTGGGATTCCACCATCTCTTTCCACTATTTCCAGTCTTCCTTATCCCTTCTTCCTGCCCCCACCAGTGCCGGATCTAAAATTCTGTCTTGCCTTGGAGTGTCTCCAGCTGTTTGCTCATTTTCCACCAGCTGGCTGTGGGCCTGTCTTCCCCTCCCAACACACACAGACATGCTTACATTCCCTTGGGGCACACCTTCACTTGGAGAACAAGGCCTCTTGCCCAAACTTCCAGGATTCCAAGTTCATGTGGAACCTGAGGTGGGGAGCCAGAGGAGTTGGGGGTCAGTTCTGAGTTACAGACAAACACCTAAAGAGAATTGACCCTCTTGTCAGCCCCTACAGGGTGCTCAGAGCAGGCAGCAAACAGCAAATGCATAAGGTTGGTTTTCTTAATCAAGCATTTGCAGTTGCTGGGTGTAACCCTACCCTCCTTCCTCTGTGAAATGTGTGAATGTACTATTGTCAAGCATTCCGCACATTGATTCTCTCACATTTCACTGGCTTGATCCCTCTCTGACCCCATTAACCCAGAATAATAAATACTTGCTCTTTAAAATCCAGGTCTAGCCCCTACACATGGCCAAGGGTTATAAAGGTTTTCCAGATAATCTCTACCTCTTATCTCTGAAATATGCTGTGCTATAGCTGAAAATGTAAAGCATAAGGGAGAAGTCAAGGACTATTTCTTTGGACCTTTTCTTGTTTTCCCAAAGTATAAATATGATGCTGCAAAATATGTGCAAATGTTCCCAAAATAGACCCAGAGCTGAGACTGTGCTCATGCTTGGGCATTCGCAGAACTAGTCTCACTATCCAGCTTCCAATCACTGTCTTAGCAGACAGTGGTGAGGAATTCTTACTCGATGAGATGCTGAATAGTCAACTCTTCAAGATTAGAAAAGCTTCTTGATTTAGGAGTCATTTGTTAGGGAAACATTTCAGTCCCTCTTGGGGACTCTCCCTCCCCTGTCCTTGTGCTGGTTGTCTCCGTGCCTTGTCAGGCAGGTTATAGTCACTGCAGGATGTGTCTGCACAGGGCTAGCCTGGGCCACTGTAAGCAATCATCACTTTCCTCCTTCACATGAGTTTTCTCCAAGTTGCTCAAACTACACATGCTTTTCAGTTTATTCACCTTCATACCTTTATAATATGTAGTTTTATTGTCTAACTACAAATTAGATATAGTTACTATAAATATTAAAAATTCACAAAACAACAATGTACTCATTAAAAAAAATCAGAGAAGCCTAAACTGGGGGACAGTCTGTAAAATATGTTAAATTGTTGGGGGTTCAATCCCCGGGCCTTTTGTGCTGGCCCCGCCCCCATGGTGGGCTGAGATGGTGATTGAGACTGGGCGTGGTGGTAAGTGCCTGTAATCCTAGTGCTTGGGAGGCTGTAAACAGACAGATCACTATGAGTCCCATCTCATAGTGAGACCCTGAATACCGTGTAGACCCTGTCCTAAATACATAAAAAAAGAAAGAAAATACGTTAAATCATATTCCTCAAAATTTACAAGATCATAAAAATTAAGGAAAATTTGGAAAACTATCATAGCCAGAGAAGACTAAGGAGACATGACAACTAAATGTATGGTAATATTCTTGATGGTATCTTGCAACAGAAAGGATGCATTAGGGAAAAACTAGTAAAATCTCAAATACTATGGACAGCAGTTATTAATATATGAGTAGTGGCTCCTTGGTTCTAACAAATGTACCTTAGTGACATGATACAACAATATGGAAAATTAAATGTGTAATACATAGTGACTTTGTTACTGTCTTGAATTTTATTTATAAATTTAAAACTATTCTAAAATTAGAAGTTCATTTAAATATTTTCAAAATTACAGAATGGCTTGTGGTAGGGCTAGACATATGGGAAATTTCTTGGGTGATGATAATGTTCTATGTCTTCACACAGTTTGGAGCTACAGAAGTACATCTACTTGCCAAAACCTGTTGAATCATTCACTTTAGATCATTGCCTGCTCATTGTATCACAAAAAAGAGAAACATAAACAAATATGGAAATCTAATAAATAATTTTGGGAGAAAATGTATTAATGTCAGCAACTTACTTTGAAGGTAAAGTAGATATATCTTTTCACATCTCCTTGTGTATTTGCCTGTGTGTATCTGTAGGATAAATTGCTAGAAATAGAATCTCTGGCCTAGCAGTATTGTAGCTATGTACACACCTATCAACAGTGGGTGAGAACACTTGGTTCACCATATTTTCACCACACTGAAAAAAATTTTTAACACATGCTACAAAGGGCTTATCATACAATTTTGCTTTAACTTTTATAAATCTGAGAGATATGAAAAAATAATTACAGCCTGTCTTAATTTGGACTTGAATATCAATTTTAATATCATCTTTATGTTAAATCTTTTTTTTTTTCTGTACCGGGGATTGAACTCAGGACCTGGCAGGCCCTTTGTTAAACATCATTTTTATGTTTATTGGCTCTTTGGAATTTCTTGTTAGTTGCCTACTCATTCATCTTACCTGTTTTTCCATTTTGTTTTAGATTTGTAAAACACTTTTGTATGATAAGCCCTTTGTAGCATGTGTTAAAAATTTTTTTTGCAGTTTGTTCTAAAGCACTTATGATAGAGACCTTTTGAATTTTCATCAGTTTTGACATTTTCTTTTCTTTTTGGTTTAGACATGTTCATGACTTGCATGTGGCATTTGCCATTCTCCTTTTGTGGTACTGTTCTCATACCAGCCTTTGCAGGTAGAATGACACAGAAAGGTTATGTTAGCTACCCTGTGGTTGTACAGACGATGATGGAATGGCGACATGAACCCAGACAGACTCACCCTTAGCTTACCTCCTTTTCCATTACAGAGAACAGCAGAGAGGTTTCTTTCCTCTTTAGAGAATGGAAATCTTTTCTTCATTCCTACTTGCTGCTAAGCCCTGCTGGAGAAATGTCTAATTAGGACCCGGAGAAACATCCAATTTGTACCCAGAAAAACATACAATTGGACTTACTGTTGTATACTGGTGACTCATAGTGACCAATCTTGATTGGGTCCTTATTGCTGCCACAGAAATTTTTGGTTTTGTAATGAGCTTATTCAAACCTTACAATAACAGTTTCTAATTTTCATTTTCATCTTGCCTCTCATCAACTTCTCTTACCTTTCCTCTCTCATTCCATGTACAAAATAGCTTTTCAGATGAGCATGCTCCACTTCCTCCCCCACAAATCTTAAATTGGTTGGTACTCACCTAATGCTTTCTCCTTCTTGTCCAAAAGAGTAAGGAAAGAAGTCCTCCCTTTTGTTCTCCACTGAGACATGACACCAGCTGTTATCCCTCCCTATTCCCATGTCTTTATCCTCTCCATCTTTTTTGGCTCTCCTTTCAATAGTTAAACATGTTCAAGCATTCTTTTTAAGAAACAAAAGTGAACACAAACATGCTTCTACAGCCCTAGGTCCTCTGACAAGTTGTTCCTTCTGTTTATACAACTGTAAAAGCAAGAGCTGTCTGGAAATGGAGAGGCCTGAGGTTCTGCATATGTGTTGCCAAGCTGCTACACATCTGTCTAGAAAGAATGAAAAATATTACAGATATAGATATAGATATTGCTTGTTGTAGAGGAGACAGCGCTGCATGGTGAGGAAGTAGGGTTTTAGCCGAGGAGAGATTGAGTTGAGAAACTGGTATAGCTCCTGCTCCTCCTCTGGCCCATTGCATTTGGGTTTAAGCCACTCTAGTGAGAAGAGGAGCCAGAAACTAAGAGACTCTGTGAGCTTCTAGGTGAGTGCAGAGACCAAGAGGCTGACAGAACAATGTGCTCACACCTTGATGAGACTCCAGACATAGGATGGCCTGGCTTTGAACCCCACTGAACCAATGTGGAAGAGAATTAGGGTTAGGATGGTTTGTCTTGCTTGTCCATAATAGCTCTCCTGTGGCTTCCAGAGGACCAAATAGTGCCAAATAGCTCCTTAGGCACTGGCACCCACATTCTCTTAACTACCACACTCAGCAACAATAGCCAATGTGAACACCAAATTTTGGAGTACAAGAAAAAGAACAAAGTAGTAATTTTAACTTAAAGGTCCATTAACATATGCATATGAGAGGCATCATGCAGGAGAACCCTCAGAAATAAGAGGGGCACTCTGAGTGAGGCAGTTTCTTATCTTGAACATCTGAGGGAAGGAAAGGTGTAGGAATTTGAGAACACATATAGTCACTGGCTAGCAGGGCCCGGAGGTCTTTGTGGCTTACAAGCTCATACACAATCACTCAGAAAATCTCCACAGGCAGAGTACACTCTCTAAGACATCCTTTCTTCTTTCGTGAAGAATGATCATTGCATTTTGAACATGGACTGAGAACTGGCTTTTTCCTACCCATAGGAATGAACATGATGAGAGTCTGCTTCTGTCTCATTGTACAACCATCCCTTAGTATCCTTGGAGGTATCCAGAATCCAAATCTGTCCATACTCAAATTCCTTACATAAAATGGTATAATATTTGCATATAACCTGCCTATGTCCTTCTGGATAGATTATTTGTTACACCTAAGAAAATGTAAACACTATGTAAATAGTTGTACTATATTGTGTAGGAAACAAAGATAAGGAGAAATATCTATACATGTTCAGTATAGACACAATATTTTATTATTTATTTATTTGTATTTTAGGAAAGGGTCTACAAGGTGTTCAGGGTCTCACTGCTAGATCAGACTCAGTGATCCGCCTATTTATAGCCTCCCGAGAGCTGGGTTTACAGGCTCATACCACCACACCCAGTCTCAATTGTATCTCAGCATGCCCCAGGGGCAGGGCTGGCAGGGCAGGCTCAGGGATTGAATCTTGGCCCCCTGGACCTACTTGTATGTGCTTTAATCTGCTGAGGTATTTGGCTGGCCCTCAGACACAGTATTTTAAAAATATTTTAGATTCTCAGGTTATTCAATATGTGGATATAGAACTTACCAACACAGAGGACCAATTTTATTTGGACTAGAGCCTAGGATTGGCAAAGAGTTATTTTCCTCTAAATAGGTAAGAACAAAGTTTTATCATTGAGGCCTAGGACCGGGTTCTGATCAGTTGATAGGACTCAGTTGCAGGCTATCATATATCCACTGTATAAACCTCTGCTATACTCTTAAAAATTTGCTTTATGTATGGGGGGTTACTGAAACAGACTTCCATTTAAGAAAGCTCTGATGAGTATCAGTAGACACATACAAGGCAGTAACACCACAATGGGAAGGAAATCATTCCAATTGGCAGTCAGTTTCTTGGCTATCAAGGTGAGAGAGAAGGAAAGAATATAATTATGGGTTATCTCTCTACAAACTCAAGGGAAAGGAGAAGAAGAGTAGAGAGACAAAAACTGACTAGAATGGGGAGGAAAAATGCATAGGAGAAGAAAATATGCCTTTCTGTGTAAGTTGCTTTTGAATGGAAGCCCCTAAGAGCCAGGGACAACATGTTGCCCAGAGAGGACTATTTGAGCATTTTCTCTGAACTACTATAATTTAAAAAGAAGTAGGAAGCAGGAAGACTTTTTTAAGTAAATAAAAGCAAATTTCTGGAATGACTCAGGGTCAAGGCAAATTTTCGAAAATTTTCTTCAAGTTGTAATCATACAAATCTGAACAGTAGATACTGCTTATCTTTTTGGTCTTGCAAGAATCTTAAGCGATGTCTGAATCCTGAAGGAAAATTTCAGTAACATTCAGGGGCATTTTGACACTGCAGAAATTCCATCATATTTTCGTTTTGTAAGATGCAACATTTATTTGATATTTATGGAAGCTTTCAAGTGAGAGAAGGAGATGGAGGAGGAGGAGGTGAAGAAGACAGAAGACAGAAGAAAAGGAATTTACTATCTCATAATTGAGAAATACCTTCCAACATCTAATGTCAAGAAGCATCAGGCTTTCAGTTTCTTAGGTGCTTCTCTCTTGTTGATGAGACAAAATACTCAACAACCGAAGTTAAAGAAGGAGAAGTTTATTTAGCTCACAGTTTGTAGAGGTTTCAATCCATAATCAGCTAGATCCAAAGCAAGTTGCTGTGGCAGAGGGGCATCACAGATGAGAAAGAGTTCATGGAGTACAGAAGATAACAAAACAAGTAAGGAAAAGACTATGGCTCTTTCTATCCCTTATATCTTGTGTACACTACTTAGCCTGGGTAGCACTCACACCCTTAATCCTAATGCCCTTGATCCTAGCATTGCACTATGAATGAATTCCAGCATCACACACTCTAATCCAGCCACCTCTAAAAAAGCCCCACCTATGCCTACATGAGGATTTGGGGGGACATCTAGACACAGCCATAATACTCATGTTACTGTACAGGGAAGTAGTGTCTTTGGCCTTAAACTATCTGAGTTTGAGGTTAACCCTCACTACTTCGCTCCAGTCTGAGGTGACCAATCCTATTTACAGGAGCTAAAAACTCCAGCCCACTCATCACAGATCACAAAGATCCTGTGCAGATGGGTTTGGGAGCTTCCTGAATACTCAAGATCACTGAGTTTTATTCACTAGCATTTACTGAGCAATGCATAACAATAACTAATCGTGTGCTGGCTCTCTCAGGGTGTATTTCCTATCTTTCATCTGACTAACCCTCTGAGGTAGGGAAACCTTGTTCTTACATAGGGAATCTGAAGCTCCAAGACATTAAATGACTTACTTTAAAGTACTTACAATGGTAATTTTTATGTTATGTGTATTTTACTACAATTTTTAAAACTCTGATATGACTCTCCACTACCATTACCACCATCAGAGTCCAAGACACTGTCATCTCCGCTCTGTAATGCTGTCATAGAGTCTGAAACTGTCTTTATGCTTTAGATTTTGCCTGCCCACAGATTTTGCCTGCCCACAGAGTTATTGATACAGTGTGTCTGAGGGCAGAGCCCAGAAATCCACCCTCTTAACAAATAACACAAACAGTGCTTATTAAAACTTTAGAATCACTGACTTACAGAATGTAGTTCAAACACATTGTTTTGGTAATAGTTTTCATGATTTCCCTAGTATCTCTCCTTGTACTTTTGTTAACAGCTGCTTTTTGTGAAATAATGATTATTTGGCACACATTGAGGAAATGATTAAAATAACTTTTTAAATTTCAAGCAAAAGGAAAGACAGAAGAGCGAAAAGAGAAAGAGGAGAAAAAGGAGATAGAGAAAAAGAAGAGAAAGAAGGGAGAAGAGAAGAGAGAGGAGAGGAGAATAGAATAGAGAGAGAAAAGAAGAAAAGGAGAGCTCTAGGTTTAGGTTCCAGCTCAAATGCTAGATCCATCACTTACCAGCAGTATAACCTAAAGTAAGTTACTTAGCCTTTCTGGTCCTCAATGTCATCTCCTGATCTCATAAAAATTATACTATCCTAATATTTTGCTGTCAGGATTAAATTAAATAATGCAGGTAGAGTGTTTAGTACTCTTCGAAGAAGTGGAATTTGAGCAGATTCCTGAAAAAATTAAGGGAGCGAGCCATGTAACTAGAATCACTGTCTACATCTTTGAGGAATTAGTTTCAGGCCCCCTGTAGATATGATAATCTTTAAATGCTCAAATCTCTTTTGTAAAATGTTATGATATTTGTATATTACATATGCACATCCTGCCATAGTCTTTAAATCAACTCTAGATTACCTAAAGCACCTAATGCAATGCAAATAGTTGTTGTACTGTATTATTCAGAAGTGACAAGCAAAAGTCCTGTATGTGTTCAGTAAGGATGAAATTATTTTTTCAAATGTTTTTGATCCACAATTTTTGAACCTGTGGATGCTACCCCACAAATGTGGACAATTGATTGAATATTTTTGCAATCCTTTTGTTTCAGATTAGAAAACAGATTTTACGTGTTAATGGCGTGGTTTTACAATAAATGTCACAGTTGTTTTTTCATTGTTTAGTTCAATATCTAGTTCACTGTAGGAGCTAAGTAAGTTTTCTCTTTTTCTGTTAATGTTATTAATATCGTTAATGTTGGGGCTAGGATCACCTACACCAGTGAAGAGCTTAACTTTGGCAAGGTGAACCAACACATCTTACTGAAAGCCAGAAGCGTTTGAAATGGCTGGGTGGAAATGGATCAGATGGAAGCCAAAGAAGCTCCTGTACGTTAGCATCAATCTCCTCAGCAATGAAGGAGGTGAAATCATCTCCTGAGAATGAGGGGGAGGGTTGGGACTGGGACCTTGAGGAGATGGCAGGAAATTTGGAGCAGCTGCTGTAGGGAATGTGATAGGGAGTCAGCAAGGAAGGAATGAATGGACTCTTGAACAGCCAGATGGGGCCCTTTGGGTAGAGAGTAGCTTTGGCAGGGAACCTGATGAGCAAGGTTTCTCCAATGAGCCAAACATGAAAACAGTCCCCTTTCAGGGGTCAGTCAGGACTGCAAATTAGAAAGGCAGGCATGGATGAAGGTAGGATAGTGAAGGATTCTAGAGATGGCACAGGACATGAAAATTTCCAAAGACTGGCAAGCAAAAGAATTTCATTTATTTTTTCAACAGACACTTAGCCACTACATACTGTATACATATTATTCAAGTGTCTGGTCATGGGGGATGGGTGAAAAAAAATGTGGACAAAATCCCTGTGACGAACACATGTTGGTTGTGGTACATCCCTGCAATTTCTCAATGACAAGAAAAAGTAAACTACCAACAAACATGCAAAAATATAAATAAATCTCAAAATCAGTATACTGAGTAAAAGAAGTACATACTGCATGATTATATTTGTGTAAAATTATACAAAATGCAAATTAATCTATAAACAGAAAAAGTAGATCATGAATTGTTTGCATCAGCAAGAGGGAAGCACAAAGATCATAAGGAAACTTTTGAAGATAATGAATAGTTTTATTATTTTGTTTTTGATGATGGTTTCACAGGTATATCCATCTAGTAAAAACAAATAAATCATATATTTTAAATGTATACACTTTATGTTTACTAGCCCTCAAAAGTTATACAAAGTAAACATATTTTAAAATTGACTTTACAAAATCCTTGCCTTTATGAAATTTAGAACTTACATAACAGAGATTAACAGTAAACTAGTAAATAAATAAAGACTATCATTTTAAATAGTGCTCCCTCCTATGGAGTAAATTTATACAGGGCATAGAGTGTACTTCATGAAGAACAAACAAAGGAGTAACTGTAGACAGGATGATTGAGAGAAGCCTGGAGGAAGAAGCATCTGAGCTGAGACCGAAATGCTGTAAAGGAAGCAGCCACAAGAAGATATAGAGGAAGAAGATTGTAGGTTGAGGAAACAGAACATGTAAAGGCTTTGAGGCAAGAAATGGCATAATATGTTCAAGGAACAGTAAAGAGACCAGTTTCCCTTGAGTTTAGTAAGCAAGAGGGAAAAAGAAGGGTAGGCCCTGTTTGTCTGCGGGGCACATGTAACATACAGTGCAAATTAATCTATAAACAGAAAAAGTAGATCATGAATTGTTTGCATCAGCAAGAAAGAAGCACGAAGATCATAAGGAAACTTTTTTTTTCTTTTTTGCAGGACTGGGGATTGAACTCAGGCCCTTGCGCTTGCCAAGTAAGTGCTCAGTCTACTGAGCCATCTCCCCAACCCCATATAAGGAAACTTTTGAAGATAATGAATAGTCATTATCTACATACAAGTCATCAGTACCACTACCTTTACACTCAGACGACTGTACACACAATAGAGTTACTTGAACACAAACACTGTGATACTGTGACATTGTGTCATAACTGATCTGCTAAGCAACACTGCTATTAAGGTACCAATGACACAGGTAACATACAGTATGAATACACTGGACAAAAAGGGTTATTTACATCCTGGGTGGAGTAAACTGCAAAGGCACAAATTTTCATCATGCTGCTCTGAAAAGTGCATAATTTAAAACTTAATTGCTTATGTTTTGAAATTTCAAGTTAATATTTGCAGACTGTAGTTCACTACCAATAACTAAAGCTACAGAAAGTGAAATCATAGACATAGAAAACTACTATATCAGGAGATGATATTTGGGGAAGTTGACAAGCATCAAATCCTGTGGCCTCATAGACCAAGATAAACAAAAGAGATTGCCTTACAGTGTTATAGATAACATAATGGAAAGTCTTAAGTAGAGAAAGGACATGAACTGATTTATGCTCTAATTTTGCTCTATCATTATGTAAAAGGTAAAAAATGGTGGCAGTACAGAGTATGGTGGTACAGGTGGCAGAAATAATGAGACATCATCATATGTAGAGCTCCTTTTGGAAACAGAATGGGAGGAATTTATCCTCTAGATTGGATGGGAGAGCATAAGAGAAAGGGCAGAATCAATGTGACTCTTGTTTTCACATGAGGAAGTAGATGGCTGGTGGTAGTACCTTATCCAAAATGTGAACTATCAGGAAGTGAAGGTAATTCTATGATTGAGTACATTAATGCTCTTATCTAGAGTGAGAGCAAAATGGAAGCTGTATTTTTGGAGAAGAGGCAATTACTGGAAAGGAGGATGTTTGGCACTTTGTGAGCTTCACAGTAATTTGTTTTGCTCTCTGCTTTGATAACATTGTGAAAAGGGTCTTGTTTTGTCTCACTTCATCATGTTATGGAGACATGTTTTGTCTTGTCATTAAACCTGTCTGATGATAGTGTCCTGTGAAATTTTCTGTCCAATAGGAAAATAATATGCCTTACCAATGAACATCAGGCTAGGTTCTCACCAGAATGAGGCCTAGATTTAAGTGTCCTAGCAATTCTTAGATGTTAAAACGTTACTTTTTTTTTCAAGTAGAATAGGAAATTTTGAAAGAACTCAAAAATTGATTTGAATGTGTTAACCTTAAGACAAGTTTAGATGCTCAAGTAGACAGCTAGGCATGTCAGTTTGGAATCCAGCATCGGAGTTTCAGGAACATATTAATTTGGGGATAATTATTGTGATGACTGTATTTATAAGTGAGGCTGACATTTAGCATGTTGGGCTTACTTGATATCACAAGAAAAAAAGATTACAATAGAGGAAAGGAGATATCACAGGGTAGAGCCATGGGTAGCTCAACACTGAGACCTTGAAGAAATGTAGAGGAACCAGCAAATAAAATGGAAAATGAAACAGGCAAATGAATAAAGATATATACAAGAGACTGGTAGGATATGGAAGTCAGAGAAAAGCGTCAAGGAAGGAGTGGTCAACTCCACTAAATACTGCTGAGTAGTCACAAAAAATAAAAACTGAAAAGCATTAGATTTGGCAGTTTCATTGGTGGGCTGAACATAGGAAACCAGTAGCACTGGTCTGATATAAGACAGAAAGGTAATGAACCAAAGTGTAGACTCAAACAAGGCAGAAGGGGGCTGTGTGACTGTGGCTTAGTGGTAGAACACTTTCCCAGCATGTACTAGGCCCCAGGTTCAATCCTCAGCATCATAAGAAATTTTTTAAAAGGGCCAGCAAGATAGCTCAGCAGGCTAAGCGCCTGCTTTGGCAAGCTCAGGGACCAGGGTTTGATTCCCAATCCTGCATACCATGCCAGCACCACCCCCTGGGCATGCTGAGCCAATGACCGAGTCTGGGTAGGGTGGTGCACACCTGTAATCACAGTGCTAGGGAAGCTGAAACGGGGGGGATTACTATGAATCCTAGCTGCATAGTGAGACCCTACACCAAATACACAAAATGAAAACACTTTAAAAATAAAAATTTAAAAAAGATTAAAACTTAAAAAAAAGATTAGAAGGAAACCAAGAGGTTGTTTTGCTTTGTACTAGAGTCAAACTCAGGACCTCACTCCTGCCAGGTAGATGCTGTGCCATTGAGCTATATCCCCAATTCCAACAGAGGTATTTTTAAAGTGACCCAGATTAACACAATTTGTGTGTTGACCAGAATGATAAAACTGAGAAAAAAGCTGATGACCTTGGAAAATTTGGTCTTATCATGACAAGAAAAAAGCACAGAATACTAAACTTTACCCTGAACCAGACACTATGTTAACCACTCAATCTTCGTAACAAACCCAGAGAGGGAAGTAATATCACCCAAATGGTGAAAAACAGCCTAGAGATATGGACACTGGCAGTCTGCTGCTAGACCCTACACCGTTCTACTTTAGTGGATGATGAAAGAATCAAAGGGTATGGGCTCTTGAATTAACCAACCCCTGGACTGAAAAATTTAAACTTCTGAAGGATTCTTCCAGTTACTCAGAACACAGTGTGGAGACTGACCCAGCTGATGCCAGAACACCTAGCTCTGAGTAGTACTTCCTTGGCTATGGCTTTGCTTTATGGTGCACTTATAGGTAGATGGCAGGAAAAGGATTAGACTTACACCATCACAGCTCCGGGGAACCATCTTTGTAGTTCTTGCTTTACACTTCTCAGCCATTCTGCTCGGATCTTCCTACTTGTGAAAGGATCCTGTCAGTGGATGGAGGACTAAATGGGGAGTAGGATGAGGGTTTCTTTATCTTTGTGCCTACTCTTCTTCCTGTGTGCATTTCCCTCCAATTCCCCAGTCTAGGAGACTTACATGGAAATGCAGGTGCAGTTCTTTTTTCTTTTCTTTTTTCTTTTTTTTTTTGGCAGAACAGGGGAATGAACTCAGGCCCTTGCGCTTGCCACGCAAGCGCTTATTCTACTGAGCCATCTCCCTGGCCCCCTGCAGGTGCAATTTTGATGGATGAAAGTCTTCTGAACATTCCCAGAAGTAGTAGATTTAAAGAAAAGATCACCCTTCATATCTTTGCGCTTAACTGAAGTGTCTTTATACCACCATTAAAGAAATATCACTGTGTCATCGCTGGGATGAATGGCAGGCTACATGCAAATGAATAAGATCCCTAGGTCCCAGCAATGGAAAATGAACCAATTTGGACTACTGAAACTGAGAGTGACAGAAAGGAGCAAAATGAAATAAATACCAATCTCATATGACAATGCCCCTAGAGAACTGACGCCATGAGGGGTGGGGCAAGAAACAGGTTGATTGTCCCCATTCTTTCTCTTGCCAGGCCTACCAAAGTACAGTCCCTACTAGCTCACATATAGATACTAAAAACAGCCAAAGGGAGGCCCTTTCTCCTTCCAAGGATCTGAAGCATTGCCACAAATGGACAATCTTGTAAGTCAGGTATGTAGCTATCTGATAAATTTGAATGACTGCAATCCAGTTGTCCTCAGATACCCTAGGTTTGCCCAGGTTTCTAAGAGCATCTGGCAGTGAGAATAATGTGATGAGTTGTAGAGAGTCTAGGATATTCCCATTTTTACTCTCTTCAACATATGTAAACATCTCAAGTTATTTCTCCTTCTGTATCCCAATCAAACCCACCATAAAATATTCTTTCTCTGAGTTTCATCTTTAGATTGGCCTAAGTGATTTGTTATAAAATGCGAATACTCTTGCCAGGGGTATCCTGTCAGGCAACTCAGAAACTTTATATATTTTAGCTGTTTGCCTTTTTCTCTAACTTACATAAAAAGGGCACTGTGGCACAATAACTTGAGTATATTTAACTGTCCATAACTATATATTTTAAATGACTATGATAAATCCATGTGTGGTGGCACATGCTTGTAATCCAAGCTATGTGGAAGCTGAGGCAGGAGGACTGCAAGTTTAAGTTCAGCAAGAAACTTCGCATGACCCTGTCTCAAAAGGAAAACACTTAAAAATGCTTTGGCATGTATCTCAGTGATCCTTATCCCCATTATTGTGAAAAAAAATGACTAAGATGATACATTTCACATTATGTGTATTTCACCACATTTTTAGACGTATAACTCGGGTATCTTCTACTTCGACTGCACTCTCATCAGAGAAAGACTCAAGCCCCTCTTTTAACTTTGCTTATTACTCTGTCGGCCCTTAAAAACACTGCTGATGTAGCACTGATAGGGCCACCTGTTTCCTTGCCCTAAGGCACAGAAGGCAGAGTTGCCTTAATCACATAGTCTTGTTAGACTGCGGGTTAAGTAACAGAAGATCTAAACCGTGACTTCCCATCCAACATTTTCACTAAGGCTATTTTTCGGTTTATCTAGACTGGATACTGATGTAATTGTATTTTGTCAGCTGTCCCTCCCCTCCCCCCCTCCCTTCTCTTCCTTTCCCTTCCTCCTGCTGCTCTTACAAAACCCACAGAACCTGATTCTTGCCCTCATTCTCTTCTCTAATCCCTGACACCAATCCCTGAGGAACTGTATTATTAAAATACTTTTTACCTATATCTTGTACTCTGAATAACTAATATAAAGAAAAAATATGTAATGTATTGATTATTGTTCTTATCTACTAGCCTGTTTTTGAAACTCTATTTTATTGATTTTTGTTTAAAAGAAAAATATCCTTGACTACAGTCCCAGTGAGGCCCTGTAAATATAACATTATTGTAACATTTCTTTTGACATGGGAACATCTCACTATGGTGACCAGGCTGGCCTCAAATTATTTTGGGTAAAGTGATCTTCCTGCCTCAGCCTCCCATGGATCTAGGATTGCAAATGTATACTGCCAATGCATGGCTTGTCATAATATTTTTAAAAAGTGAACCATGGGCCTGAAGGCAAAGGGAATTAGAGGAAGACAGACAGTTGTGTGTACTTTTCTAGTCAGCTAAGATTCTGAGAATGAGGAAAAAACTCTCAGAAATCAGGAAGTTAGTCCTCAAGTACAGCATTAGCAATCTTCTTCACTCAATAACAGTATATTCTCCATAGTGGAAAGTTTTCTCTTCATTTCCCCTACCTAACTGCCCAAGGTTTCCCCTCAAGGAGGAAAAAGGAAAATATAACGTAATACCATGTATACTCATAAGTGTTATGCTTCTCTCAGTAATTTCTCATAAGCAATCTCAGGTGATTCTTAAATCCCCACAGCTGTGGAGATTGCAGCCCAGAGAGGTTCAGCGTGTCTCACACAGAAACAAAGCCCATTCACTGGCAGAGCAAGGGCTGGAAACAAGCTTCCCTGCTTCCTGGACCTAAGCTCTCTTCACAGCACCACAGTGTATTTTATTTAGTCACTAGGTAAGATTGTTTGGAAAGCAGCTCAGACCTTATTCTCTTTGCTGATACAAATTATCTGCAGACCTTGGGTTCATAAAAGCACAGCAAATTGGAAAGAAGATGGTAACCAGAATTAAATGCAAGACTCCATTTATATCCTTCTACAAAAGTAAAATTGGCAATACAAAAATATGTTCATAATGGAAAGAAAGCTTCTGTTCATTTCAAACATTTTTTATGGTACTTGAGCTTGAACCCAGGCCTTCCTCCATGCTAGGCTAGTACTCTATCGCTAAGCTACGATCTCGGGCCTACTTTATACTGTTGGTGAGCACTTCCAGACAGTTGAACTCAAATCATTTCCTCATCCCTTTGTTGAAAGTCTCAAGTTAGAAGCAGGGAAACATGGTCTCCCTTCTGTTTCATGGTTACTAGAGAGCAAAGGTCCAAATCTGAATGGAAATAGGATCTGATATGCAGAGTATAGTAAAAGACTGCTACATGGAGTGTAAAGAAACTCACTCTAATTTATTAGAATGTTGTTTGAAATCATATTAAGGACATAGCTAATATCTTCCCTATTTGCCTATCAGCCCATGCAATTTAGGAAAACTTTAACAAAACGGGGGGTTGGCCAAGCATACAGCTTTTTTCTTTCTTCTATTTATCTTGTACTTATCACAAAGTGATCACATGAATGCTGTTGACAGCCCAGTGGCTGGGAGACCGTTAAGTGCCCAGGCTTCTGGGAAGCTTCATTATCTGGGGCACGGTTCAACTATGAAAGTAGTTGAAAAAGCAATTGGCCAGTAAAACAAATTGTTCTCTTCCAGGCCGGTTCACTGCTCTCATGAGGAGCTTTCTATAGCTGCTCCGGTTACAAGTTTTTAATGGGTACATGAAGTCATCATAATAAAGGTTGAAGTGTTTTCTAAAGCAAGAACATTTTGCCATGGTATTCCTTTCCCACAGATGTGTGGTACCAATGCTTCTTTATGGTATTGTCCCAAGTATTCCCAGCTCCTTTAATCTGGGCTAAAAACATTTTAAATATCTATAGAAAAATTTTAGAAATATATTTACAATATTTCAACACCTAAATAAGGGAGTATGGTTCATTATCAAAATAACTTTGTGTCCCCAGTTATATAAAATAAATGAGCAATAGCGCTATACTTAAGGCAAGGGCTAGGCACTGTTTCCCATCCCCCCAGCACTCTTTCCCCATCCCCCAGGCTTCCCTGACATGGCTATTACTGCATTTTTTCTCACGCTGTCTTTCCTTTGCATGGCTGGCCAGTCCCTGGCCCATCCTTTAAGGAGATGGGGCTACCTTTAGACTGAAACTTGCTAAGGTAGGAAGGTTGTCATGAGTTCCAGGGCAACCTGAGCTATATACCTAGACACCGTCTCAAGAAACCAAAATATTAAAAATTAGCTTTTATAAAAACTAATAAAAATGATCCTGGGAAACTTTTCTTTTCTGTTCTGTTGTTTTCAATGCATCCTGAAAACTTAAAAAGGAAAGTAGGTATCTTTGTTTTGTGTTCATATTTGAGAGGGCTTCAGAATTAAACAGATGAAGTAACAAAGCAGGTATAACTTTTGAAATACTTGCAATAAAATTAATTCATTTAGCTATATTAACTTTTTTTTTCAGCACCTGGGTTCAAGGAATCTTCCTACCTCAACTCCCAAGCAGCTAGGACTATAGGTACACACCCACCTTAAACCTTTTTTTCACCTACAATTCTTCACATCATATTGGATCTGGTCATATGAATACAGATATCACAACAACTCAACTCCCAAATCCAAATACCATTTCCAAAAACAAAGAAAGATTCCTTATATAGAGCTGAGTCTCAAGGCTGGGGTGTTTGAGAAAAGAGTCACAGGTTATTGTTTAAACTACATTTATTACCTGCCTTATACATTCCCCAAGGTTACAGAGCAGGGGATCTTGGGCTCTCATGTTCCATGGATGGAGCTGACACTGACAACTTAATATAGGGAATGCATTTAGAAGTTTTGGGGTAATACACCTGTTATCCTTACCCACAGCAGTAGGTCAAGCTACTAAAACTCTGCCAAGCAACCTGTGAGATGACAACTAGGTAGGCAAGAAACCACACAATTTGAGGTCATAGATCTTCCTCTTCTATTAAGTCCCCTCCCACTTCAGTTTCCATTAAGTCTATGCCATCTCAAACTAGTTCCTGCTGAATGACAAAGGGAAGGAAAAGATATCTGAGCTCTCTTCATTTTCTGTTTCTGTTCCTAAGGCAATGAAAAGCTGAATCTGCTGCAGTAATCCTGACCTGGCAGTGAAGCTCAATGGCTTTGCAGTGTGAGAGATCCCTGTGAGCTCCCAGGGCAGCTGCCGGTTAGAAAGATCAGAGTTCTGACAGACTTAGTTCTTCAGTTCAATGCCCCGTGTTGGACGTGTTGGATTCAGTTCCCAGTGGGCTATCACTGCATATCAGGGCTGTCTGAAGACAAGAGAGCAGAGGCAGTTTAGTGCAGCTGGATATGAGGGATGGGGGTGGTAGTGTGGGAAGAGAAGAGAGAAAAACTGGCCAGGAGTAAATAAGGGGTTCTTCTTCCTGGGCTTTCCGGACAAGGTCTCCTGATCTCACGTCACTGACTGGTCCTCAGGTGAGGCGAACCCTGCAAGGGAAAGAAGGGGCAGGAGTGGCACCCAGAAATAAGCTAGATGAGGAGGGCACGAGCCAGCAAGCTACAGAGCTGGGGCTGTGGTTCTAGACCCGTTCGGCACCCTGGGTGAGGGCAGGCAGCGTCTCAGGGGCGAGCAGTCGGTGGCCTTCCACCAGAAAGTTGGCAGCAGTCTCAGCATCGGTGTCCAGGGCACAACCAGAGGCCCATTGAGGCAGGGTATTGCAAGTCTGGGTCGGCTTCTGCTTGGCCTTGCAGAGCTTGCGGGAGCGAGTATAGGCCATTATGAGGCCTCCGGCCAGGCAGGCATAGAAGATCATAATGAGCAGGATGTAGAGGTAAGCATCATCGCCCTTGGCGCTGGTGGCCTCGCGGCCTCCGAAAGTGTCAGGCACGGCCCCCATGCCCATACTCAGGTCAGAGCCAGCGACCAGACCACTGGTGTTGCCCTGATGGTGCAGCTCAAGCAGCAGGCGGCTCAACAGGTTTTGCAGCCATCGGCTATCGCTGCAATTCATGGCCTTGGGAGACTGACAAGGCAGCTCCAGCACGCTGCTGACCTTCCCGCTGAGCCAGGGGAAGCGAGAGGGCAAGTAGGCCGGCAGACCGCGATGGCGAAAGCAGCGAATCCCTCCTCTGGGGCGGTCGGTGAACAGTGGTTGGGGACTCCGGGGCCAGGCCTCCTTATCCCCTCACCCTCACCCTCTCCCTCCTCCCTTTTTCCACCACGCCCACTCCTGCCTGAGGCCGCCTCCTAAGAGCCTGGCTGTCTGGCCCCTGGGGGGGGGTGGTGAAGAGGACAGCTGATGGAAGGAGGAAATGGCAACAAGGGAGGCGGGGGAGGCCAGAGGAGATGTGGAGGAGGCAGAGGGGGCTTGGAATGTGTGAGGCCCCAGGCAACAGAGGCTGGCAGGGCAGCTTGCTGGGGCCAAGCCTAAAACCCTGGGCTGCAACAGAGAATTCTTTACCATTTCTGGCCACCTGCCCCTGCAGGCCTGGCTTTGGCCCAGATATGGCAGCTGACCCCCCAAGACAGGACCTGCTCTGGGACACCCAAGCAAAACCGCACTTGCTTGCAGCAGCAGAGACACCCTAGTCCAAATCTTACGGGAATTACTCCCACAGACAAGGACCTTGGCCTGTCTTTCTCATCCTCATATCCTACCTGCACCCCAGACTGCGGAACACTGGTTATTCTAAACATACTCAGGGCAACTTCTGAGCCTAGGTGGTAAGTACTTGTTTAAAGCCAATCACAATGGGCCTCCAGGGGAGTGTAAAGTGTTTAGTGACTATCTATCAGGCTCTTGGGAAGTATCTCTGTTCTGATCCCCTATCACAGTTTTTCAGGGAGCCCACAAATCTTAGCACATGAGTGTACCATCCATGATGTAATCTGATTTTGGGGGGATACATCATCTTCCCAGAATTGAAACCAAGTTCTTCCACTAAGATGAACAGGAACATGGGTAAGGGTATGTGTCTACACATTCTAGATGTTTGAGGTCTGAAAAGAGCCAATTCTAGAAAAGATTCTAACCTCATTTCCAGTTGGGCAGGCTCACAGCTATGGGTCTCTCCAGGGCTCGTTAACAGGGTTAGGCTCTGATGACTTCTGGGGCAGCCATTTTTCATAGGAGGTACTTATTTTAAGCAAAAACAAAGCACTGAGACAAAGATCAGTTCTATTAAACTACATTAACTGAAAACAGACCGAGCTTCACAAAGAACAAAGGTTGATATGTAGATAATGAGGTAGAAAAAATGAAGTAGTGTTAGTGATGTCTGGTTGTATACCTTTTGGTCTGTGGACCACTCAAAATGAAGGTGCCATGGATTTATAAATTGTTTTCTGGTACCTCTCACACAGCCAACCTATAGCTTACTCCCTACTCAGGGACCACAGCCTTCTATGTACTAAAGTGAGTTTAGCGTCACACTGTAACCAAGATCTCAAACAGCGTCACTTCACAAACACTGCATAGGCTTTAGACATTCCACATGATCCTCACCACTGCTTCAATGCTATCAACTTGGAGGGGCTGGGAAAAATACTGTTAAAGTGACTTGGCAATGCCAAACACCACAGTTGGAAACTTTTCTAAACAGTAGCAATTTAAGGATATAACTGTTGAAGTGAAATACTCTTTTAGGACATGCTTCCAAATACCTAGAGATTTGGGAGGGGAGAGCTCTTTCACTGTCACCTGAAGAGTAATCAGTTAAATTCAAACTTTTCAACAGCTTTATGAGCTGGTAGCATTATTTTTATTCTCAGAAATGGAAGGTAAGGTTCAGATTGTTTAAGCAGCAAGATTATAATTATAAAGTTTGGTCTTGTTCTCAGACCTACAGCACTCCTCACACATGGATCATATCCATGAGCTCTCTCCCTTGCCTTACCTTCTCTTCCTTCTATACTACAGTGCTTTCTGCCAAAACTCTTCTCTGAGTCCACCAGTGACCCCTTAGCCAAATTCAAGGGACTCTGAATAGTTGCCTCTTTGATCTCAAGGATGACTTTGATATCAGCAGCCACCCACTCCTTCCTGTACAGACCTACCCTTGGTTTCCATGGCACTGTGTTCTCAAGATTTCTTTTTAACTGTCTGACCTGTAATTCACTGTCCTTGTTGACTCCTCTTCCTTCCTCCTCCCATTAATTCTTGGAATCTGTACAGACTCAATCCTCAGCTATTTTGTCTGAAAGTGTCTCCTTCCATAGTTTCACCTAGTACCTACAATATATTTAGCCAAATTTGAATCTCTACCTCTAATTCTTCTTGGTAGCATCTCTCAGATTCCTCTACTTCTTTGTTTATGGTTTTATTTGCATATGCTTCATCTAATTTTTCCTTATTTTCGGTCAAATATGCAGACTGAGAATTTCTTGATGGCTCTCCCCGCCTACAATGCAGTCCACCATGCTTTGGATAGAGTAATTATCTTCCCACACTTCTATCAATTCGGAAACCTAGTTTCTGCTCACTGCCATTTCAGTGAAGCCCTATCTTAAGTCATCACTAACAGACACTACCTCCTCTTCCAGTCTAGAGAAACAGCATGTGTTACTGCGTGCTACTCTGTGCCTTTTGCTCTCCTCAGAATTCACTGCCAGCAGGCAGCCTTGTTCCGTGCGTTGCTGTGCTCTCAGAATCTTCACAGTGTACCCTTACTGGCTCTGCCCTGACTTAAGATTTGCAGTGTTCAGTGGAAAAATCTTGGGAAGCACTAAGGAAAACAATTATCAATGATATACTTGTATGTACCCGCACAGACACATGCAGTCATGCACAGTCACACACGTTCATTATTTCATGGCGTATCTTTCTCACTTAACCCCTGTGAGCTTTCCCTGTGCCACTTACTTTTGTAATAGCATTTCATTTTCTATATCATGTTCCATTCTGAAGCTATCATTCATTTAAATTAGCCTTTATTGTAAGGTTTCTGTTATTTACAGACTTTTGCCTTAAAAATAATGTTTTAGTGAACACATACAACACTATTTTTATCAGAAGAAATTACGATACAAAGTAAATTAATAATATATAGAAGACTGTCATAGGGATAATATATATACACATAAGAAGGTGATAACAAAAATGGAAAATAATCATAAAATGCAAATAGGCTCAAAGTGTCAGAAAGGAAAAAAAAACAGGTGTGAGTGGGGATTCTCGCTTTCTTTTAACACCAGATGCTGCTGAGCATCCATTCAAATTTCAGTCCTCGGCCATCCTTAGATCGCTGAAATGCCAGTCTCTTTTCCTGACACACCTAAAACTGCCAATCTATCAGACAGGAATTGGTTCCTATTCCTGCTCACCATTCCACCCTCCTTCCACCCTTGCTCCATACCTATTGAATAATCATCTGTTTATCATCTAGGCTTCATTATTTGAATCCTAATTGAATGGTAATCAAGACTGTTGATAAGGAGAAGTAATTTAGAATCATATATTTAGATTTTCAAGGAGTCTTGGGAAAAGTTGTGATTGGTGCCAAGGTTGATTTCAAAGTACAGTAGCCATCCAAAGCTGGGTAGGGAGAAGGAAATGCTTTCACCATTCCTTGAGTCTATGAGTGCTTCCTGCCAATCTTGCAGCTCCATGGAGACTCCATCTACCTGCCCTAGAGACGTTTTGGAGATCGTGGTGGCCTGGTGATGAGATTTCCCTATATCCAGGCTACATACTGGAACATGAACTATGATCCCTGATCTCACTTATCAAGTGCCTAACATGTGAGAGGCATATCACACACATTGTATTAAGTAGCCCTGCCACAAATCTATCACACGGGCAGGGGTGAACAGCGGTATATCTCCAGCACTGACAGACCACAATGAACTAATGAACAATCAGACTAGACACTAGCTTAAAAACATCCAGCATGCCCTTATGGAACCACAGCACCATGGGTCAGAGAATTAGGAGAAGGCACAGACTAAATAGCTGCCTGCTTCCCAGAAGATCAAATCAAAATATGATCTCCAGTTTCAGGATAAGCTGGGTTTTTTCTTTTTTTCTTTTTTTGGCAGAACCGGGGATTGAACTCAGGCCCTTGCACTTGGCAGGGATGCGCTTATTCTACTGAGTCATCTCCCTGACCCCCAGCTGAGTTTTCTAGAACCTCCCTTCTTTATATGAATACTCCCTTGTGCTCCCAGTGCTGCTTGCAGGTACATGAAAACTTCATTGCCTACCAATCCCCGTGCAGTAACATACTTTCACTGTACTTAGGAATCATATGGAAAAAAAGGGGGTACAGGTGAATGTCCATTTTGTATCTGAAAAGGGTAAAGCCTAATTCTGCTTAGCTTTTATTGAAAGTTTGCTTTCTCAGCACTGTGTTAAGCATTTTCCATGCATTAATCTCACTTAACCTTAATGTCAACACTGTGAGGAAGGTACAGTAACATTTGTATTATACAGATGAGGAAACTAAGGTGCAGAGAAGTTAAGTAACTTGCCCAAAGTCATGTAGTTCATAGTCAGCCACATTGAGCTTTGGTAATGCATGAGCTTTTATTACCATGGTATTATAATGTTGCTGTCAAATGTTTTATATAGAGGGCAGCAAAAACTTTCACATAAATTCTCATCAAGTCTTATAATTTTAGATTTCAGGATACTGAGGGCCACAGAAGAGTCTTGCTTGAATTCTCCCATTAGTAAATGATAAGAACATCAGAATCCAACTTTCTTAACTAGAAACCTTTCCATTTCACAGCACAGCCTTCTTCAGTGCTTTGGGGACACTTTGCATTTAATTTTAGCCTTTTCACAGTTTCATGGACCTGAAAAGAACTTGGAGATCTTTGAAAGAATTGTATGAATCTGAAGGGGTGAAGTAAGGTCAACCTTCCTTTGGGACCTTTGGGGCCAAGACATAGGGTCATAAATAACATTGTCAAGCTTGTATCAATTCCTGCATGGCTCCCCTGTAAATGTTTTTGCCACCCACTGTCTCCTCTAGACAAGGAAAGAAAACAGCTTGGAGACTTGGAGATTTTGTGAAAAGGAGAGGGAATGGAAAAGACCCTGAGGGCTCCTTTCTCTTGGATTCCCACAGCACCATCTGGTGGAAATCTGGGGTTTTCATTTCTCTTCATTGACATTTTGCAGCCTTTAAGTTTCTTGTCTGTTTTGGGGCTACATCCTGTGTTAGGTGCTGGCATCAAAATAACACTTGGTGACTTGGTTGCTGTTGGCAGAACAAGGGCAAGGCATGTATCACCTAGAGCATTACAACAAGGCATGGTAATGATGCTCTAAGAAGTCAATAGCAGAAAACAGTACTTAAGAATAGAGCCAGTTTCAGACAGACCTGTTTTTGCTCTGCTTTGGCTTTACCTGGAACAAAGCCATTCAACTTCTCTGTGCTCCAGTTTTTTGATCTACAGGATGGGGATAATAACAAGTGCTTACCATAGGGTCTGTGTCAAAGATTTAGTAAGTAATACTTGTAAACTACTTAGCGTAGTGCTTAGAGCATAGTAAATGCCTACTACTGTCATCTGTAGTTATGTCGTTATGAATAATAAGCATATGGTGCTAAGGAACTAGCGGGAAGGCATTTAACTCAACATCAGAGAGCTCAGAGAAGACTTTTTTGAGAATGTGATGACTGATAGAAGCTTGAAGAAATATCTGGAACACTGGGGAGGAGCAGCAGGGTTCACCTTCCCTCAATTCCAGTATTAGGAGGGATGGCACAGTATCCTTTTCCTTGGGGATGCCAGGAGTTTCCATGAGGGCTTCTTAGCTAGAAAATGGTATGGAAACATTTAGGAACTATTGGAATAAGGCCCCAGACCATGAAAGAAATTGCTCCCACAATGAGCAGACTGCCCGACTTAAAATTAGAGGCTAAAAGAAAAATCAAGACCTGTTGTGTCAACTACCATCTGTTTAACTTCGACTTTGTTCTTGGGCAGTGATGCTTCAGTGGCTCATTATTCAGCCACCATTATGTTAAATAGGCATGACAGAGCCTGATAATTTGCTACTGCTTCAAACTGAGTTTGGTACATGCCATGACTGTGTCTGAGTTTATTCACGTTACAAATTTCCCCTACAAGTCCTTAACACTTCCAGGTTAGACTGACTTTCTCCTTTCTTTCTTTCTTTCTTTCTTTCTTTCTTTCTTTCTTTCTTTCTTTCTTTCTTTCT
>NW_004524693.1:9911910-9914496 GCF_000260255.1 Octodon degus | reverse complement strand
CTTTCTTTCTCTTTCCTTTCTTTCTTTCTTTCTTTCTTTCTTTCTTTCTTTCTTTCTTTCTTTCTTTCTTTCTTTCTTTCTTTCTTTTTCTTCCTTCCTTCCTTCAGTGACATTATAGAACCACTTGGATAGATGTGTTTGAGATAGTGGAGTGAACAGAAGTGAAACAGAGGGGAAGATTTCACTTCACCGTGCTGAAGAGTGAATATAGGAAACTAAATGACAGTAAAATATCACCTTAAACATGGAAAGGAAATTTTCTATTCTACAACTAAACAAATTATCAATTAAGGCCTCAAAATTAATTATACCGCAGGACATATTTGAATAAAAAGATATAACCATCCAAGTAAGAAAAATACATTGACAGAAGTAATCAAAATATGATAAAGGAAAAAGAGAATCTTAGGAAAACAAAGATAATACCAAGGAAACTGCCCTGAAACGGAGAAAGTAGGCCAAATATTCTATACTAAAGTTGAGGGCCGGAGAGATAGCTCAGCAGACTAAGCACCTCCTTAGGTAACTGCAGGGACCAGGGTTCAATCTCTGGCACCACATGCCGTGCCAGCCCTGCCCCTAAGCCCACTGCACAGACCTCCGAGTCCCAGCATGGTGGCACACAGCTGTAATCGCAGTGCTGGGGAGGCTGAGACAGGAGGATCACTAGGAGTCCAAGCTGATAGTGAGATCCTGTACCAAATACATAAATAAGGAAAATCATATAGGTTGTCGCTCCACAATAGTGCTACCTCCCAGCTGTGAAAGTGTTGAGAAAAGATGTCCATGATTGGTAGATAATCTGTGGATGAATTGTAGATAAAAACATTGAAAACAAAGCAAATGGAAGGCAGACAAGTATTACTTCCAGGGTGCTAGAAGCACAGGAAAGAAAAATCAAATATGGTTTCCTATTAAATATTTAATGACTGAATAATACAGCTATATTGAAAGGACTTGGTGCTCTAACTGCACATCTATCTACCTTGGGAGTACGAGAGATGCGTCTGTGAGTCATGAGAAGTCAATAAATGTGACAAAATTAAGATGCATAACACGAGTATGTTATTTAGGTATATGATAGTAAATACCAAAATGGCCAACTACAAGTCAAAAGTGGTTGCCTTGGAAACAGAGGAATTGAGAAAGAGAACAGGAGATAGCTGTCTTTCGTAGACTTTAGAGAGCAGCTAACTTTAAGCGTGTTTTTCAACTTGTGGCTATTCATTTTTTTATACTTATGTTATTCATTTTTTTATTTTCTTAGGGAAGGGTCGACAGGGTGTTCAGGTTCTCAGTACTAGATTGAAATAGTAGTGATCTGCCTGTTTATAGCCTCCCGAGAGCTGGGATTACAGACGTGTACCACCATGCCCAGTCTTAATTGTGGTCTCAGCGTGCCCCATGGCAGGGCCAGCACAACAGGCCTGGGGATCAACCCCCCTCCCCTGGCTCCTACACCTGCTTGCAGGTGCTTTAATCTGCTGAGCTATTTAGCTGCCCCTTTACTTATGTTATTCAGTATGGAAATAAAATTCAAAATTCAGTATGTGCTTAGTATGATTAAAATTTATTCCTTAACCACATTTCATGTGCTCAATAGCCACGTGTATTGATGGACACTGTAATAGCACAGATACAGAACATTTTCAACTATATGGAAAGTTCTTTTTTTTTTTTTTTGAGGAACCAGGGATTGAACTCAGGCCCTTGAGCTTGCCAGGGAAGCCCTTATTCCACTGAGCCATCTCCCTAGCCCTATATATGGAAAGTTCTATCAGCACTACTTTACAGTATTATCAGGAAATTTAGTAGGTGACAGCCACATGATGTACAAAATCCATGTGTATTTCATTAGATTATAGCTTTTACAAAAAATATTCATAAAATAGTTTTATATACAAGTGTATGTATATGAATGTGGGCCACAGAATAAAAAAGTTTAAAAGCATTGCTTTAAAATAGACATAAACAACGCTCATTAAAAATTAAACATAAGCTGGACATAGCAGTGCATGATGAAAGCCCAGCAGTTGGGAGGCTGGGGCAGGAAGTTTGCTATGATTTCAAATCTAGCCTGAACTACATAGTGAGGTCCTATCTCAAAAATAAATAAATAAAACATGAAAGAGATGAATTCCTTATACCTAGTAGAGTTCTTCCTTCTTGCGATTGCATCATCTACAGCTTCACATACTATGGGACACTTGGAGCCAAGCATATCATTAAAAAAGTCAACTTGAGGTGTGGTCTTTGTTGGGCTCACCTGTGGCACACTGGGGTCAGGGCCAGAAAGCACAGAAGGTGATGGTGCAGGAAGAAGTGGAGCACAGCAGCCAGGCCCAAGCCCCATCAACCTCATTTTCAGATACTTGCAGAATAGACCCCGTATCCATGTGTGGCTGTATAAGCAAGTGAATATTTAGTTTTGATGAGTACGTAAACCTTGTATTAGATGATACAGAAGAAATTCATTCTAAAACAAAGCCAAGGGACTGGGGAGATGGCTCAGTAGCCTAAGTGCTTACCTGGCAAGTGTAAGGGCCTGAGCTCAATCCCAGGTTCCACCAAAAATAAATAAATAAA
>NW_004524693.1:9908686-9911428 GCF_000260255.1 Octodon degus | reverse complement strand
ACAAAAGAAGTGGAGCCAGTGCTTAGGCCTGGCATGTGAGTGGGACTACTACTCGGGGCCTTCTGGATCCTCATTCCAACCATCTCTCAGGCCCAGCATATGTAGGACTACCTGCAGGCCCTCCTGATCATCACTCCAGCCAGCGTCCAGGCCAGGCATGTTAGTGGGACCACCAGCTGGCCCGTCAGACCCTCATTCCACCCAGCACCCAGGCCAGGCCTGTGTGTGGAACTTCTTCCATCAGACAGGCCTAGTGTGCAGCCCTGCAGCAGAATACTTTGCAGAGAAGTTAGAGGCAAGACCCATCCAGCTAATCCAGGAGCACAACATCATGCCAGAGTAGCACAGCAGGTTCACTTCCAAGGTCTGCTGCAGGAAGAAGTGGAACACAGCAGCCAGACCCAAGCCACACCCACCTGGATGAGTTTGAACTTCACAGATGCAGACCTGATGCTTAGGTAATAACTACACCAAAGCTCTATATGAATGGTCAGAAGATAGTGCTATACAAAATGACAAAGAGGAGCAAAATGCATTTTCAGGCCCTGAGCCCACCCAGAACAAATACAGGAGACAATAGCACAGAAGAAATTAGAAATAACACACCTGAAATCTCTGTTTGAAGTAAAGAAACAAATGTAGAAAGATATAGAAGAAATCAGATCAGAAATAATTTTTGAAGTAAAAAAAAAAGGAAATGATAACTAGAATGAAAGAATTACTAAGTGCTTTTAAAGAAGACAGTGATTAAAAAAATAGAAGAGAATAGAAAAATGATGGAATCCTTGAATGAGCAATATAGGTAAAAATAGAATGCAAGAAGCAGATTCAAAGTGATATACAGGAGATTAAAACCTCAATCACACGCTGGCAAAACCATTTGAATGAAAGTGAAAATAGACTTTCAGATCTTGAAGACACCATTGCAGCTAGTGAAAAGGTAAGAAAAGATCTCTTAAAAACAAGTAGGATGCAGGAAAAAAATTCAACATCTATAAGATGATGGAAAGATGAACAATGTAAGACTAATAGGCATCAATGAGAAAGAAGGAGTCAATACAAATGATATAAAAAGAATATGGGTAGAGGCTGGTGAGATGGCTCAGTGGTCTAGAGCACCTACTTGGAACAAACTTAGCGAAGCCCAGGGACCACGGTTCAATCCCCCAGCACCACATGCCAGCCAGCCCCGCCCCCTGGTGGGCTGAGCTGGCCACACACACACACACACACACACACACACACACACACTAAATAAATAAATAAATAAAATTTAAAAAAAAGAATATGGGTAGAAGTAATAGCAGAAATCTTCTCAAATATTGGGAAACAATCTGATATTCAGTAACTGAAGCATACAGATCTCCAAATAATATCACCCACTTAAAACCACACCCAGATGTAATAATCAAGATGCCAGCAATTCAGCAGAGAAACAGTATTCTAAAAGCCACTAGGGAAAAGAAACAGATCACATTTAAAGGAAAAGCCATCAGAGTAACAGCAAATTTCTCTTCATAAACCATCAAGTCAAGAAAAAGCATGGAATAACCTAATTATAGGTCTTGCTTTATCTTGGTCTTAACCATCCTGCAGAAAAGTATAATAATGAGGTATGAAAAGTAAAGCCATATTAATATGCTGAACTGTGAAGGGCTCAAGTCAACAAATTGATATTACCAGCCTTACAGATAACCCACTTCTATTATGGACTACTGGACTATATTGGATTATTTTGCTGAATTCAGGCACCTACAATATTTAAATGATAATGGAATACCCATCTCTGACAAAACTAAACAAAAAAAGGGGATATAAGTGAAGGACCATTTTGTAACTGTATATACAAAATAGGATAGATATACAGCTACTTTCTCTTAATTCAATGAGAAGAAAGATTTGTACTAATAGTGTTTGGGCAGGATATCATGTCTGCATCTTGTACCATGAATAACCACTATGAAGACAACAACATGCAATGTATTAATTATTACAACTGTCCTATTAATCAGTTTTGAAACTGTCTCATCACTTTTCCTCAATAAAATTAATAAATAAAAAAGAAAAGCATGGAGCAAAGTAATACAAGTCTTACAAGAAGGCAAATTCCAACACAGACTGATATATCCTGCACAAGTCTCTTTCAAGTTTAATGATGAAGTGAAATACTTCCATGACAAAGAACAACTAAAGAATTTCATGACGAGAAAGCCAACCATACAGACTACTAAAAGATATTCTAGAGGGATCAAAATGACCACAACTCCATGTATGAGAATGGAAAGAACCCAACAAGTAGGGCAAACACTTAAACGCAGAAGAAAAAGAGGTATACAATAGCAGATAAATAACATGTCAAACATAATACATCTGAATTATACCCATCAATGTAAAAGGACTCAATTTGCCAATTAAAAGTCAGACTGGCTTTAGGAAAAGTGGATTAGGAGGTAAAATCCAACAATATGCTGTACAAGACTTCATTTATCAATTGATTGGTTTATCATCAAACTTTTGTCCAACTGGTAATTTCAATAGTTCTGTGATTTGTATCTCAGGAACACAATGGTTTTCATGAATCATAATTAATGCTTTCTCCTGGTTTTATGGCGTATTGACTTAGAAATAAATTTTCTGCAAGATTAGAATTTAAAAAAAGAATTCAGGAGCTGGTGAGATGGCTCAGTGGTCTAAAGGACCTACTTAGAACAAGCTTAGCAAAGCACAGGGACCACGGTTCAA
>NW_004524693.1:9893725-9908356 GCF_000260255.1 Octodon degus | reverse complement strand
TCTGTAATTATTTTAAAGAAAGTCATTTAAATCACATTCCCATTGTTAAATGATAAATTCTCTTCTAATTCTAGAGAAGTATATAAGAAAACTAAGAAATCTTATTGGTAAATATCACTTTTTGTGTTATGTCTAGATATTCCTTTAAAATAGGTATTTACTTGATAAATCTTCAGTTGGCTTCCGATCTGCTTCTTGATTTTGAATTTTTTTTTGTATTAATGTTTAGGTTTGGATTTTGGTTATGTAGCTTTTACTGTTTTTAATGTGAAAATATGTGCTCTTGTATTTATCATTCTTTTGTTTTCAACACTGCTGTGGTCTGAAATTTCATATTGCTTGTTATTTGTTAAATCCTAAAATCCTATGAGTAGGTTTCAGACCACTGTTCTTGAGCCTTCATTTTGTTTTTTAATTCAATGAGACTTTTTGATGTATGTATGTGGCATGCATGACAATCTTGACTGCTCTCTATGTCTTCAATTATATGAAAGTTATGAACGTAATACATTTTTTTATTTTATATAAAACAAAAAATAAAATTTAAATTTAAAAAATCAGCTGGGGACAATATTAAAATGAAAATAGAATGAAATTTTCAAATGGGAACAAGAACTAGGGAATGGGGAGGGGGAGGCAAAGGAAGGAAAAAGAAAAAATGATGAGAAAAGAAGGAAAAAATGAAAACAAAGCCTTTGTAAACAAGGAGAGGAAGAGGGGTTGAAGAGAGGATAAGGAAATGGGAAAAAAATGAATCAAATTATAGCCCATACAGGTTTACATTCCCTATGATGAATGTGATCATTATACTTAAAATGTGCCAATAAACTTACTTAAAAAATAAAACTATCAGAATCTGAAAGCTAGACACGATGGATCTTAGAGACTTTACTCCTTCTGTCATTTGTGTTTCTCTTTATCCAAAGTACACTTTTTTTAGAGTCCAGTTTTTTAAATGGAGATGAAATTAAAGTGCAGGGGTGGTTATAATATTGGCCCATGGTTATGGAGTTTGTGATAGAATGAGTTCATGTCACGTGTTACCTAAATTCAAAATTCTTTCCCCAACATCTTCAGGGTAGGAGATTCTTTAAAACTCTCACTGTGGCTAGACAATCTGACTGATGATCACTGTCTAGACATAATGATAGCTAATAGGAGATATTGTTCTAAAGACTTTGAAGGGACTACCTCACTTTAGCCATCACAGTCACCCTGTGAGGTAGGTATATTATCAATTAAATCCATTTTCCCAACAGGAGAAATGCAGCTTTTGGATGTTAACTTGCCCAGTCATAAAACTAGTGAGGGCAAAGGCAAGGAACAGACTGAAATAATCTGGTTCCTGAGCTCTGAAAACAATTTTATGGATGCTTACATATAACTCCTAAGTTATTTTCTCCCTACGCAGTAACCTAGAAGTAATAGTTACAATTTCTTAGCACTTGCCAATAATCTACCCAAAGTGACTATTTTTGTCACGATATGGTTTGTATCTCGGTGTCCCCCCCCCACATCCTCATGTAGTCATAGAGCTGACTTCTATAGTTTGTGATTAATTCATGATCCAATGCTGGGATTATGGGTGTGAGTACTACACCCACTCTGGGGCAGACAGCCTGAAGGCAATATAAGGAAAGAGGCTTACCTCTGTTGTCCCTGCTGCTGCTCCTCGCTTTTTGCCGTTGCTGTTTTCTACCACTATGAACTGCTGCCCTCTGCCATGTGCCACTCTGCCTTGGAGCCAGCCAAGTATGGACTGAAACCACCACAAATTGTGAGCTAAATACACCTTTCCTAATTTTGGGTATCAGGTATTTTGTCCTAGAAATGAGAGAAAAGCAACTGAGACATTGTGACATCCCACAATGTCAGTTCTAAAAAGGGGTTCTTCATTATTAACCATATTAATATCACTTTAAGTTCAAATAATCCAAACAAATAAATGGGATTTAAGCTGGGCTATTTCATTGTACTTCCATAAACCTCAAAATAGCTACTTTTGAGGTTATGCACTTAAAAGTTTGATTAATCTTCAAAGTTACAGATTTTATCTTGCATAAATAAGTACAAGTTATATTTGATAACATGGGTGAATTTATTTCATAAGACTCAAGTGCAAACTTAAAAAACAACAACAAAGCTTTTTATCAAGAATAAACACAAAATCTAAATGATAATTCTTGAAATCGTGCATTTTAACAGAACATACATATATGAATACATTATAATTTGCAAGTACATTCAAAAATTTAAAAAATTCCCTCCAGATTCAAAATACCACACAGTCTTTAACCTGTTCTCATTTTGTTAACTTAGAAACATTTGTAGTATGCTACCAGGACAATATAGGCAAGGAATTACAAAACAGTCCCTGTGATCAAAGAAACATTATTCTCCTTAATTTCTGACTTTTGAATTATCCACCTGTATTTCAGCTCTGAAAAGCCATACAGTTCTACTTTTTCACTCCAGGAGAAAAAGAGAATGAACACAAATATCAAAGAGGCAAGATATGTTCATGTAATTAAAGCAAAGACCACAAGTGTTTGATTCAGAAATGTACATACTTGTAGTAAATTTATTAAGTACAGCATTATTTGATGGCTGACATGTAATAATAACTGTGAATTATTTAAACAGGTATAAAAATGTGAGGTCAAAAATCTTTAGGTTTAAATACTTAAAATATCACTATGAATATGGAAAGGTTTCCATTTACATAAATGTGTATTATCTGATGAAAAATCAGGGGGTAGTGGCATCTCCCTGGTCCCTTAACAATATTTGGATTTTTGCAGAGAATTAGCAGCACCCAACCTTAATAATTAATTACCTGTTTTTAATGGACCTATTCAATAGATTAGTTGGCAGTGTTCCAGCTTTCAGGAGATAGGGGTGGGTGGGGGTGCAAACATCTAAGATAAGATAGTACGCATGCACTCACACATTTAAAAATCACCGTTTCAAATGGAGGGGGTCAAATACTGGAAGAGTCTAAGAAAATAATCCTTAATGGATAAACAGTGGGCCAGGCATAGTAAAAGGTAAGTAGTAGTCTAGCTGACAATAATGGTTATTCACTCTTGAAAGGCAATTTGGGAAGATTTAGAACAGTCATATACAACTTCCGGGAAAACTTGCCCAGAATTTTACTTTGCAGAACACTGAACAAAAACCTTTATAAAAACCTTCATTCTTGCTTATAATACCAGATGATTTTTTTCCTTATTACCACCATATACATAACATTTAAATATTTTCTTCATAAATATTTTAGAACAAAAAGAATTTCTTTTGCTGCAGTGGTGGCCTACATCTGTATAAAGCAATGTAAGATATACATATATATATATAATAGTGCAAAGAATAACAGTATTAAACATTTTTGCTTTTTACAGTAACTATGGTTCATGTTTGAATCCTGGATTTTTAGGGTTTAAAAAGAAACCCACACTCCAAGTTACTGTATAAACATAAGTCCCTTATCAAGTAACTCTGCCCTTCTCCCAAATCTATCATTTCCAGTTTCTAAATTCATCACAAACAGGAAAACATGATAACATTGTTTTCTTCCCTTTGACTTCCCAAATCTTATCGGAAAGAATTAATCACCCGTAGGTTTGAACAAGAAATTGGGAAATTTACCATAACCCGCTTTGCTAAAATTAAAGCAAAATGAAAAGCTCTCTGAAATGCAAACTATAGATCAAGAGTCAAATCAGCAACAACAATCAGATCATAAATTACAAATGTAATTTCGATACAAGTACATTTTAAAATCAATCCCAATTATCAAAGATAAATCCACAGTCCAAATCTCCTTCCCAGGTTCAGTGCTATGCAAGGGACATAACTCCAAATACTTATGATTTTATCACCTTTTCTAACAGAGAAAATGTTTACTGCTAAATTTTGATCAACTAGTCTATCCTTTTACTCTTGACAGAAGTCTTTCAATTCAAACACAGGCAATTTTCAACATTTTTTAAAATGTACTTTCCTTTTAATTCATTCAGTTAATGATCTTATATCTCAATGTTTCAAAGACCAGTTCAAATTTCCTTCAAATATATTACTATATTTTTGGTATGTATATGTTGTTTTATTCTTACTTTAGGCACTGTAATTCTTCACAATATTTTAACAGTTCTATGTCTAATCTATGCAACAATTATGATTAAAATAACATTTTCTAAGGTATTATTTGACTCTGTGTATTGTATTATTGTTGAATTTTCCCCTCAATAAAACTGGTTAAAAGAGAATTTTAAAGCCCTGAAGCACTTCTGCTTTGAGTAGTGTTAATACATATATTTTTCTCATGCTTAATATTTAAACTTATGAACTAGGAAGACAGTGGAAGCTGCAAATTTCCTCAAACTACATTCTACTCCAATTCCAATTTATGTTGCTCAACATGAAATACTTTTCTTTATAAAAATGTGTATCTTAGGCTAATTTTTAAAAAGTTTCTGCTCTAAAATATTAACACAGCTAAAGGGAAATAACTTTTCAATTTCAGCTTCACTAGAACTAAGCAAAATTAAGTTAAAGCAGACTCAAATATTTTAATCTGTTTTGGTTTTTTGTTTTAATTATCATGTCTTTAGAATGATACACTTTACATTCTAATAGACAGTTCAACAAAAACTTAAACTCTAGAACAGAAAACTACCAGGCCACCTCCCCTCAACTGTAAATAAGGGAGCAACATTTTATTTGCCCCCATACATTCGTTCAATGTCTTTGAGGTAATGGTTCTTCAGTTCCTTCCTTTTCAGTTTGAAAGCATCAGTTACCAAACCAGTTTCAGGGGTCCAGGGCTCTGGGCTTAAACGAACTTTGATTGGAATTTCAAATCGCTCCAATTTCACTGAAATAAGAAGGGGAGAAAGGAGAGAAAGTGAGACAGGGAGAAAGATGAGGAAAATAAAGGAGAAAGAAAAACAATCAAATATAAATTTTGTTGAATTTACCTAGACCATGCATGTGAGGAGACAAATTTAATTTAACATGTTAATTATTAGAAATACCACTGATTTTGTATTTCTCCAAGTACATATAAGTTATTTTAGTTGGAGAGTTTTAGTCTATGTGGTTTATTTATATCATACATAAACGCATACACATATACACACCACCACCCTCTTTAGAGACTGCTGTTTTCTCTGCTTGTCTTCTCCAAGAGTTGCCTGGCTAATTTCCTTACTTTATTCAGAAGTTTGCTAAAATGCCACCTCCTAAGACAGGATTTTCCTTACTACTTATAACAAAAAAAGAAGTCATTTTGTCTTTTTCTACCCTCTTACGCTATGCTTTGTTCAAGGTACTTATCTCTCAGTCAACATATTACTATACTGTATATATTTGTCTCACCTACTAGAATGCAAGTTCCATGAAAACAAGGAAGGGCTGTTTCACTGCCATTCATAAGGCCACACTGAGAACACTCAATAAATACATCAAGTTGATTAATTCTGAAGATTAAGTCTCTAGATACATATTCTCCATAAACTATATCATAAACTCAAATGCAGACTATAAAGAGGATTATAGATTTTAATCCCCTTTAAGTGATATAAGAATGATACAGTACATATTGTACTAGAGTTAAACAATTTAACAAAAATTATAAGTGTAGGAATATAAGGACCTAAAAGTACTCAATACAGAACTCAATTATCTTAGCTTAATTCTTATGACTTAATTCTTGGGTCCAGGAAGATGACTCAATAGAATAAGTGCTTCGCTGGCAAGTGCAAGGGCCTGAATTCAATGCCCGGTTCCACACAAAAAAATTAAATTAAATTTAAAAATGACTTAATTCTTAAATTATATTCTACCAATTCATTATTATTAATACAAAGTCATCCTTAAAATTCTGATGATTCATTAACAGTAATGTTAATCTATGGATAGGCTTTATAGGCAAGTATTTAAAATAGTAACTGCAGAAGCAAACATCAGCATGTTTAAAAAAATTGCTGCAAAACAAACTAGATGACTTTAGGAGCAATTTGGTTTCAAAGGTAAGCACAAGAAAATTCAAGGAGATTCTTATTCTGTAGCAGTGTTGGTTCTCTGAAAGACTAAATTAGTAAGTTTCACTACAATGAAAAGAATATAAATCTGAATATGAAAAATAATTTTTTAAATATCATTAAAATCAACTTTATAAAAATAATGCCTGTTATGGTGTGGGTCTAGATGTCACTCCAAGGCCTCATGTAGTCATGGGTCAGGCTTCAAGAGTTTGTGACTAATTCATGATCCAATGCTGGGATTATTTTATAGGTGTGAGTGCTACACCCTCCTTGGGGCAGATAGCCTGAATGTAACATAAGGGAGGGAAAGAGGCTTGCTCTCTGTCCCTGCTCCTCCCTTTTTGCTCTTGCTGTTTTCTGCCACCATGAACTGCTGCCCTGTTCCATGTGCCACTCTGCCTTTGAGCCAGCCAAATATGGACTGAAACCTCCACAAACTGTGAGCTAAATAACCTTTCCTTCCTTAATTTGGGGTGTTGGGTATTTTGTCCCAGAAAGGAGAGAAAAAAATTAACTGACACAATGCCTGAACTAACAGTAAAGGAACATAAAACGTGCTTGAATTAACGTGTCCATTCTGTGATTATATTACACGTTACCTACATAGTGGTGCCTGAAATAAATTCTCAACTATATTTGGCTGCAAAGTCTTTTATTTCTTTTTACTATTCCTAATTACACATCTCATTCAAGAAACACTGAAAAAATTGGACAAAGCATGCACATATTAGTTCAACACAATTAATTAAACCATATTTATAGATGTTCTTACATTTAATCTTTATTAGCTACATTCCTATTTAAAGACAGAAAAATACCTGCTTTAAGGGTTTCAGTTAGGGAATTCCTAAACAGTATTTAGAGATATATGCTACAAGGAGCAATGGACAGTTTCCTGTAAACAGAATAAAGTAGCTGCCAGCAAGACAGAAAGATGGAAAGTTAGGGGAAAGAAAAATAAAACAATGTTTCATAAGGCACTTTTATCTGAATTAACTTATTATGAAGTTAGACCTATCAATTTATAGCCACTGGTAGTTGCTCAAGTTACCCATAACAATTATTTTATAGTCTTATAATGTTACCTATATCTCACACTTATATTTAAACACAAACAGGCTTCAGACATATCTGCTGACCACAATCCAACAATATCATAGTGCTTTGCATAAGTTTCTGAAATTACAATTTGAAGAAAAAGGTTGGCAAATCTTTTGTGGCACAGAAATGTTTATGATTTGTATACATAACTCATGATTATTATTCAATATCCATATCATAAAATGTATGGTCACAGGCCTTACTCTGAGAGCATGAAAGTTACAGGGGCCTAGTGGATCCATGGATTTTTATTCTGCTTTCTATCTAATTGTAATATAGCTTAATTTTCCCCATCATTGGTTTTATGGATTAAATATGCAATGGCAATGATTGAAGTAACGTGCTACTCCTCTAGTACATTCAGAAAGTGACAAGGAATAATGTTAGGCAGAACATCTCTAATGCATAGTCTATTGTAAAATCAGGATTTGTACCAAAGAAAGTTCTGAGAGCCTGGTGCCATTAATATCAAAGTGTATCAACAATACTGAAACAACACTATCTTGACGGGAACATTAAGACACACTATCCTTATAGTTATAAAATAAGTGACTTTAATCCTGCTTGGGTCAATAAAACATTATTTCAATCTTTACCAAGGTCAGAGTTCAGAAAGTTCATCTTTGGAAGAAAAAATTGTCATCAATGGATCCTAAGTCATTAATTTAAAAATAAATTTCAATTAATCTTAAAAATTAATACAAATAAAGAGGAGCAAAGTTAAAGAAACAAATATACTCATGTATCTCTGAGAGGAATATAAACCAGTAGGCTTTTTTTTTATGAAGAGGGAACAATTTAGCAATAAGGAAAGAAGACTTTGTATACATTTTCTTTGACTCAGAAGTTCTAGTCACAGGAATTCAACAGCAAAAACTAGTCACAAATAAAAATAACTGAGTATAAAAGATATGCATTACATTTTATTAAAGTGTAAGGAAAAAGTGGAAGTCACCTAAAAAAATTCCAAAAGGTACTTAAATGGATACTCATGCAGTAGAATAATATTTAGCAAGGGAAAATGATACCGCACACACAAGGAAAGAGTAAGGCTGAAACCAGAAGGATCCAGCCAGAATAAGATCTACTGCACCCCACCCTCTTCTCTCTCGGCTATCAGATTTCTGGTAATCAGACAAATATTGCCCAGGCAAGAGATCAGAAAAGTGTACTTTAGAAAAAAAGGGTGATAAAAGAGAAGAAGTCACTAATGCCAATATTTCAGTGAACCCCATGAAGCTTTCCAACCTGTGTTTGTAACTGTTCTGAAATATGAATAGAGAAAGTGAGCAGATACCTGAGAGGCTATACAAATGAAAACATGAAATAGAAGTTGGAGGGAAAGGAGACACTAATAGGAGAAGAAAATCACAGACAATGAGTTCCTTTTACATCCTCAGAGGAATAAGAAATACCAAGTCAATTGCAACCATAAAAGAGCAAAAGAAAAAAAAAAGAGCAAAAGAATGTCATTAGCAAAAAAAAACTAGGAATAAAAAAATGAGTTCTTATAGGTCATACTCACATGTGTCAATATATTGTCTCATTGGTGCAAGAAATTCAAAGAGTAAGGTCTAAAATGTACAACAGATATTGTGAGCTAGGAAGAAATTTTTCAAAAGGGAAAAAAAACTAGGATGGAAGAAAGTAGAAAGGAAGGAAGGAAAAAGGAAAAATACACGCAAGTCAGTTTTAATCTATCCAATGTCTTAATCAATGTTCTGGTAAGTTGTGTCCAACCCACCTGCTAATTTGAAACTGTGTGCTCATTTCCTTTCCTGAAGTTGTCTCAGCAGGGCTCTGCATGATCCTTCTGCTTTGGCAACCTTGCCCAGCCCACCTACACACACCTTTTCCCCCAAGCATTCCACAAATGCTGGTGTTGCATAAGGACCCATCTTTATTCTCCTGTTCTTCTGTTACATTCTAGCTCAAGGTTGCCCATATACTTTCAAGTCTACAGTATGTTAGTCCTCTCTCTTGAGGCTTACACTAACATATACAACTACCTGGTTAATATATATCAGGGACCTGAACTCAGGACCTTGTGCTTGCCAGGCAGGTGCTTATACCGCTAGGCTATCTCCCCATCTCCCAGCCAGATATTTTAACTATGATGATCCAAAGGTATTACAAGGTACATACATACTATCTTCTCATATAAGCTGTCTTTTCTTCCTATATTTTCTAGCTCAATATGTAATAGTTGGCCTCTGGGGCCAATTACTTGAGCTACAAACCTAGGAGCCAACTTAAACTTTTTCTTCCTTACCTATATTATACAAGTAACCAAATTTTGCTTCACAAGTGTTTCCTGAGTCCCTGGCTTAGGCCTTCATCCCTCCCAACCTCATCTAAGTATAAACTATAGCTCTCTTAAACTGCCTTACTGCCTCACTAGAATGTCCCCCTCAAATGGATCTACCAGAAATGCAAACTGACCATATAACTAACTTGATAAAACCTCACAATGATTCCCCATTGCCTAAAGGATTAAGTCTTCATAAAATGGCATATAGAATACATGACTTGGCCTCTGTTCATCTCCACAGCCTCATCTTTTACTTCGCCAATTAGCAATAAATATTTGTTGTTCCCTGGACAGATGTACTTCCTTTTCTGTACCTTTGTGCCTTCACTAATGCTGTTACTTGGCCTAGAATTGTAAAAAAAAAAATACGTAATTGACAATTCTATGACAAAACCTTTGATGACCTCCCAGGCAGGATTATATACCTTCATCTGTGGTATTGTGATTCTCTGCATTTTTATTGCTATCAAAACTACTATCATTTTAATATCGGTCTCACTGGATGAGAGCAAGAAATGTGTCCTACTACCTTTTGTATAAATGGTGCCCAAGATACAGTGCCTGGTATATAGTACATACTCAGATCTTCTCCCTATAGTTACTAATGAGCATCAAAGAGAGTCTATTTACAAAGCCAAGGAATACATACAAGGGATAGTCAAAAATATGACATTTACTGAAGCACAGTAAGTTTCTATTTTGTGCACATAAGGTAGACCTACATAACACATATCATTAGACAAAATGTTCTAGATACGGGGTAGATAAAAATACCTTGACAGGGACATTGTAAAGTGCAAGGGATTATTTTACTATAAGACATTTAAAGATCCTTCTTGCATAGAAATCATATATAAATATCATTTATATAATTTTTATTTTCTAATTATGTATTTTCTTTTTTAAATATATTTTAGGGAAGGGTCTACAGGGTGTTCAGGGTCTCACTACTAGATTGGACTCAGTGACCCCCTGTTTACAGCCTCCCAAGAGCTATGATTACAGGCGCCCACCACCACGCTCAGTCTCAATTGCCATCTCAGTGCACCCTGGGGGCGAGGCCAGCATGGCAGGCCTGCAGATTGAACGCCCAGCCCCTGTGCCTGCTTGCAAGTGCTTTAATCCACTGAGCTATTTGGCTGGCGCCTAATTCTCTATTTTCTTATTAAAACAAATGTCTTAAACAGTGTAATGCACAAGATATTATTGAATGACCTTTATGGGATTTCAAAAAACTAACAATTTCTTACTTACTGGCATTTGCAGCTTCTCGAATTTCTTTCAGTATTTCAGCCTCCATGGCAGGATTATTGCAGATATCAACCCAAGTTCCTTCCACTCCCTTCTGTTGTGCCAAAAGTGTCAACCTTTTCTGATTAGGAACCACAAAACTGATCACATAAGACTGGTCACTAAAGCATTAAAGAATAAAATACAAATTAATATTCAGCCACATTTTTCAGTTAAATCGTATACTACAGATAATTCCAAATATAAATTATTCTTATCTGTTAATGTTGCAATATGAAGGAAGAAGACTCATATCTGTGACATAAAAACAGACAAACATAAACAAATGGACTAGAAAGCCCACAAATAAACACAAGTGATCAATAGGCAGTATAGGGGTATTTTCTTCAACACATGGTACTGCAAAAACTGGGTATTTAAGGGAGGGCACGGAGGGCAAAAAAAAAAAAAAAAACCAGGATATTTATATGCAAACATGAAATCTTACATGTATACAAACTCAAAGTGTTTAGGTGAATTAAACACCTAAACATCTATATGACACCACAATTACAGGCAAAAGAGCATAATTTATAAATAGGACTATATTAAAATTTAAAATGCCTGTACTTCAAAGAACACATAACGCTGAGTGAAAACTGCAAAGAAAAGATTTACAAGTCATGCATCTGACAAAAGGTTATGGAATCGATAAAGAACTATAACTCAAGAACAAAGAACTCAAATAGTTCAAATTTAAACCAGCAAAAGAAGCTAAGTCTCATGGCACACTCTGAAATCCCAGCAATCTGGGAAGCTGAAAGGGGATGATTGTAAGTTCAACCCCCGTGAGACTCTGCCTTAAAGTAAAAAAAGGCTACGGATGTAGCTCAGTGTGAAGGCCCCAGGTTCAACACCCAGTACTGCCAAAACAAAAGCAAGATGTTTGAAAATTTGAATAGACATTCCCTCTAGGGATGACATATGAATAGCCAGCAAGCATATGAAAAGATGCTCAAAGGCATAAATCATTAGAGAAATATAAATCAAAACTATGACGAAAGATTCTCTCACACCCATTAGGATGACTAATACTTTCAAAATACATAAGTAAATATTGGTGAGGGGGTAGAGAAATGAGAACACCTGATCACTGTTTTTGGAAAGGTAGACATGGTGCTGCCACTACAAAAAACAGTATGACAGTTCCCCGACAAATTCAAAATATATATGTTCTGGGCTATTATTCAGTCTTGTAAGCAAAGAAATTATGTATGCTTCAACATGGATGAACCTGAAGGACATCATGTATGTTAAATGAAATAAGCCAATCAAAAGGAGACAAATACTGTATGTTTCTTCTGATCCAAGATATTTGGCATAGTTAAATTCATAGAAACACAAAGCAGAACGCTTACTGCCAGAGGCTGAGGGAAGGGGAAATGGAGAGCTGTTTAATAGGTATTGATTTTTAGTTCTGCACGATTTTCCAACCCTAATTCAATTTTTAAGATAAGTTGGATGGTACCCTTATGATTCTATATAATCAAATTTGTTTCTTGTTTTTCTTGTACTATAAGCATCTGAAATAGTTTTGAAAGATACTGAAAGTTACCTTTTGGCAAAAGCACAGATGTTGTCAATAAGAGGACAGTTCTTCAGTGCTGCTTCTACTTTACCAAGAGATACATATTCTCCTGCTTGCAACTTCACCAGATCTTTTTTACGATCTGTGGTGAGGAAGAATATTAAGTGACCCATAGTGTTTCATTAATTATATACACAAAAATCTGACTTTCTTTGAATTTCACTGTATTAATCTCTACTTACAAAGATATTTCTTCTAGAATTTTCTTATATATGATGCTTGCTTATATGTATCAGTTAAAAAGAAAATGCCCAGATACATTAGTATTAGCCCTATACCCAAAGCTTAAATATCTTATCATAATATTGAATTATACAATGAAATTAATGGAAAACAAAGACTTTGTGGCATTAAATTTCAATAGTAATTTGGTCCCTGACACTAGTTACATGATCCTTGGTATGTCAGTTAACCTGTCTCATTGCACTATTAATAGGGAAAATGATGCCTATGTCATATAAGGATATCACACAATCTGCTGCATAAAGCATGTTCAATAAATGCTAATTCCTATTTTCCATATTTACTATTATCTTTTTAAAAAGACAGTATTTTAAGAAAATGGCGGAATAAAAGCTGGGCATGATGGTATACATCTATAATCCCAACACTTTGAAAGGCTGAGGCACAAAGATTTCAAGGTTTGAGTCTTACCTGGGCCACTTAATAAGACCCTATCTCAAAATCAAAAATAAAATGTGTAAAGGTCCTGGAACCAATCTCCAGGAACATGAGGGGGAAAAAAGAAAGAATGTAAGTAAGATTATGCTTATAGAGAATGGCTTAGCTTCAATATATCAGCATGACTAACAATCTACATATGGATCATGACTTGCATAACATTGCGTGGGAGTCTATGCCATAAGAAAAAAAAAAAAACCAAACTTTGAACTAAATGCAATTAAGAAACAAGGAAAAAAAAACGATTATTGGTTCTCAATTGTACCAAGTTTCCTGAGAATTCCCAATGCAGATGAAAGTTCTAGATAAAGAATGAATTTTCCCTGGAAACCTCTTAACTTTATTTGGGTCAGGGATCATAAAGGCTGGCAATACATAAAAATGGGTCACTAGAAATACTGTTTAAGGAAATCTATGGGCTTAAAAAAGGACCTGACTAGAACTCTACAGAATTACTCAATTTTCACTTTTGCCTGATTAAAGTGAATAAAATATTTCATGTAGATTCACTTTTGGAGTTCATGTCAAAATGCAAAGGCCTACCTCAGTAACCTAATGGCAATGTCAAAGCAACTGATATTCTTATAACAGATTGGTACTAAGTGTTGATATCAGTATTTTCTAAGGTTTAGGGCTACTTTAAATTACCAACAGGAGAAAAAAATGCTATTCCTTGAATGGAAAGGTAAAGAGAAGGGAAGGGCTAGAACAGAATGTCTCACCATAAACAATTATACAGAACATGTAGTCAACAAAAAAAGATCTTTTCTAAAGAATATTTTTTATTTTTTAATTAACCAAACTGTTTCCCTAACCACTTTCCCTGCTTTTCAATATGACTGCTACTATTTCTATTACTTACTAAAGTTCAGGTAGTTGTATGGCTAATTTACATACATCAATTAATTTAATGCTAATAGCTACTACATGAGTTTTGTATTCTCCTATTTTATAGATGGAGAAGTTCAGACACAGTCAAATAACTTGCTTAAAATATGAACCAATGGGACTGGGGAGATGGCTCAGTAGAATAAGTGCTTGCCTGGCAAGCATAAGGTCCTGAGTTCAATCCCTGGTACCACAAAAATAAAAGAAAAACTTTGGGGGTCAGGGAGATAGCTCAGTAGAATAAGTATTTGCCTGGCAAGCACAAGGCCGTGAGTTCAATCCCCGGTTCCACACAAAAAAAAAGAACCAATGAATTATTAATACTGTCATTGTTCTGACCAATATTTTCTTTCAAATATGTTGAAATTCCATAGACTAAAAATAAAAAAAACATAAAAGAAGAGACACTGACCTATAATCTGTAAACATCCATCAGGATGGAATTCTCCAATATCACCAGTGCAAAACCATCTTTGTCCATTTTCATCCACAGAATAATCCTCTGCTGTTTTCTCTTCATTTTTAAAATATCCCATGGAGATATTCTGCCCACCAATTACAATTTCACCTCTGGGGTTTGGTTTATCGTGAACTGTATAACCACCTGAAAAATCATAAAAGCAAATTGGCTATTCTTAAATTATTTATTTATTTATTTATTTATTTATTTATTTATTTATTTTAGGCAGAACTGGGGATTGAACTCAGGTCCTTGCACTTGCCAG
>NW_004524693.1:9891592-9893625 GCF_000260255.1 Octodon degus | reverse complement strand
CTTGCCAGGCAAACGCTTATTCTATTGTGCCATCTTCCAGACCCCTAAATCAGCTATTCTTATAAAACAAAAATGTACCTTCATTAATTATGAAAGCTCCTTGGTGAACCTCTTCTAGCTGACCAAATTTGGTATTCTTTTTATAAGAGAATATTTTTTAATAATTTTATTGAGAAACAAATAGCAATGAGACAGTCTCAAAACCAATTAGTAGGACAGTTTCAATAATTAATATATTGCATATTGTTGTCTTCTTAGTGCAAGATGCAGACATGATATCCTGTCCACAAACAATATTAGGACAAATCTATTAATAAAATTAAGAGAAAGTAGCTATATATCTATCCTAACTATTTTGAATACACAGATACAAAACGGTCCTTCATTTGTATCCCCTTTTTTGTTTAGTTTTGTCAGAGATGGACATTCCATTGTCATTTAAATATTGTAGGTGCATGAATTCAGCAAAATATTCCAATATAGTCCAGTAGTCCATAATAGTAGTGGGTTATCCATAGGACTGGCAATGTCAGAAGTTGATGACTTGAGCTTTTTACAGCTTAGCCTACTAATACGGTGTTACTTTTTATACCTCGTTTTTATACTTTTCTGCTGGATGGTTAAGCTCAAGATAAAGCAAGACCTACAGAACAAGAAATGTATCTTTTGTATCTGACAAGGTCAGTCAATTCCCCTGAATCCCTGTACCACAATCTGTAGATCCTTTGTCAGTGTCAACCATGTGGATGAGTCACAGCCATTGCTTGACCAATTTACCTTCTGTGAAAGCCTGAGAGAATGTTTTCTCTCCATTTGACTCTCCTTAGGCACACTCTACATCCTCGATCACTTTCCTCTGTGGCCCCATAATCTCCTTGATCAGAAAATTCGGGACACCATTGAGTTACATGATGTTACAGTACAGGTTCTCCTATGTCCTTAGTTCTCACTGACCTTGAAAGGCTAGGGCCAAAATGTTGGCTGTCCTTGTACCCCTTCTTTTTCTCTAATTTTTGGTCTGCAAACTTAAGTGGTTAACCCTCCAGAAGAAAAGTTTATTAGCTTACATTTAATCAGTTTTACATGAGGATAATCAATGCTTATGATTTTAAGACTATAAGGTAAGGTGCAAAAATAATCACTCTAAGTAATCACCCATCTCAAACCTTCCTTAAAACTTAAAACTTCACACTTAGAATGTCATAAAAGCATGCAGCTCATAGAACTCTCTCAAAAGACAATCACCCCAACAAGATAAATACTTACAGCTTTTATAAGTAAATCACTAAGGAGTTATCAATGCATTTCAGAATTTTTCTAAGGAGATGTCAACCAAAAAGAACACGTAGTGAGTACCCAATAAAAGTAATGCCATTGAGAGGAGGGAAAGGGAGGTTATGGGAAATGGGGAAATATTTATCAATTTTGCCTGTAGCCAGTCATAACTTTAAAATGACACAAAAAGAACTAAAAATAACTACTAAAATGTTTTATTACTAATCACTAATACTTTATTACTGAATAAAGTTTATTTTAAAGCAAAATGTACAAAATTTTAAATTCATAAACTGAGATCTTGATTAGGCTTTATGTTATAAAATGATTAAAAGCAGAACTTGGGTCAGCTTTAAGCTGTTTTTATAATTTAAAAACTATTCAGTACTTCAATATGACAAAACTGATTGTAACCAAAACAAGTCTGCTCCACAAATTTGACATCTAATCAAACACCAAAGATTTGGAAAATAAAAATCAAAGGCAAAGTTCTCCTTACAAAATTTTACTATACACATTTGTCTGATTTCAAATCCTCACAAATAAGCTGACCAATAAAATGGACGGTGCTGATGCCTAATACTCATATACATATACTATCTCTATTGTCTTCCAATTCTCATTGCAAATTTGGAATGACATCACCTCAGAATTAAAGAAGACTTATTTGGGGGCTGGAGAGATGGCTCAGTGGTCTAAAGCACCTACTTAGAACAAGCTTAGCAAAAGCATCAGGGACCGCGGTTCAATCCCCCAGC
>NW_004524693.1:9829586-9891470 GCF_000260255.1 Octodon degus | reverse complement strand
GAAGACTTATTAAGACCAAGTGTAAAACTCTTGGGATGCACTTGGATAAAAATAATTCAAGACCAGCTAGATTCTGTCAATTTTAAAAAAATAATTTTTAAAAGAAGACAGTTATTTCCTTATAGGTAACTGACAATATTTCATATTACAAGAAATCCATGTAGGGAAAAATTTGAAAAACTTGAAGTATGTTAAGGTTGAGCTTATTAATTATCTTGGGGCTTGGCTAACCTAATGGAAGCATCAACTAGTACTCCTTTAAACTTCGGTCTGTGGCTGCATCCCAAGGTAAACATCCTTTTTACAAAATTACTCTTTGTTTACCTAGCAGGACTTAGTTGTTAATTGTTTATTAAGTAATCTACTGTCATGCAATTGATGTATATGTTTATCATAGAAAGACTGCTTTATTTCTGAGTCCAGCACATTTTGAGAAAAGATTATCATAAACCTCTGTAGTGCAGGTTTCCTCTAAGTGGGTCACTTCTGCAGGAACAGGAAAAACTCAACAGAAAATCTTTTCTGTGGTCAAGATCTAAGATGTTGGTACAGTATATGTACATATATAATCACTTTGTTCCCTAAAACTTTGGTATATCTTTTTGAGTCTAAATCTTCGTCAACAAAGTGAATCTTCAAAGGATCCTCACATTCACTAAACACAGGGAAAGCCCCACTAAAAATGTTTTTCTACTTTAACATTAAGCATTCTTAAGTTTGGAGGCACCTGGCATGGAATCTAGAGACTTTTTTTTCCTCTTTGAAATTTAAATGTATTAAGAAACAAGAAAGCATGCATGCACAGCTATAAAGAATCATTTGCTATGGCAGAAAACCTAACATTTTAAAGAAATGCAATCTTGAGGCATACTATGATTTTCTCTGAATCTAGAATCACTAAAGCGTGTCATGAAATTCTTACCTTCCTGCCAGTCTTTTAGTTTAATTTCACAGCAAATAAGAGGTGCTCCAACTCTGCCAGTAGTATAGTCAGTAACTATGAGACAAAAACGAATAGAGATATTAGCATGCTACATTTCAATTGTGCATAGAAATGCCCAAAACAGTGGATTTACAGCCAAAATCTGAAAGAACAATTCTATTTCAATAGTGTATTTTTATTCTTTAAGGTTACATTTTATTTTATTTATTTTCAGCTGAACTGAGGATTGAACTCAGGCCCTTGCGCTTGCCAGGGAAGCGCTTATTCTACTGAGCCATCTCCCTGGCCCCTCAAGGTTACATTTTAGATAATCCCTTATAAATTTTTTTGTTAGAGGAGTGTTGCTGTATCTGCTAATATCTTCCTAAGACTTTCATGAGAAATATTTTGATGAAAATTCCTGCTCTTATCTCTTATTGACTGGGTAACTTGGTCAAGTCACTTAACTTCTCTAAGCCTGTATTTCTTCTACTAAAAGATAGTAACAGAACCTTCCTACATGGGATATACTATGAAGATTAAAGGAGATGATATGTAATTAACACTTTTTAGAACAAACTAAGCATCCTATGATTGGCAGCTGATGTTTTGGAACATGATGATGATGATAATATCCTTTTGCATTTTGTGATTACTGTTAGCAACAATCACATATCCACAGACACCATATGGAGTACCAAGCACTGTGCTAAATACTGTGATGAAGACATCCCTCAGTGATCTAGATAGCTTTACCTAGCAAGAAATGCATGTCAAATAATTTGGAGAACTTCTAAATGCAAAATTGCATGGTACAGATGGCAATTACAGTATCTCAGAGACTACAATTATCAACATAAAATGAAATTGTTGGGAAAGACTAATGTAAGATGTCTGTGGGATAGGATGGCTATGAGCCATTTCCAAAAGGGGTTCTTCAAACAGAAGGGGACAGAGCCTATAGAGAAGTGAGATAAAAAAAAAATCCCTGTATGAAGAGGAGACAATTGGCTTATTAGGACAGAAAAGTTAGGCACAATGCATATAGTTAGCAAATAATGATGGATAGGTGCAGTGGTGCCAGATTAAAGATTTCTTGAAAGCTAGATACAGGTGTGTTTAGATTTTACATAGCATTTGGCAAGTAGGACAAGACAGATGTGTCTAATCAAAGGACATGGGATAGATCTGACATAATAAGCAGGCAGAGGTTGAAAGTTATTACTTCACAGAAGTTTAAATAATAAAAGGTTGGATGACAAAATTGGCATGGGAAGGAAGGAGAAACCTAGTAAAGCAATAGGAATATCTGATAAAGATATTAAAAAGTTAACATTTGAAGACTTCACAGCCAAAAACCTGAAGAATGACATCAAGGACGGTGATACAATTGACACAAATGAGTAATTTGGTAGTGAAAAGACAGTCTGTAAAAAGGAGATTGAATTTGGGCGCAAGGAGTTTAAGGGGATAGTGAGACTATTAAAAAAACATATTCCTAGGGCCAGGGAGATAGCTCAGTGGAATAAGTGCTTTCCTGGCAAGTGCAAGGGTCTGACCTCAATCTCTGGTTCCACCAAATAAAAGAAAAGAAAAAATTCCTGTACCCTGGTGTTTCTTAACCTGGGATGATTGTGCCTCCCAGGGGATGTGTGGCAATGCTTGTAGACATGCTTTATTATTACAGCTGGGGTGAGCAAGTTATCACTAGTATCTGACTGGTAAATATCCTTCAATGTACAACAAAGAGTTATTTGGTTCCAAAAAAAATCTTTTAAGGTGGAGAACTGCTTCTTGAAAATTGCAGAAGAGAAAGTAAAGAAGTCACAACAGGCTGCAAGCAGGCACAGGGGCCAGGGGTTCGATCCCTGCTGTGCTAGTCCCATCCCCAGGGCTTGCTGAGCTAGCAATTGAGACTGGGCGTGGTGGCGCATGCCTGTAATCCTAGCACTTGGGAGGCTGTAAACAGGCGGATCACTAGGAGTCTGATCTAGTAGTGAGACCCCGAATACCCTATAGACCCTTCCAAAAAATATAGAAGAAAAAAAAAACAGGAACGCTATACTCAAGAGGGGCATAAAAAATGATACTTTGGGGGCCAGCAAGATAGCTCACTTTATCCTGGTCTAAAGTGCCTGCTTAGGCAAGTGCGCAGGGACCATGGTTCAATACCCGGCACCACATGCCACAGCAGTCCCACCCCCAGGGTGTGCTGAGCCAGACATGTGCACACACACACAAATATTTACAAGGCTTGCAAGGGCTGGGGATGTAGCTCAGTACCCCTGAAGTGAATCCTTAGTACTTCAAAAAGAAAAATCAGAGAGGGGGAAAAATGTGAAATCCTTGCTTCCAAAGGTAATATAAATGGATTACTATATAGATAAAACAAAACTATGTGCCACCTTCCCAATATTTACCTTCAGTAACTGTTCCAGCACCACATGATTCTGTGAGTCCATATCCCTGGCCAATGGGACAGCAGAAGCAGACATTCATGAACCGGTGTGTCTGAGGAGACAGTGGAGCCCCGCCAGACAGCATCATACGAACATTCCCTCCCAGTAGAGCCTTGACTTTTTTAAACAGTAACCTTAATGAAAAGGGAAATATGTGATTTAATATATGTATATATTATTCTTGATAACACACTTATAAAAACCCTGGGAAAGATTTTTCAACTTTTTCTGAACATAGAACTTTTAGAATTATGCAGTAATGAGAAGTTAACAAAGCCATAGCTAGCAATACCCTGAAAAAATGCCAGAAAAACTAAAAGCAAAACAATGAAACTGCAGTACTGGTAAATTGCTCTGACACACAAAAAACATGAAAGTAAATTATGATCTCAAATGAAAAAGCTTCAGTTATCTTTGGAACATTTAGTCACCTATCTTACCTTCTTCCTTCTAATGAAAAATGTATTTTCTCATTCTTACCCATTCCCTAGGACCACATTTAAAATAAGTATTATATTTATATATTTACTATACTATTGTATGGATACACTAAAATGGGAACTTATGCAGAATAAGTGTTTAAGATCACCCTATTTTTTGTTAGATCTGATACTTCTAAAATTAATCTTGATTTAAAACTTTGTTCTTGTTTATCTACGTAAGACCAAATTTTTTAATTAAATTATAAATATAAATATTTGATGATTAAAATTTGTTCAGAATTCAAGGTCCTTTACATGCTGTGTAAACATTAAGACTTAGAAAAAAAATTCAGTGTTATGATCATAGTGTTAATGTTCAAACTAACTTTAACTTGTCATTAACATATTCAGTTCCCAGATTTATAAAAATTAAAAAATTACAGGCACAGTGGTATGTATCTATAGTCTCAGCTGTTGTGGGAAATTGAGGCAGAAAAATCTCTTGAGCCCAGGAGTTCCATGCCAGACTGGACAGCACAGTAAAACTCTGTCTTAAAATAAATGAACAATAAAAGCCTTATACCATGGGGGCTAAAAGATGTACTTACAGATTGCAAAGAGGTGCATCATATCCTTTTTTGATTTGTTCCAATTTGTAATCATACCCAATCTTAAACAGAGTTTTCTGAATATAATTCATTTCTTGAACTTTGGTCATAACATTCTTATAAATTCTATCCATGATTTCCTACAAAGTAAACAAAATATTCAATAATCCTAAAAGAATTCTGTTAATATTGAAATAATCTTTAACTGGAGATAATTATTTACAATATATTAGATATCTCTAGGATAATAGACATGCTCATTTATTTCACTATAGAATTAACTTCACTGACTTTACTTATTCATTACTCCAATAAGACTAACAATAACACATATATTAAAATAACAATTGTATCCCATCAATATATACAATTATTTGCCTATCAAAAGTAAAATATTATTTTAAAAAACCTAAGTACTAGTAGTACAAGCAGAAGGGTTTCTTTAGTTTCACATACTCAGTTCGTCTAAATTAAGAAATGTTTAAAATTTTTTTTAATTTAAAAAATAAATGTTAGTAGTGCTTAAAAAATTTATTCAGATGAAACAAAACATTTTCTTAAAAATTCTCTTCTTTCAAACAAAATTCATCTATTCTCAGACAGTGTTAAATTTCCAAATATGTTGAATCTAGTCCTAATAATTTTCTCTTTATTAATATGACCTTTTGTCTTATATATACTTAAAAATCTCTGTCTCAGGAGCAGCCAGATAGCTCAGTGGATTAAACTCCCTGCCTAGGCAGGGACCACTGTTCCATCTTTGGCATGCAGTGCCAGCCCCAGGGCATGCTGAGACTGTGATTGAGACTGGGCGTGGTGGCGCACGCCTGTAATCCCAGCAATTGGGCCTGAAAACAGAAGGATCACTATGAGTCCATTCTGTTTAGTGAGACCCTGTAGTCCTCTGTACTAAATACATTAAAAAAGACAAAAAGCAGTTTCATGCTATAAAAATCTATGTCCCTGCAATTTAGACACTGCTGTTCCCTTTTAATGGGACCAAAGACAACAAGAAAGCAAAATACTTGCTCACAGCTACTTGGAAACATAGAGATGAGGTTTGGAACATGATAACTTTCAGACTAATATATATAATACAAAAGCAGTCTAATGACTAAATGATACTTTTATTAAAATTACTTAATACAGATAGTAAGAATTGTCATATAAATCACACCTGTTTCTACATGCCTGGTTCTAAATATTTAAAGAAACAATCAATGTAATTGAGGTAGTCCTATAATGAATACCTAATGTATGGTTCTTTCAACATTAGAATAGAGCCATTCACAAATAAGTCAACAGAGCTAACCTTTAAAAAAGTTATCATGGCATTCAAAAAAGTATAAGGTTTGTTTTTCATTTCCACAAAATGAATCACGATTATATATAACAAATATTTCTTTTGATTCACAACTGAGAAGTTCCGTTATTTTTCCATAGGGACTCTAATATCCTATAACTACCCCTCTTAAAAAGCATATAGGATCGTAAAACACACACAGAAACAAAATATGGGAGTGAGGCAGAGGAATGAGAACCACTTCCCCTGTATTTTCCAACTTTAGATATTAAACATAGGCATGGACAGGCCTCTGTGAGGAAGAAAAACACAAAGTTGCAACAAGTTGGCAGCATTTATTGTCAGCTTATCAAATCATCCTTTATTTTAAGCTAGCATTACATGATGCTCAAATGAGTCACTGCTTATAAGTAGTGATTTATTCTGAATTCTCACATTTTGAGTATTAATAGTACTAACTCAATTTTTTATTCTCACCCAGGAAAGAAATGAATGCAGAAAACAGAACCTATCAAAAATAATTCTAAATAAAGAAATTGTTTTAAAAAGAATCAAGTGGGGGAAGGAGGAGAGAGGAAGATGAAAGAAGCAATCACCATGTGTTATGTACATGTACCAACTACTTTCTGCAAAGAATGTAAGCATTATGTACTGCAAATGCACACAGATTTTTTAAAAGATAAAGAAAAAAGTCCATCCATTTATAGAGAAGTACAATGGACTAAAGGAGCCAAACAGATTTGGTAAAGCACGGACTAGCAACCCAGAAAACCATTTGCAATGAAGAAGTAAAAGGAGGAAACCTTCACTGGAACCTGGATAAGGATTGTGGCCATGGTAAAAACTAGTGAGAGCTAAGAGAAACGAGCCTATCCAATGGGTGATTGGTAACACCTGCCAAAAGGTGACAACTGCTAAACTCACAGCTCAATTGAGAATGAAAGGAGTTAATGAATATGCAGACCTCTCTCGATCTTCCTACCCTTTGACTCTTTATGAGTGGCTCCAACTGCCGAAACCCAAACAGAAATTACAAAGCAAGGAATCTCTTCCCAAGACATAAAGTAGATCAGTGAAGAATGGATAATGGGCAATTAGAAAAATAGCCTGTTAACACCTGCTTATGCTTTTGGCCTACAATCAGAGATTACGTTCTTCACATCTTGGTCCCTCCTGCTCCCCACATTCTCTCATAAGGTTTACTAGAGTCCTGCACTTTGCATAATAAAGCCAATATATTCTGTCCCAAAATTAAACATCAAACAGTCCTAAAAATATAGTAAGAGTAGTTAAGAAGACTTTCATACTAGATTGGGAGAGTTCAAGCTCTGATTCTATAATCCATAAACTGTGTGACTTTGGGCAAGGTTCCTTTGGTACAAGAAAAAAAAAGGGGGTAACAGGGCCAACTCAGTAGACTGCTCATGACAATTATTCTGAAACACAGCACTATCCTAGCCATTTTTAGCATTATTTCATGATGGGTTTAGTCAGAAGCCTCTGTTTTCAGTTTGAAAACTTTCCAAATTCTATGGTTTTTCTAAATAAAAAGTGGACTTCTCTGACTTATTCTAATTATTTAGTTATTTGGTGATTTTTGTATTTTGAAGCAAAAAACCATGAAAGATCTTCCATCTTTAATACTTTAAAAAACTTGGGACTCACCATAGTATTATCTACTCTCAGACCATCCACATAAAGAAGTAATACTGTGGAAGATAGTGGGATAACTATGTTCCCACTATCAAGTCTAGTCATAAGTACCAGAAATACACAGTCTCTCTGGGGTTTCCAAAGTATAACAATACTGAAATACATTTGATTATACAAATTTGAAACACTGTAGTAAATGTTGCAAAATTCACCATTATGAAGCTATATATATATATAGAGAGAGAGAGTGTGTGTGTGTGTGTACTACTGGGGATTGCACCCAGGGCCTTGCACATGCCCTGCAACTGCTCAACAACTGGGCTATATCCATGGCCCCAAATCTTGTTTTAGGAAGGTATTAATTCACATAAGGACTTTGAATATGAAAATTTAAACTTTGTCTACTTTAGAAGCTCTCACATAGGCCTGATAAGAACGTCATGGGGCCTTCTATCCCAAACTTCACTCTGTCATTAACACACTTCATAACCTTGGAAATGCTACCTTAGTTCTCCAGGAGGCCATGGTTTCCTGTTTTTTAGAATTAAAAGACTAAAGAAGATGATCTTTGGAATATATTTTACACTTAAATATCACCATCAAGTCTCACATTAAATAATTTGAATGAAGACCTTTTCATTGCCTAATTTTCCAGCATCATTAAACATTTACCAAAATGTTTCTGTAGCTTGACATTTCACCTTTCCCAATGTAAGATTTTAAATAACATATGTGCCATGATTCCCACAAAGTAAAATGACTTTGAAATATACACATATATCTAAGACTATTTCTATTAAAAAGTCAAAGTCCAAGTAAGAAATTATGTAAGTAACCCTCTCTGTCCATATCCATATTCATATTCTATACTCACTGGAACAGCAGCCATTAGTGTAGGTTTCAGTACAGTACAGTCTCCTTTGCTCCCCTTTTTAATTTTGCTGGACTGCATTAAAGAAAAAGTAAATACATTTAAGAAACAAAGACACAAATTACACACAGAATTTGATGTTCTATTCTTCTGTAAGTTATATGTTACAACTCTCATAATTTGCAAGACCACAGTCTAAGTGATTTAGTGCTATGTCCTATATATTATGGCTTCTAGCAACTCTCAGCCTTCCTTAGAGAAGAAATTCTGATTCAAGATGACAAAAGAATGGAATATTTAAGTTAATCAAAGGTTCTTAACATGTCATCAAATATAGCCTGCACTGCATTTTCAAAATATGTACATTTTTTCTACTGATTTCATTTTCAGAAAAAGTTCATTAAAACAGACTTAATATTGAAAGAAAATGAGCTGGGGATATAGCTCACAGCTTAAGCACCTGCCTGGCAAACGCAAGGTCCCAAATTCAATCCCCAGTACCACAAAAAACAAAACAAAACAAAACAAAACAAGCAAACACTGAAGTTCATTTTAACTTTCTTTGGTTTATCAATAGACAAAAACATATCTCAAAGTCACCATATAAGGCTTCTGAGCTTGGCTATGGAGGGTGTGCAGGCTCCATGTCGGGCCGTGAAGGTGACAAAGAAAAAAAAAAGCCTCTAAGTAGCCCAAGAAACAGGCCAAGGAGACGGATGAGGAAGATAGAGCATTCAAACAGAAGCAAAAGGAGGCACAGAAGAAATGAGCTAAAAACGAAGGCTGCAGGAAAAGGCCCACTGGGTATAGGTGGAATTAAGAAATCTAGCAAAAAATAAATTGTTCTTTGTGTGTACGATGATGGTGACCCTGGATTCCATTCCTATTCAACTATCTGGATGCCGGGCCATAACATTGCTTGACACCTACAACTACAATGAAGCGTGTTCTTAGAGTCTGTTGTACATTTAAGAATAAAATATTTTAGGGCCAGCCAAACAGCTCTGCTGATTAAAGCGCCTGCAAGCAGGCACAGGGGCCAGGGTTTGATCCTAGAGCCTACTGTGCCGGCCCTACCCCTGGGGCATGCTGAGACAGCAATTGAGACTGGTGGTGCACGCCTGTAATCCCAGCACTTGAGAGGCTGTAAACAGGAGAATCACTATGAGTCTGATCTAGTAGTAAGACCCTGCACGCCCTGTAGATCGTTCCCTAAAATACAGAAAAAAATATTAACAAAGTTTTATTTAAAAAATGTCACCACTATAAGCATCAGTTAACATACAGAAATCTTTCCTTGGTAACACTGCAGTTGTAGCATAGCAAGGACACTGTCAGTGGCCAAGTAAGGATTTGCATGTGCATGCACAGGCACACCCACACACATATATACATTACCTTCTTTTTCTATCTCTATCTCTTTCACACATATGTACTACATGCTTTTGGGATTTCAAATGTGAAATCAGTATGTACAAAAATTAAAATCAGTAGGTGCAGTGGTACATGCCTATAATCCCAGCTACTCAGGAAACTGAGGTGGGAGGGTCAAGAGTTCAAAGCCAACTGGGCAATTTAGCAAGACTATGTCTCAAAAATCTTTTTGACTAAAACACTAAAATAAATCACTTTCTTCCACTTGAAAACGTAGATGAAATTAAGAAGCTCTTGTAATGCAGTTAACTGATCCGGAAATTTAGATGTACCAAGGGTGCAGGGAAGAAGAAAACAGCTCTTAAGCAGTGTGATTCACAAGAACCACCAGCATGGCTATACAGAAGGTTCTGCTGGTAGAACTGAACTGCTTACCTCCTACTTTTCTTTAATACAGATAAAAAAGATAAAATAACCCTTATGTCTTTATTTCTGTGCAAGTATGTGCACAGGCTTTAGAGGAATATTATGCACATGCATTAATGCTGTGTGCGGGGGTACTTGAAGGATGGGTGCTCCATAGAGAAAATGGACGTTCAAGTCCTTCAAGTAGGAGCTGTTCTCTATGTATCACTGACTGGTTATTACTGTAGACAGCATTTCCAAGGTAGCACAAGCCACAAGAAAACCTTCCTTGTTTCTTTTATTTTCTTAGTAATACAGGTTGAGTGTCCCGTATTCAAAATATTTGGGACCAAAAGTGTTTCATATTTCGGATTTTTTTAGGCTTTGGAATTTTTTTAAATGTATTTGATATAGGATCACACCATGCAGCTCAGACTCGAAGTAATCTGCCTGTTTTCAGCCCCCACCCCATCACTGGGATTACAGGTGTGCGCAAGTAAAACCACACAAGTGAGTTTCATGTTTCATATTGTGCCAGGGTCAAACCAGGTCACTGCACTTGCCTAAGGAGGCACTTAGTCCACAGAGCTATCTCGCTGGCCCCAGAGTCTTTGTATATACACAGTGAGTTCTCTGAATGAAACCCAAAAAAACATGAAACTCAGTTGTGTCTCATATGTACCTTATATACACTGTCTAAAGGTAATTTTACCCCATACTTTTAGTGTTCCTATGTTCTGACTATAACTCATAACATAGGGTCAAGATGTAGAATTTTCACTTGTGGCATCTTGTTAATTTCTAGTAAGTTTTGAACTTTGGGGCATTTTAGATTTCAGGTTTTTGGATTAGGGATGCTCAAACTGTATCATCATTTCTATTGTCTTATGCTCACAGAAACTCTACAAAAACATTTTTATCACTTGTTACCTTCAAATGTAGTGTCTCTGGTTACTGTGTTTTTCTAATTTCCCAAGTGAAGCTAATTCCTGAATTTTAGATTCTGAGTAATTAAGAGTCTTTACAGGAAAATTCATTTTTAAAAATGGCTATCTCCTCTCTATTGTTTCTGAATTTTGTTTTTGTTTTCTTTAAAATAAAATTTTAAAAATAAATAAAATTAAAAATGGGTACCAACTATCTTTAACAGGATTTCAATATACTAGAGCTTGGCCTAACAGACAACAACAATTAAGTCAGACCAGCAAAAAATTCCAAGCATCCCTCATTCTCCACACTGAGGCCACTGGTGCCTAAAAACATTTTTTTCTTTTATTTAGATGGCAATTATTGGAAGTGTACATGTGTATACTAGATTTAACCAGTACACTTAGGATTTGTGCAGTTTAAATTATATATCAAAAGCAAAAAATGCAAACCAAAGATGGTTAGAATCTCAAACACTGTTTTTTGTCTATTATACAACCTACCTAACCTCTCCCTAAATAAAAGGTTCTACAGTTTCTAACCATGAGCACCAAAGACGTGTCTTCTTACCAAATGAATGCTCCCTCAGACTTCCAAACAAAAAGTAGTTGCTTGGGTATCTGAAAAATAACTTCTGACACTGCAGAAGTGGGAGTGGTAGACCAACACAGTCAAGTCATTCCTAGCTACACTAATGACATCATTCAGTACCCTGAACCCCACAGCTACCTTAGTAGCTTCCTTTCCCCCACACCTGCCTGAGGCTCATTATAGTAAATATTCCAAAGGAGAAACAGAATTGTGGCCAATAAGTATTCACCGTTTAACTTGGAATGTGCTTAAAATGCAGGAGTGATGCACACCTGTAATCCTAGTTTGGGAGGCTAAGGCAGGCAGATTGCCATGAATTTGAGATCAGTTTGTGCTAGAAAGTCAGTTCAAGGCCAACCTGAACTATATAGTGAGACTCTGTCTCAAAAAAAGACAAAAAAAATCATGAGTGAGCCTTACCATAGTTAGGTTTTCTGCCATGAACAGAGAGAAAAGGGAGGAAATTGAACTGAGCATAGGAAGGCAAGGGCTACCCTTGGAGATGCTGCAGTGCTGTCCAATAAGAACTTTCTGCACAGATGGACAGCCATTAGCCACAAGCAGCTACTGAGAACTTAAAATCTGGCTAAAAAATTGAGAAGCCCAATCTTTAAAATTCAAACTTAATTTCTATTTAAAGATGTGCCTAGTAGCTACTGTATTAGACAGCACAGGTCTAGAGAATATGTAGAGGAACCCAGGCCAAAATCCTACATCTCCTCCAAAAAAAAAATCAATGCTCTTGAATAACATGTCAAAAAAGATCAGTGTGGGCTGGAGAGATGGCTCAGTGGTCTAAGGCACCTACTTAGAACAAGCTTGGCAAAGCATCAGGGACCGCGGTTCTATCCCCCAGTACCACATGCCAGCCAGCCCCGCCCCCTGGTGGGCTGAGCTGGCCACACACACACACCACATTCTCTCTCTCTCTCTCTCTCTCTCTCTCTCTCTCTCTCAAATAAATAAAAAATAAAAAAAAAATTTAAAAAAAATCAGTGTATTTATAAGATTCATCTTAGCTCCCATGGTAAAGTCTAATACAGAAAGATAAGTTGAAAATAATTATTCATTTCAAAAGAATCTTGAAATACGTAGCTGAAGCAATGCTAACAAATCCACAGGGTTGTTTACTACAGCTACCTATTGCACATGAAAGCTATTTTTGAGAACATTTTAACTGAATTAACGTATCTTATGTTTCAGTAATATGCTAAGCAATGTAACTTAACACAATCACACCAATGTACTCAAGTTTGTCACCTGGTCAGACAGTGTAAGTGGAGAAGAATATCCAATCCTACAGCCATAGGTAAAGCATGATATCTCAGCTGTCAATTCTAACACATGAGCCAAAGGTAAGTAGCCAATATATGTGTCCTTAGGCCTAAAATAAGAGAAACATTTTAATCATTCTTGAAAAGGCATTTTAAATGAGAAACATCAGTAACTTTATCATTTCATATAGACTTAGTTTAGTGAACACTGAACGTATGCTCAGTGTTTATAAGAACAAGTGGAGTAATTCTTTCTTACCCTAGTCCAGGTATTCTCTCACATTGGCCTGTCATTCCAGCTATCAAATTGCTATGATGCATCATCACTCCCTTAGGGCGGCCAGTAGAGCCACTGGTGTACATGACAATGGCCATGTCTGAAGGAGCTGGTCTACTTGGAGGAATGCTTGCTAAAGGATTGAAAAAGCACATCTTCTTCAGTTCAAAAGTTAAACTGTTACACAATAATATAATTCAATTTTGATGATAATTTAAAAAATACTCTGCATTGATATTAGAAACAAAAAGTTATCAAATTCTAGATCATCACCATGATAATTTCAAATTCAGTTTCACCCATTTTCTGAATATTTTGCCTAATCCCTTCTGCCTATGCCGCTTCAAAGTGCTGTACATAGAGCAGTGTGATGGAAAGACACCTAGGACTCTGGAGAATCAAGAGGATAGAGTACTGTGGGAGCTTCTTTTATGCCTCATTTTTCTCACCTCTAAATGATTCAGGTGAACCAGATTGTGGTTCTCAATCACTAGTGACCACAAAAATCACCTGCAGAGCTTATACACACTACTATTTTGGAACTCTATATCTGAAAATCTATAACTGGTATGTCTAGGATTATACAAAAGGTGACTCTCACACATATCCTTGATTCAAAACTACTGGACCTGATCTTTAGGGTGATTTCAATTCGAAAATTCTAAGATACTAAGATCTAAACAGCAACGGAAGCATTCATGCTAAACCAGCAACCTCCTTTCTTTCCCAGAATGCATGAAAATGCCTCAGAATGTAGATATATTGTCAAAGTTAATTAAGAGTTTAAAAAATAAAAAATTGTAAGATTGATTTATATATGAATAAAGTTAAAATAAAAAATACTTTAAAGAAAGCTAAAACAATAAAATGATCAGTTCTTCTCAGTCTAAACACATAAAATGATACTAACCATCTGGTTATGTTTTAATGAACATGCAAAGTGTCACCAAAAATTCAATGTTTACAAAATTTTTTTTTCTATACCTTAGGGAAGGGTCTACAGGGTGTTCAGGGTCTTACTACTAGATTGGACTTGTAGTGATCTGCCTGTTTACAGCGTCATAAGAGTTGGGATTACAGGCCCGTGCCACTACGTCCAGTCTCAATTGCTGTCTCAACATGCCCCAGGGGCAGAGCCAGCAAAGCAGGTCCAGGGATCGAACCCCAGCCCCTGCACCTGCTTGCAGGCACTTTAATCCGCTGAGCTATTTGGCCAGCCCTCAATGTTTACAAAAATAAAGTACCATAAATATATGTGGATCCTCTATATCTTAGGGATGACTAAGACTAGGAAAAATATGTGGCCTATGATGTTATTACTTAAAAAATGTTATGAGGACTGATACCCTCTTAAGTTTTGGGATAACACGTTTTAGTGAAACAGTAGAATTGACAACAGACTCCCACAAATCAGGACTTTCCAGTCAGATACATTCCAATCATGGAGGATCAATCTGGTGTTGAGACAATTCTCCACAGATCTGTTGTGTTTCTACACGTCTGTCTATCTATCTATCTATCTATCTATCTATCTATCTATCTATCTATCTATCTATCACAGCGTCTCACTACACAGCTCAGATTCCTAGTGATCCTCCTGTCTTAGCCTCCCCAACACTGGGATTACAAGCATGCAGCACCACACCCAGTTTCAGTATCCAGCTCAGCATGTGGTACCAGGGATCAAATTTGGGACCCTGTCCTTTCCAGGCAGGTGCTCAGACCGCTAATCCATCTCCTTAGCCCATGTTTCTACATACAGTGGTCCTTCACTTTCCATGGAGGTTACATTCCAGACACCACTGAAATAAGTGAAAATCAGCAAAGTAGCGATGTTATATTTATTTTAGCATTTATATATACATTTTAAGGCTTTATAAACCCTTCCATACTCTTATAAACCTTTCTCACACTTCTAAAAACACTTCTAATGTCCTTAACCATTTTCCAAACTTGTAAACCTACATAATTTTAACAACATACGTATACTGTGCAGTACTGGAAAATCCTGCAATACAGCAAAAAAATCACAATAAAAATTTAGATTAATTTTTTTGAAAATGCACAAAACAGTGAGTCTGTCAAAGCCAAACTACCAAATAGTGAGGGACTACTGTATCTTATAAGCCGGGTTTTTTTCTGACCATCTTTTTAAGGATTGTTATTCAGAGCTGTTCTCTTCAGAGCAAAGAGCAGCACAGTTATTATGTAATACATAAAGATAATAAAATATTTGGGCTCCCTAAGCTCCATGTTGCTCTCCTCTGACACAAATAATGAGATAACTCTACATGAGTAAAAGATTATCCTTCATCCCTGACCTATAAGTCTGTCTCCAAGAATTTGGCAGGCTCACTTTTTAGATTGTGAGTAGGATAAAATCTCAGACAGGCTGTATGCCATTTTCATCACATAGTAGCTATTGTAAACATATATTCATTCTCTAATAGTAAAATATGTGAGGCTAAGAAGATGTTCACCCACCATATTCTCCTACCAAAATGAATCCTTTCCTCATCTCATAGGGTATGGTATTCTGACCTTCCATTTAACACAAGAAGAAAATTATTCCAATGAAGCATCAATTTCTTCAGCTCTTTTGTCTAATGTCCAACTGAAACTTTGCCACAAGCAGCATTTTATTTCAAATGGAATATCAGCTGCCACCTGACTAGTAGAATAAGTCCCAGCATTGATCTTAATAAACAGCTTTTCATCCTCTGAAATGTCATTAAGATCACTAGTATTAAGAATTAAAGAAAAAAGTTAACTGAAGGGAAGGTCTGAGATCTTTTTATTTTATGAATCCAAATTGGAAGGTTATTGTTATGTTTTTAAAAAGAAAAATTCAGCAGAAACTGCCACAAACTCTGAACTATTTATCAAAGCACAACTATTTAGCAAGTTTTCAACAATGGCGTCACCTTCTTGGGGAGAAAGGGAGAAAAAATATTAATCCTGCAGGGTATTGAAAGTTCTTAACTGTTAGTAACTTTTAAAAGAAAAGAACCTTAGCATTTTCACTCATAGCACTTTCTATACAATTAAAATCACAAATCTCGAGTTCATTTTAATGGCCTTACTTACAGTATTCTGGCTTGGATCCCAACTCTTCTACTGATTGCATGCTGTGAATTTCAAACCCTTCAGGGTATTCTGCTTTATTGATAGTCTTATTATCCACGTAAATGATGTGTTTAACACAACTGATATCTAACAATGCAGTCTGTTGAACAGAAAGAAAACCAAAATTTTATTAATTTCTACCATAAAAGCTTACTTTTGCTCTCTAGAATTTATAAAGAACTAAAAAACACTAGGACCCCCAAATTTAAAGACCCAGTCCAGAAATGGGCATCTGAGGTGAACACACACTTCTCAGATGAAATTAAAGAAGCAAATAAATATATGAAAAAATGCTCCACATCACTAGCCATCCATGAAATGCAAATTAAAACAACATTGAGATGTCTCACCCAAGAAAGAATGGCTATCATAAAGAAAACACCCAACAACGAATGTTGGAGAGGCTGTGGGGAAAAAGGAACCCTTCTCCACTGCTGGTGGGAATGTAGACTGGTGCAACCGTTATGGAAATCAGTATGGAGACTCCATAGAAAAGTTGGACTGGAAATCCCATTTAAACCAACTATTCCTCCACTGGGAATTTTCCTGGAGGATCTGAAAACATCATATCATAGTGATATATGTGTGCCTATGTTTATAGCAGCACAATTTGTGATAGCCAAATCTTGGAAACAACCAAGGTGCCCATCACCTGAAGAATGGTTGAAAAAGATGTGGTATTTTTATACAATGGAGTATTACTCAGCTGTAAATAATGATAAACTCGAAGCCTTTATACTGAAGTAGATGCCACTTGAACATATACTCATAAGTGAAATAAACCAGACACACATGTGTAAATATCGTATAGTTTCCCTAGTATAAGAACTCAAAAGAAGAAATATAAATAGAAAGGTATAATGCAAGTAAAAGGAAAGCAGGACCTCGAGGACTAACTAATCAAGAGAGGGAAAGGATAAGAGCTAGGAAACATGACAGTGACTTTTGGATACTTTCTGGTACAATCAGTGAACCATGTGAATGTGATGAATAAAAAGAAAATTTTGATGTGAAGGGTAACTACAAATTCAGAATGCTCTAAGACTGTAAACATGGTGTACAAGCCATTCATATCTTTACACTGAGGACTAAACCAAATGAATTAAAGATAACAATAACTAAGGTGGGGTGGTAGCACATGCCTATAATCCTAGCACTTGGGAGGCTGAGGTGAGAGGATTGCCACAAATTGAAGGCAGCCTGGGCTACATAGTGAGACTGTCTCAAAAAAAATTACAAGAACTAAAGGCAACACAGAAGGATATAAAATGGGATATCAAAGTTTTCAAAATGTGAGAAAAGGAGTCTAAGTGTAGAGTTTTATCAGTATATTTTCTGTTTCTTATTTTTACAAAAATGCAATCCAGCATCCTACTATGTTGAAGAGATGTCCACTCCCATATTCACTGCAGCACTATGCATAACGCCTATGAAATACAAAAAGAAAAATGAAATGTCCATCAACAGATAAATCGTTAAAGAGAGTATAGTACATGTACACAGTGGAATGTTGTTTGGACATAAAAAGAATTAAATTCTGTCATTTGCAGCGATATAGATGGAACAGAGATCACTATGTTAAATGAAATAAGACAAATACTGCCTGAGCTCACTAGTAAGTCCTAAGTTACAGATAGATAAGAGCAAGAAGTTCAGGTGTGCAGTTGCATAGTAGGGCAATTATGGATAATAACTATGCATTACACAGTTCAAAAAGCTTAAAGAAAATATATTGAAAGTTTTCACCATAAAGAAGAATAAATGTTTGAGGAGACAGATATGCTTAACCTGATTTAAAAATTACACAATATATGCATATATCAAAAGACACATGAACCCTCCCAATATGTACAATTTTAAATTTATTTATTAAACATAAATTTGAGGAAATAAAGAAAACGTCATTAACCTTTAGTTTGCTTTCCAGAAGTTCAACACTAGTAATCAGATAGGAAGCTTCAGACTCATTCAGTCCATGAACTACTGCTTCTTTGCCAAGTGTAGCATACAAAGTCACAACTACATAATGAGAAACAGACACAAACATTAACTGTTAAATAAGTATTAAAAGATACATTAAAGTCAGTCCTTAATGACAGATACACTAACAGAAACAAAGTTATTTTATCAGTTTGTTGTATGTAGAAGATGATGATTTTGATTGTATCTATACTGGTATCTCAATTCACGAATGTGAATGCAAACAACTTGGTTTTCAAGCAAAAGCATTTGGCAAAATTTTGTTTTTGCCCACGCACTCTGCATCCAGTAACAAACACACCTGCAACCATCTTTCCCACACAAGCAGGAACAGTGGCCATCTTTTCTCGAACCACGAAGTGAATGAAATTCATGAACTAAGGTACCACAGATTTTCTCTTTTATGAAATGCAAAATGTGATTCCTATACTAAACCTACAGTACAGTACTTCACTCAATAGGCAATTTTTATGACAAGGCATTGTTCTGGACTGAATTTTTAAAAATTATTTCTTTCACAATAGCAACAACTGCTTACAAGTCAGAAACATACCCAATTTTACTTTATATCTAACATCTCCAATATTACTTCAAATCAATCAGACCTCAAAGTGAAGCAATGAGCTATATTTATCCTACCCAAAGCTTTTCTTTGAACCATTTTGTGTATCATCTCCAAAATTATGCTTCCAACTTTCAAATCTTTCATGCACAATTAATTTCTAATTGAAAAGTAAAATTCTAAATTATATCCGTTAAACTGACATTCTTTTACTAGTCCTTAGATATTACTATCTTAACAGGTATTATTAGATAACCTTTCAGTCACAATATTACATACTGTTTTCTGGATTTGATTAATGCATAAAATGGCAAAAAAAGGCTGATGTACTTTGTTTTGAAGTGGTTTTGTTTTGTTTTTTGTGGTTCTGGGAATGCAACCCAGGGCAATATATAAACACTTTTGCACTAAGTTACACCTCTAGCCTGCAACATCTACTTGGAAAAGAGGAGCATTTTAGAGCAAGTTTCATATGTAGGAAAGGCCTTCCCTCTATCTCACAAAACACAAAGCACTTACGAGGAAAGTTGTATTTAAAGCAGGTCTGTGCTGCAATCATCCATTCAGCCCTGGTCTCACAAAAAATAGCAATAGTGTTCTTTGGTTTCAATCCCAATGCAGTGAGTCCACTACCAAAATTATTCACTCTTCGGTTTACTTCAAGATAGTTCATCCATTTATAAGTTCCAAGAATTAACTGTTAAAGTGAGATAATCTCTAATATTAGCATATTTGTTCAAATGAACAATTAAAATATTATACAAAATACAGAACTCTAAAATCACCCTTACATGACATAAAGAGGCTATAATCACTATTCTGAGAATTAATTACATAGTACTATATAATAGAACACCAGTATGTTTAAAACAGACTTGATTTAGAATAAAGCAAGACATGCATTCTTCTTTAAAAAATAAATGCATAAAAATTCTTTACCTTCTTGAAAACCTTTCCATTTGGCTGCATTTCATTTTCTTCACTTAGGATTTCCCTGGTCCCAAGGCTGTCCTTCTTTCCAAACTTGGATACAGCATGGTCAAATAATTTATCGAGAGTGTCTGCTCCAGGGATGTCTATGACAGCTAATGAGTCGAAGTGTGTGACAGAGCGATATGGACTTCCAGGTTTGTCTGAAGTGGGCTTAGCTTTTATTCTCTTTGCCATAGCGTTTCTCTTCTTGGCATTGGTAAGAAAATACCATGGAATAAATATAAGGGCACTGTATATTGTTATTAACAAGTGGACAGGCAGCAAAATAATGGTGAGCACATTTAGTTTAAGTTTCATAGTGGAAAGGCTTCTATAATGATGTTTATGTCTTGTTATTTTTGGCTTCTGAAAGCCTTATTTTGCTGAAGAAGGCAATAATGGAAGCAGCAGTAAGAGCAGCGGTAGACCCAAGGCAGTTCAATTTTAGCGATACAATTAAAAGTTAGTAATCTTTGGAAGCCAACAATAAAGTACACCTGTAGGTGAAGACAACAAACCAGGCAGAGAGCAGGAAAAAAAAGAAACAAAATAATAGTATTAACAGGTTGATAGCACAATTGATTTAAATAATCAGATCTTTATTAGTTTATATAATTGATTTGACACAGAAAGCTGAAATAACTGGTATGAAAGGCTGGCACTTTTCCACTTATAATCATTGTTGACATAATTGCTTTTAAGTACACCAACTTCTGCAGTTAATTTTTCTGGAGCTTTGATGTGATGATTGTCAGTACATCATTCTGTAAGTTGGGGGTTGGATGTGACATGATTTCAGTGCTTACACAAATGCATGAATGAATGATATGTAAGGTTGGTCAAATGAATGATATGTAAGGTTGGTACATGAATGATATGTAAGGTTGGGAGAGTAGAATCTGCCAATAGTGAGCTTTCTATTCAAAAGGTGTATAGAAACCAGTAAGCTTTAAGTAAGGTTATTAGGATTTGTATCCAAAAGAGTGGGACTATCAAATTAGGTTTATTTTTCAAAGGGCAATCTAGAAGATTACTGTGATTTTTTTATTAAGGTAAATTTCTGAGGTAATGTTAATCACTATCTCCTATTTTCCAAACAGAAGCAATAAGAATTTAAAATCATTTCCTAAGTGTCTACATTGTGCTCAAAATTGCAAGTTTCCTGGGAGGAACAGTATAAATCTGGAGTAGTACTAAGTCCTAGTCCTCACCTCTTAGGAGTTCACAGTTCTTAAGAGATAGAGGTAGTGTTTTTCCAACTTTGGAGGGAGTAGGAAAGGCAAGCAGCTAAATCATTTCTTTAAATACAAAGTTATGCAGACTGTCCAAATAGAACACTGAAGTGGAATCCTCTTGGTGAGGCAGGGATTAGCCATGTCCAGCATCCCACCCTGGGCTTTTAGAAGTCGTGCTCTCAACATGACCACTACAGCATTTCTGCTGAAAAGCACTGAGGTGACACATCACTGAATACTACAGTATGCAGTACAACACATAGATTTAAAAGGATTTTAAAGTAAATGCAAAATGCCTAAGAGTAAACAGAAAGGATTTTGTAGAAATTCTATTTAAGTTGAACATGATGTTAGACATCTGAAAATAGAAAAATAATGGAGGCCAGTTCAGGTGTGGAAACCACATGAAGGAAGAAAAGGAGTGAAAGAATTTGGAGAAACTAAGGAGTGTCAATAACAAGGACACTAGCCTAATTGCAGCTACAGTATTTGTTGGCTGAATGGGCTATGGTAATATAGGATCGGACAAATCAAGCAAAGGTATTTTTATTTGATTAGACAAAAAACTGGGGGCCACTATAGACATAGGAGATGGAGACTGAGAATCCAATGAGAAGTATGACACTTGCTTAGTTATGCAAACTGAAATACACAGTTTTAGGGAATTCTAACCTCAGTGTCTGTTGTCAAGTGTGACTTTGAACAAGTGATATGACCTGCTACTTAAAAGTTATGCATCAGAAGCTTCATACTTATTGCATTACCTACTCCATAGGATCACTGGGAGGACCCACTGTGTTCTCTATTTAAATTCCACAGGAAATCACAATCAGTCCCTGGCACATACTCTCTTCTACCTTGCCACTCTCTATTTTGGTCACTTGGCTAAACTACAATCTTTTCAGTACAGTTTTCTACCTCATCTAAAGCTGTATCTATGCAGCTAGAGTTGGACAAACACATGACTGTGCCTGAGACAAGTACCTTATTTTAGGTTCATGATGGCTACAAGTTAAGTGGGCTCTTCATGTTGCACTGAAATTACCCTACACTAAACTGCTCACTGGCCTACTCTTCCTGTCTACCTACCTTATTCTCTCTTTTCAGGGCATCAAACACTACCTTCATTCATATTCTTAGCTTCTGATGAGGCTTACCATAGTAGGGAAAAATGAAGCTAAGTCAAAGAGAATGCTCAGACTCCCACAGACTATATCGCCATATTTGCATCTGCTACCAGATGTATTTTTATGACTGTGGATAAACAACTGATGCTCCCAGATGAGGCCAATTCCTTGACTTGTGCACTACATCTCTGTCTATCAGTGGAGATGGTAGTGCTGCTCTATTTACTCACCCAATCTCACCTGCCCCATTAATTTTTTCTGCTCTACTGAATCATTACCATCAGTGTCACAACAGTCTGTTCTGATAGATGTTCTCTCTTCTCAAAAAACAAAACAAAACATAACCCTTTATCTTTTACCTAACTTTTAGGTACAGCCCATTTCTTCACCTCTTCAGCACTCCTTGAAAGACTTTGCCTATACAATCTGTCTCCAGTTCTCTCCTGTTATCTTCTTTAGAACCCACTATATGCAGGCTTTTTTCCTGCCACTCCACAAAATCGCTCTGATCAAAATGTCACTAATGACTTCTATGTTGATATATCCAAAGGTTGGTTTTGTAAAAGCTCAGCTATTTCTCATCTTTCTTTACCCACTAGGAGCCTTTACACAGCTGATCCCCTTCTGCTCTAAAGTTATTCTGTGGCTTCCCGAGGACCACATTCTTCAGGTTTTCTTCCAATTTTCCCAGCCAACCCTTTCCAGTCTTCTTAGCTGCTTCTCCCTGAACTATGATCTGTTAGTGCTAATATTGCTCAGTCCTTGAATCTTCTCTTCTTTGGCTCTGTTCCTTCTGAAGGTGATCTAATTTAGTGTCACACTTCTAAGTGTCATGTATATGGCGATGATTCCCAAATTTTTTCCCTCAAGACTGGAGATTTCCCTTACATACCAGATTTGTACATCCAGCTGTTTCCTTAACAGATCCACTTAGGTATCAGTCAAACATCTCATACTTAGCATGTTCAAAACTAAGCCATCCATTGTCCTTTTTCAACTGTATTTCACCTAGTCTTATCTATCTCTGCATTCCACTTGCTTTCACCATAAATCTTGGATTCACCTTTTTATTTTTTCTTCTTTTCTCACATGCCAAATGCCACTCACCAGTAAAACCTAATGGCTCTGCTTACAAAACATATCTAATTCCACTACTTCTCACTACCTCTATTGTTACCATCCTGGTTCAAGCCACTATCATCTTTCATGTAGATAAATGTTTAATAGTTGATTTAATATTGCTTCTTCTTACTTCTACCCCTATAATAAACCCTAATAGCAGCAGCCAGAAAGCTCTTCTTAACATGTAAGTTACATTATTTCATTCTGCTCAAAACTGTTCAAAGAATGCTCATAAAATTCACTGGAAATAAAAGCTCAAGTCTCTACTTTGAACTACAAGGCTATATGAACTTTCCCCTATCCTTAACTTTCTGACTTCCATTATGCTTTTTCCTGGTCTCATTTTGTTAAAGTCTCACTTGCACCTTGTATTCTTGGAACATATGAAGCATAATCCTGCCTCAGGGCTTTCGTCCTTGCTATTGTCTCTATTTGAAACGTTCTTCCAAGATATTTCTTTTACTTTCGTTTTAATCTTTATTGAACATCTCAGCAAGACCTGCTCCAGCCACCCACCTTTAACCCTGAACCTACATCACTTCCTTTCTTGCTTTATTTTTCTCCTTAGCATTTTCACTAACAATACCATAGGTTTTATTTGTCATGTTTATTATCTATCCTATGAGAACATAATCACCATGAGGCATAGAGTTTGTTGTTTTCTGCTGAAACATCCGTAACAAATATTGTACCACTACATGTTAATTAAACTAAAAAGCACAAGTATATGTAAGTATGATAATCTCAATGCAGTTAAATTTAGTCATCTTTTTAAAAAGTCACTTGTACATGCCAACATTCTGGAAACATGTTTTAAAATCCTTTGTAATTAAAACAAAACAAGTTATTGATTTTTTTAACAAAATATAAAAGTGGAAAAACTGCATGCTGTAGAGGGCAAAGATCAGTGTGTTATAAAAGCAGGAAGGTTACAAAATTTGCACTATGTGCTTTTACACTGATGCCTTTTGCAAAGATTTGCTGTCTTTCCATGAATGAAAAGTGATACTGCTGTCCCCCCATTAGTAAGACATGAACACTGAGCTCCTTGAGATCAGATAATGTACAGGTATTTGTATGACACAGTGGGGCAAGGCATCACCTTCAGGAATGGGATAGTTGATTGCACCATTAAAGTTTAGCATGCTATATGGGAATATCTTCACAATCATTACTGAAATATTTACTAGGGGCAAAGTACTATGCTGTCCTTTAGATATACTGTCTCATCTTATCCTTCAGAAAACCACTTTGAAATAATACTCTCATTTTCCAGATACAACAGACTCAGAGATTACATAACTTCCCAAAGTTACAAAACTATTGAGATTTGGACCCAGGTCTATCTGATTTTAAGGTTCATGCTTTGAGCTATATTGCTTGTGATGCTGACTATAATGGAATAATCTAAACAGCTAAGAGTGACAAATTTTATGTATTAAGAAGTCCTGGAAGTGCTTGCCTGGCAAGCGTAGGGTCCTGAGTTCAATTCCCGGTACCAGGGGAAAAAAAAAAAAGAAATCCTGGCAACAATTTTGAGCACTGATCTGTCCTACATCCTTAAGGCACTTTATTGGTAGAAAGAAAATAATTTAAATGTGCAGTGAATTCTAGAAATTTTAGTAAAGTATCAGATGCAATTTTTTTTTGAATAAGGTTTTTTTTTTTTTTTTTGCTCTGAATGGCCTCAGGCATGGTTTGGCTGGCTGGAGTGTTGTGGGAATCGAACTACAGCAACCTGAGGCTGACAGCTTTGTGGAAGCAGCCACTTAAAGAACTGAGCTATGGCCAGGCCCCCATCAGATGCAATTTTGTTCTATCACTTTACTCTGAAGTCAACTTCATGACAAGTATTTCATTCCAGTTACTTCAAACACTCTGAGATAGGTTAAACACAAAAAAGCATTAGTGATACATGAAGCTGTAGTAAATAAGATAAACACTACATACTAAAGTTTGAATTTAAAAGAAGAACTCATCACCCCCAGAAGCATTGACAAAATGTCAATTTAAGGATGAAAAAGAAAAACTAATAAATTGAAATTGATTAACTCCAAGACATTTTCAACTTTTAGAAATTGAACTAAACCAATCAAGGAGCAATTTATCTACCAAGTTGAAATACACAGTAATAACAAATTAATTTCACCTGTCTTTGACATTAAACACTTATTAAGATACTACAAATATTAATTTAAAAACCAATAATTAACTAGCTTAAGAAATCACATTTTCAAATAACATTATTTAAGAGAAATTTAATAAACAAATAAGACATAATTAGTCTTCTGAAAAGGACTAGGTGTATTCACTGAATATTACATTAACAATTATAAAACTTTCAAAAGATTAACAGACAAAAATACCTGTAATACTTTAAAAGATCATATTTATAAATAGACATTGTATTAGTAAGAGTTTCATAAAGAGATGGAATGCTTTTATAAAATATCTCACTTTCTTTCACACACTATTAGAACATCCAAAAGATTTTAAAACATATAAGAGAAATCTCAGATACTATGAATGGTTATACTTGATAAACGAAATCAAACTGTGAGGATTATAGTGCAATATCATTAACTTCAGAATTTAATATTATAATTTTCAATAAGGTAATATTTTACGAAAATATAGGCATTAAGAGTAGTTACCAAAATCTCATGCAATTATAGTCTGCAAGACTGAATCATCACATGAAACCTATGTTAGACTGTCACTTATCACTTTCACTTAATTCAAGTTGTTACACCACAAATAATAACCAGTCTAATCAATATGAAATAACGTAAAAGCAAACTTTAAACCCAGGTACATAACAAATATAACAAATAATTTTAAAATTTACAAACAGCAAAATAAAAATATAGGATGAATAGGTGCCCTACACCATATTATACCTATGCCTTGTTATTTTTAACAAGGATCAAACGATCTCACACAACTGTAATTGTTCATAGGGCATAGCTTTCACATGATTACCCAAACCTGTTCACTTCATCACCTGGAGGTAGCTTAACTCCTGTAGTCGCCATCCTGCTAGTCTTTTCCCAGATTTTCCCAGCAAAGAAAGCACCTTTGCAGCCATGGTGAAGGTGCTCCTTCATGCACTAGCAAGAGTTCCCTTCCATAGTGTCTTAAGAACACCCCTAACCATGCATCAGATAAGGGTTTTTTTCCCTAGGTCACAGGTTGACGTAGCTAGAATTCTATGAACATATGTTGAAATAAGGGGACATAGGAGCCAATGTTGCAGCCTACACACTTCACATACACTGAGAATTCAGCTGCTGTTAAAGATTAACTGCTACATGTCTCTCTACACAAAAAATTCCTGGGAACTCAAACTGCCTCATCAAACCATGGTATAGAGATCTTCATTTTATTTCATTCGTAATCTTCTATGTATTGGGTGTTTTTCTGAGAACATACTCATTCTTATATAAGTAAACAAAAAATAATTAGATTATAGAACTTTAAAGTTAACTTATAAAGAGTTTTGTTCTAGTAAGGAACATATGGAAAATACCTATTGGTTACACATCTATCTCATGTAATCTTCTATATTTCTTATAATAAGATAATACAAAAAATAAGATAGTACAACTAAGGGCTGTCAACCTGAAGTATAGGTTTCAAAATAATCTGTTACTAGCATTATTTTCTATAATACTATCTTTGTGTTACAAAGAATTGTGTAACTTGTCCTTTTATTTGCCATTAAGACCTGCTCTCCCCATCTGCTAATAGAAGCAGTTTAATAGATTGGTTCCCAGCCATTGTTGCTTCCAATCATCTTGGAGTCTAAATATTATGCAACACTATATTCTTAAAACATTTCTTATAAAATGGCCAAGTAAGTCACTACAACTGAGCTGCCTAACCACCCTAATGTGAAATTGTCTCATAGTGTTATTAAAAAGGAGCTCTTTCTGCTATTTGGTAGTAAGTATATCTTATAAGGGTAATCAAAGAATTCTAAAGACTAATAAATCTGTTGCAGACTGAAATGTTATGGTCATTAAGTCCATGTTCAAATATAACGACTAGGAAAGAAAAGGATACATGTTCCAAAAACAGGAGAAATGCCACTTTTATCCTTAACATTGCCTTACGTGGCAAAGTGAGCAAGGTTGATAAGGGAATTAGTTGTTTATGTTTGATAAATACAGGAACTCCTAAGCAGAATTATGATAACTGATGGGCCCTCCATAGTGCGCTGAACACAATGCTCAGATATTCTACCAACTCTTGCTGTTCAACTTAGTATGTAGCTTTTTCCCTTCCAAGTCTAGTCTGGCTGGCTTTGGATAGGCTAACACTAATTACTATAGGCCAACTGACATAAATCCAGAACTACGCTGCAAGTTTGTGTGCGTATGAGAGAGAAAACAGCACTCTCTGGAGATGTAACTATAGCTGCTTAAAATATGCTGACCTCAATAGTGTCACTGTCTATGGATTTCCAAGAGGAAATACTACAGGAGGCTATCTTACCTCTTTTGTCAATCATAGTATGGCAAGAAACCTAAAGCAGCTGAATTCAGACACAGCTAATTCTGGCCTACTGATAAATATATTTGGCTATATATTTAAGATTTTCTAATGCAGACTAATCAGTGGACCTCAGAGCTAAGGTAGATGACAACACGAAATCTGAATTTCTTTAGGCTTGGAAATGAGTTATTAGAATATAAGAGATATTATGTTTTCTGTTCTAGTTCCTAACCTATTATAATAAAAGCAATTCTCACAAAACCAGAAATACCAGAGAGTTAGCATCAGATAAAGGGTTTTGGTTCTCACTTGGGACATGCTGAGCTGTAAGCCCAGGAACTAATGAAATACCCTCTTAGTGACTGCTTCTTTACCTATAAAATTCAGATTTTCAGATATCAGACTAGTTGATAAATTTTATTTCCAATAAAAGGATGGTGACTGGAAACGACACAGAGCTGTTGATTTTTTTGAGGAGGGGCAGGAATGGGCCTTTAAAAAAAGAGCCCCATGTTAAGATGACCATACTCCCACCCCTGTGTTCTATCACCATCATTTTACAAAATAAAGACTACATCAATTCACCAAGATTAGATGAGTATATCTTATAAGAAGTAGCCATCATTTAAATTACAAATGTTTAGCTCTGAGAAACTCATGAACTGATGGCCTTTTCCTTAGTGCACCACAGATCAGTAAAATATTTTTCACGAGTTAGTACTGGTCTAAAAATCAACATCTGGAAACCACTGGAGCAGATAATTTCCAAAGTCCAAAGCTCAAACCCTAGAATTTTAAATTTAGGTGCTCTAGGGCTGGCAAGATAATCCAGCAGACTAAGCACCTGCTTAGGTAAGTGCAGGGACCGGGGTTCAATTACCAGCACCACATGCCATGCTGGGCACCGCCCCCAGGTGCACTAAGATGGCCAACCAAGACCAGGCGTGGTGATGCACACCTGTAATCCCAGCGCTAGGGACACTGAAAACGGGAGGATTACTTGGAGTCTGAGCTGTGAAGTGAGACCCTGTACCAAATACACAGAATATAATAATAAAATAAATTTAGGTGCTCTGTTGTATTTCTTCTGTACCATGGGCTAGGGTAGATGCCTAGATAAAAGATAGTGATGATAGTTAAATTGATAAAGTTCAGAAATGGACTTAAATCAGCTTGAGAAATAAACATTAAACTAAAACAATAATTAATTTATAGGGGCAAATATAAGCTGTTATAGATTAAACTTCACCAATAATAATGAACCATTGATTGTATGCTTAGTATCCACACTCTTCTACAGATGAGGAAACTGATGCAATGAAAAATTAAATAACTCATGAAAAAGTACAAAGCTTATATGCCTCAGTAGTCAGAATTAGAATTTCAATCAATGCCTCATACATTTCAGTATGAGCCAAAGGAAAAAAAAGTATTTAGATTGTAATTACCATTTGCCCTTATACAAATGAGTAGCAAATGACTTAAATTTCCAAGGTTGCAGAGGGTAAAACATTTTAATATTTTACTTTTCCAAATATTGCCTTTGCAACATCATCATATTGGTAGGGTTTTTACTCTATAAAAGAGTCAAGATTCCAGTCAGTGTGGTTCCTTGATTTTCTCAAAAAGTTGATCCAATTACATATTTGGAATTTCTAAAGGACATATACTCACAGATTTCTTCTTTTTCTTTTAAGAAGAATGTGTTTGTCTTCTGCGATTTCAATCTGTAGTAAGAAACATTTATAAGTATGACATTAAAAATCAACAGTATTTAAAAAAAACAAGTACTATTTCGTATTACTTTTATACCTTAGCTTAGGATAAGCCAGGTACCCAAAAAGAAAATAAGATGAACGCATGGAGATAGCTCAGCAGTCTAAGTGCCTGCCAGACAAGTGCAAGGACCCAAGTTCGATCCTTGATACCGCATGCTGTGTCGGCCCCAACTCCAGGTGCACTGAGCCAGCCACAGAGACCAGGTATGGTGACACATGCCTGTAATCCCAGCACTGGGAAGGCTGAAAACAGGTGGATCACTATGAGTCCAAACTATGTAATGAGACCCTGTACGAAATACATTAAAAAAAATAAACGATAAAAAAATAAAAACAAGATGAATGTATGACCAGAAGTACTTAGGATCTCAGAAAAATAACTGAACCAGTCTCAAAGAAAAAGTACTGAAACTATAGAAAGATGGCAAGAAATAGAAGTTCTTGTAACTTTTATTCTCAGCTGTCAGGACCAATACAAATCTCAGACAGAGAAAACATCTGGCCATAGCAAACTCATCTACCAAGAGAGACATCCCAAATCACTAAGGCCTATAGGCATCTAGCTATTTTCCTATCAAAATAAAAAATATTTTTCTTTAAGTAATACAAGGTTCGGGCTGGCCAGATAGCTCAGCAGACTAAAGCGCCTGCTTAGGCAGAGTGCATCGGCTGGGGTTTGATCCCTGGCATTCCGTGCTAGCCCTATCCCCAAGGCACACTGAGATTGGGCATGGTGGCACGTGCCTGTAATCCCAGCGCTTGGGAGGCTGCACACAGGTGAATCACAAGTCCAATCCATGTAGAGAGACCCTGTGGACCCTGCACTAAAATACAAAAAAATACAAAAAAATACATATATTATAGTAATACAAGGTTCTTTCTGAAGTTAATACTAAACTTGTGACAAAACCTGTTGGAAATATTTCAAGCATGATAAATTGTCTTCCTGCACTTGATGATTCAAGAAGCCATCATAATAAGTTTAAAACTTATCATAAAAGGGAGTGGGAAATACTATGCATTAAAGACACTACAATTCAAAGAGTGGGAAAAAAGGGTAGAAAAATATTAATTCTTTAATGTACAATGTTCAAGTCAAAAAGTAAATTATGGTAAATCACTTTTAAAACAAGCCTGAAGCAATCATCTTCAACAGGTCTAATTTTAGGAAAAAAAATATATAAAAATCATACATTTCCAGCTACTTCTAGGTGAAAATGGCAAAACCAGAATACAGTTCAGAGTTTAGAAATGTTGATATCAGGAAATACAGGTACAATTACACAGTAAGAACTTGTCCCAAAAATAAGGAAAAAGAAAAATGTAGCTGCAAAATAGTATGTGCAATCCCATTACACATACATGTTTGAGTGATAGTTTTATAAAACTTAGCAACAGACACCAAACATTAAGACTAGTTAGTTAATTGCTGGACAGTGATGGAAAATGAATTTTACATATTTAAATAATTTTAATTTTCATATACTTTAAAATTTCCATAAATAAAAAAATGTATATTTAAAGCTGAGTTGAAATTATAAAAGAACAAGAAAATGACTCAGTTATAACAACTGGTCTAAGCCTGTCAACCTACTGGAGGGTTCTGCTTAGATTATAAGCTGTGGAAGAATCTTTTCCTTTTAAGACTATATCTGGGCCAGCCAGATAGCTCAGCAGATGAAAGCTCCTGCTTAGGCAGAGCACAGCAGCCAGAGTTCGATCCCCAGTGTGCCAGGCCATGTTGGCCCCAACCTCAGGGCACGCTGAGACAGCGATTGAGACTGGGTGTGGTGGTGTATGCCTGTAATACCAGTGCTTTGGAGGCTGAAAACAGGAGAAGCACCACAAGTCCAATCTGCATAGTAAGACCCTGTACTAAATACAAAAAAGAATATATGTGCATATAAGTGTTCTAGGAAATAAGATTATGGGTGACTTGATTCATTAACATTAAAAATAAAGAAATGTTACAATGTACAACAACCCCAAATCTTTTGTGTATAGTGTTCCACTTCACAGAAAAGTAAGATGACCTTTAGAAAGTATGTTGTTTCTTTTTTTTTATTTTTAGGGAAGGGTCTACAAGGTGTTCAGGTCTTACTACTAGATAGGACTAGTAGTGATCAGCCTGTTTGTAGCCTCCCAAGAGCTGGGATTACAGACGCACTCCACCACGCTCAGTTTCAATTGCTGTCTCAGCATGCTCCGGGGGCAGGGCTGGCATGGCAGCCCTGGGGATCAAACCCCCGGGCCCTGCGCCTGTACCTGGTTGCAGGTGCTTTAATCTGCTGAGCTATTTGGCTGGCCCTCATTGTTATTGTTTCTATTCTTGTTTTTGTATCTTCCTTTTTCTTTCCATTCGGTCTTCACCAGTTTCCCAGAATTTGCACAAACTTCCTATATCCTTCAGTCATGATTCTAATAACTTCCTCTTCTTCTATTTCTCTATTTGTCCCCATAATCCTTTTAAATTTTCTCCACTATGGGTAAAATTGCCATATTGAGGGCTTCTATACTGTATACAATTTTCTGGTTCATTTGAGATCTTGTTATTATAACCACAAATCTAGTTCATATGGTTAAATGTAGCAAAATAAAGTTACCACAGTTTGTCATTTTCTGCGCTGTGTTTGACACTGTTGTTATTGCTCATTGTACTACTTCAGCCAAGATGACATAATTGTTCTACTCAGTTTTTCTTCCTGGTATACTAAGAAAAGATTGACTAAAGATCATAAACAGTACTGCAGGCCAGTGCAAAAGAACCAGGGGTTCGGTCAGGTAGACAGTAACTTTTCATCCCTAATAAATAGAAGAGGTAGGGTCTTGCAAGAGACTCAAAACCGAAAAGCTAGCTACATCTAGAAGACAGCCTTGTAAAAGAGAATTCCAAGAGTAAGACAAAACAATCATAAATATATATACACTGCAGCACACCCAACTACAGAAAACAAATATTAATGGATATGATAAATAAGCACTAACACAATTGTAGCAGGGGAAATTCATACCACATTGTCAGAAATAGACTGACTAGAAAAAAAGTCAACAATGAAATACCAAAACTGGGCCAGCAAGAGAGCTCAGTGGACTAAAGCAACTGCTTGGGCAAGCTTGGGCAAGCTTAAGCAAGCACAGGAACCACAGTTCGATCCCTGGCACCACATGCTGCTCCAGCCTTGCCCCCAGGGTAGGCTGAGCCACCCAGAGTCTGGGTGTAGTGGCGCACACCTGTAATCCCAGCGCTGGGGAAGCTGAAAGCAGGAGGATCACCATGAGTCTGAGCTGCGTAGTGAGACCCTGCAACAACCAAATACATTTTCAAAAAAAAGAAGAAAAAAGAAATATAAAAACTAAACCAAACTTTTGAACAAATAGATTTAGATGTTCATAGAGGGTTGCACCCCAGAACATCAGAATACACATTTTTCTCAATTGCATATGCGATGTCCTCCAAAATAGACCACATCCCAGCTCACAGAAGATCCTTAAGTAAATTCAAAGGAACTGAAATTATCCCATGGATATTATCACCACAGAGCCCTGAAATTGAAAATCAATGGCAAAAGAGACCACAAGAATTTCATAAGCACAAGGAAATTAAATAGCATCCACCTGAACAACCAGCAGATGAAATTAAAGAAGAAAGTAGGTATTTTCTACAATTAAACATATCAAAACTTAATGTACAAAATGAAAGCAGCGCTATAAGGGAAATTTACAGTAGTGAGTTCGTTCCCTTATCAGAAAAATAGTGAGCTCAAATAAAATACAGGTTCTTGAGGTACATTTGAGTAGAAAAATTTTGTCATCTTGGCTAAAATAGTACAAAAAGGAAGAAGATAAATTACTATTATTTGCAGAAGAAATGATACTTTATGTAAAAGAACCAAAAACTTCTAGATTTAATAGCCAAATCAGTAGCATAGCTAGATACAAAGTCAACACTCAAAAATAAAAAGCATTAGACCAAGACTGCCAGTAAACCCAGTACTCGGGAGACAGAGGCAAGAGGATCATTGAAAGTTTGGGACCACATTGGGCTACAAAATGAGCTCAAGTCCAGCCGGAGGTGCATAGTGAGACTCTGTCTCAAAAAGGCATTAAACAAATAAATAGCATTGCTATACACAAATACCAAGCTCATTCAGAAAATAATTAGAGCAATAACACCTTCACAATAGCATCAAAAATGAATCAACCTAAAGAAGGAAGGATTATAGTACATCTATAATGAAAAATGCAGTATTCTGAAAAAGATTGAAGAGGATATCAGAAAATCTGTAAACATCCCTCATTCTTGGTAGGAAAAAACAATATAAAATAGGTCACATTTCCAAAATTGCTATAGAGATTTAATGAAATCTCAATCAAAATTTCCATGCCAAATCTCATAAAATTACAGAAAATAATTCTAAAATTCATTTGGAGCTAGAAGAGATCTAGGACAGTAAAAACAATTCTTGGCAACAAATATTTCATAATCCCTAACTTGAAATTGTACCACAAAGTGGCTGTGATAAAAACAGCATGGTACTGGGGGAAAGGAAATAGACCTGAGGATCAGTGGAACAGATTAAAAGATGCAGAAACAACTGGAATTGCACTCAGCCACCTTATCTTTGACAAAAGGGCCAAACACCTTCACTGCGAAGAAACATAGGCTTTTTAATAAATGGTGCTGGGAAAACTGGCTTTCCGAATGCCAAAAATTAATATTAAACCCATATCTTTCACCATGCACTAAACTAAGATCAAAATAGATCAAAGATCTAAATATTAAAATGGAAACAATAAATCTGCTGAAAGACAGAATAGGTACAACTCTGGAAGACACTGGTGTAGGCAAAGACTTAATAAAACTCTGATCACACAGGAACTATCACAATTAACAACTGGGACCTCATCTTATTAAATAGCTTTTCATAGCAAAAGAAACCACCAACAGAATAAGAATACAACCCACAGTATGGCAAAAAAAAATGCCAGTGAACCTCAGACAAGGACTAATATCTAGAATATATTAAGAACACAAAAAATCAGAACCCTCAAATAAGACCCCATGCGAACAATGGGTATCTGAAATTAATACACATATACATATCTCTGATAAAGTACAAACAACAAATAAAAATATGAAAAATGTTCAGCAACACTGGTCATTTGAGGAATGCAAATTAAAATAACATTGAGATTCCATCTTACCCTAGAAGCATGGCTATCATCAAGAAGTCAGCCAATAACAAATGCTGGCGGGGCTGTGTGGAAAAAGGAACCCTTCTCCACTGTTGGTGGTAGTGCAGACTGGTGCAACCACCATGGAATTCAGCATAGAGAGTCCTCAAAAAATAAAACCAGAGGTTCCATTTGACCCAGCTATTCCCCTTCTTGATATATGCTTGGAAGAATTAAAAGCACCGTACCACAGAGATACATGTGCACCAACGTTTACAACAGAAATTTGTGACAGCCAAATATTGGAAAAATCCCAAATACTGGAAACCATGCTTATCAACTGATGAATGGCTAAAAAAATGTGAATTTTTATACAATGAAGTACTACTCTCCCATAAAGGATAAGCTGGAGACATTTCTAGCTAAGTGAATGCAACTTGAGGGTATACTGCTAAGTGAAATAAATCAAACACACATGTTCAAATATTATATCTCTGGTGTGCAAAACCAAAAGTATAAGGACAAAAGTGTATAATGGATATTGGAAAATGCAGAAAAAAATGTTCAAATGGAAAGTAGAACAAGGAAGGGCAGGAGAAAGATGGGATAAGAAAAACAAATTAGAATGAAAATATGGAAATGAAATCTTTGTAAATAAACAGGGGAAGAGGGCCAAAGTGAGGGGTGGAGAATGGGCAAAAAAGAAAAAGCAAGATATATCATGTATAGGTACTCAGTACCTATGATAAATGTCATCATTATGTATATCTAAAATGCATCAACAAAATAAAAAATTAAACAAAAAGAATAAAAATAGAAAATCTCCATGAATACAATACAGGAATAATTCCTGCAAACCCCCCCCCCAAAAAAAAGAAGAATCAGTGAACGATAACACTGGTGAACATGGTCCAAAGTTCATCACTGAAACTGCCATGGTGCACTGCGAGGAGCGCACAAATTTGATAATCTCAATCAATTCGTGAGAAACACCAGATAAGCTTAAATTGGGGATGTTCTATAAAGAATCTAACTAGTGCTCTTTTAAATCGTCACGATCATGGAAAAGAGAGTTTGAAGAATGTTTATAAATTAAAGGAAACATACTTCTGATTGTACATTTGTATGCCTGTAATGTAAATGTGGAAAACTATGAATTAACATGAACATGTCTTTTAGTGAGCAAAGGGAATTAGCCTTGTGCATTCAATATATATCCTCATCTTTTATGGTCATAACCTATAGTATTATATATTGTAAATTGTAATTTTAACCAGGTTTTTTTTTCTTTTGAAGGAATGAATGTTATTTATATAGCCTAGTTAATGTTTAAAAAGAAAGGAGGGGAAAGAAATGGCTCAGTAGAATAAGCACCTGCCTCACAAGCACAAGGTCCTGAGTTCAATCCCCAATACCACAAAAAAAGAAAAGAAAAAAAAAAGAAAAAGAAATGAATATCTTGGTTTTATTTGTCAGATAGTCAGAAAGTAAGAAGATCTGTTCTAAATGTTATCTGAATGTTTCAGTTCACACTAGTGATTTTTCTTTTAATCTTAAGTAATGTTTCACTTATTTTGTGACAGTCAAAAGTACGTGTGAAAGCTCAGCCCTGCCCCATCTTTCCTCACAATCAGAGCCCCACTCACCTTGGAAAGTGTAAATTGCCCTTAATTTTTGTACAGGTGAACTATATTTTGCATTTTGTCTACTTGTAAATGAATATAAATACAATTTTGCTTTTTTGAATATAGATTTGGTAGTACTACAGAGAATACATTTGCAGAGCCTTGTGTATATTTCCAATTAACTTCTTTGCAAGCAAACATAACCATATATGTAGAATTAACAAACCTGTGTATGCTTATGCCTGGGCAAGTATTTTTGGTAACTCTTGTGTAGACTGTCTCTAAACAATGTGTGATCTTTATTTTGAAAAATACAGAATGTTGGAATCTGAAATTAATTAATTAGAGGCAACAGAGCACCTGAGTGCAATGTGGGATTCTGGACTGGATAAAAAAACAAGAAAAACACTTACGTAGAAACATTGGTAAGACTTGGACAAAATCCACAATAGTATGATACATTAATAATGTTGACAATTATACTATAAAATAATTGTATAAGAGGATAACATTGGTGAAGTTAGGTGAAGGACCCATGATATGGAATGCTATTTTTATAACCCCCTTGTAAAACTCTAAAATTTATTTCAAAAAAATAAAAATGTCCTCCCTTAAAAAATTATTCCACAGGCGCAGCGACCAGGGTTTGATTCCCTGCATGCCATGCCAGCCCCATCCCTGGGGCAAACTGAGATAGTGATTGAAACTGGGCATGGTGCCCCACGACTGTAATCCCAATACTAAATATATTAAAATAAATAAATAAATAAATAAAATTCCATTCTACATTCTCACTAGCAGTATACTAGTGTGCCTGTTTTCTCATGTCCTCTGATACTGGATTAAACTGTAACAGGTGTAACAGGTACCTAAAACACTTTCCATTTTTATTCTTCATGTTGGTAAATCAACATGTGAAAATATTTCACTGTCTTTTTTCTATATAGTACGGGGTCTACATGGTCTCACTGCACAGATTGGACTCATAGTGATCCTCCTGTTTTCAGCCTCCCAAGCACTGGGATTGCACGCATTCCACGCATGCCAGGGACTGAACCCCGGTCTCTGCACCTGCCTAAGCAGACACTTTAGTAGCTGAGCTGTCTGGATAGCCCAGCTTTTTTGCATTAAGAGACTTGTTCAAGTATTTTGCTTATTTTCCCACTTGTTTTGTTGACTGCTTAAGAGCCATTTAAAAATCAATAAAATAAACCCTTTGGAATATTGCAAACATTTTTCCCAGTGTAGTTTTTCTCTTCATTTGGGGTATTATTTTTAGACAAATATTGTTTTTCATGTTTTAGCAAGTAAAATGTCTCTCATTTTTGGTTTCCAGATCATATTCTCACTTTAAACCATATAATTATTCCTTTCTATTTCCTAGAAATGTAATTATCAATTCAAAAATGTGGGATTTTTTTTTAGTGTGGTTGAAAATTGGAGGTAAAACAGGCATGTATTGATATAGAGTATGAAATTACCTTTCAGAAAAGCTAGGATTTTAGCAATAGTTAAATAAAACAGAATTAATCATAATAAAAATTATAAAATATTTTTAAAAAAAAACTGTTCTCCCTTCTTCCACATGATTTTAAAAGCTAAAACAGTGTCATCTTTCCAGAAACTTAGGAAAGCATTCTATGTGTTTTCTGTACAATGAAATTAAGAACTCCTAATCAGTTTTGACTACAACTTTACTTTTAAGACCATTCTAAGAGACCTACCAGACAAATGTGAGACTACAAGAAAACAAAACAAAAAAGTATACTACTACTATCTTTTTGATAATCGAAGTTTAAATTAGCAGAATGACACACTGAGAAAATGAGAAGTGATGACTTGGGCCCAGAAGTTCAAAGTCAGAATCTAGGCAACATAGCAAGACTTTGTCTTAAAAAGAAAAAGATCAAAAAATACATACTTTTAAAGTGCTCAGGGCTGGGAAGCTTGCTCAGCAGCATAAGTGCCTGCCTAACAAGCATAAGGTCCTGAGTTTGATCCCCAGAACCAAATAAAAACAACAAAAATAAATAAAGCTCTCAATATATCAACTAATTTAAATAAGAATTTTAAGTCATAAGCATCAATAAATTTTTTACTTCTACCTACTATTATGAAACAACCACTACAGAAAATTTTTCAATAGATAAAAATTTTATCTCAGTGTTAATCATTGAGTCAGGGGATCAAGAATATATAAATTTGTGCATTCTGGTCAGCAGTTATGCTTTGTTTTTAAAAATCACAAAGCCAAGATTTTTTCCCATAATTTTATTAAGAAACAAATACCAATGTGACAGTTTCAAATCCCCTTTTTTGTTAAGTTCTGTTATTTGAATGTTATAGGTGTGTAAACTCAGCAAAATATTCTAAAAGAGTCCAGTAGCCCATAATAGTATTGGGGCTTCCGCTTCACTGGCAATGTCAGAAATTGTTGACCTGAGTCCCCTACAGCTCAACATAACAGCATGGCTTTACTTCTTATATTTTGTTTCTATACTTTTCTGCTGGATGGTTAAGACCAAGGTAAAGCAGGACCTATGCAACAAGAGTTGTAGCTTTTGGGTCTGAGAAGGCCAGTGAAATCCCCTCAGGATTTATCCTGAGATCCTGTACCTCAGATTGTAGAACCTTTGTCAGTGTCAGCCATGTGGATGAGTCACGGCCATTGCTTGGCCAATGTGCTCTCTGTAAAAGCCCTGAGAGAATGTATTCTCTCCATGTGACTCTCCTTAGGCACACTCTACATCATCAATCACTTTCCTCTTTGGCCCCATAATCTCCTTGATCAGAAAATTTGGGACACTACTGAGTTACATGACATTACAGTAAAAGTTCTCGTATGTCCTAAGTCTTAATTGACATTGGAAGGCTAGAGCCAAAATGTTGGCTTTCCTTACAGCCCTCCTTTTTCTCTAATTTTGGTCTGAAAATTTAGGTTGTTAACCATCCAGAAGAGAAGCTTATTGTTATTACCATACAACTTAGGCTGCTAAGCTTAACCTCACTATCTGTCTGAATATCAAACATCTTAGGCATAACATGGAACAGGTATTTTTCATCAAGTATTGATATGTTGAACTTTAAATCCCTACAGAATATGATGAAAAAACATTTAAAAATTAGAATATATTTTAAAAATAGGCATAAAGAATTATATACATCTTATGTTTACACATAAGTCCAAAAATCTAACCATATACAACCTTCAAGCAGGACAGTCCCAAAATAATTGCTAATATAATGAACAATAAACACCCATGGAATAATAATTTTAAGAAAAAAATGCATGTTCCCCTACAAATAATTTGAGACAAGAAAAATAATTTCTATTTTACTTTTTTATTTTTTATTTTTGGCACCAGGGTTCAAATTCGGGATCTTGTACTTGCCTGGTAGGCACTTTTGCCACTGAGCTATATCCCTGGCCCTTAAGAAAAATAATTTTTAGAAACAAACTCTTAAAGCTAAATAAGGCCTGCTTCAATGATTCTCAAAGTACTATCTGGGGCTATCAAGTCCTTGAAGTACTGTGTATGATACCTCTAATTTCATTCTGTCACAAATAATTTTCATTTACTAAAACAAACAGTAATGGGCTGGTGTTCCATTATAAAGAATGCCAGTTAGTGGGCACAATAGTGCATGCCATCATCCAAGCACACTTAAGCTAAGGCAGGATCACTGCAAGTTTGAGGCTAGCCTGGGATTACATAGTGAGTTCAAGACCATGTTGTGCTACATAGTGATACCTTATCTCAAAAAAAGTAGTGCCAATGAGAAATAAATTTCGCAATGGTGTCAAAAGCATATAAAAGGGCACTTTACATATTGTTTACAGAGGTGAAAACTGGCACATCTTACAGGAAACGATTTAGCAACATATGTCAAGAGGGCTTAGGTCATACTCTCATAACCTTCACTTTCTATTTCTAGGAACAATCTTAGGAAATAATAGAAAAATATAAAGGCTAACCATCACTGTGATTTAGAAAATAGCAAACTCAGAAACAACTTCAAATGCCCAAAATGAGATTGGTAAAATAATGATATACTACAGGATCAAATACTACAGAGCTGCTGAACATACCATTATTAAACAGTATTTTAGCCTGTGAGAAAGCCTACAAGGTATATTAGGTGAAAGTGGTTTAAGTTGAGACTTCAGATACAATATCAGCTTTCTCAGATCTTTGTACATAGGCTACTATCCAAAATGTTAATCTCTACCTTGTAGAATTTTTTTGATTAAGAATATTTTTATTAAATAAAAATGCAGAATACACAAATGATATAAAAATCTATTCACAGAAATAATGTCAGGACAATGGCAGCTTCTCCTGCCTGAATGTTCTAGGACACATCAGATGTTTTGAAACGATGCCTGAAATAAACATCAACTATCTCGATAAGCAACAGGTGGAACTCCTGGAAGACGTGTATCCTTATTGATGAAAATGACAATAAAGCTGGGTCTGACACTAAGAAGAATTGTCACCTCAATGAAAACATTGAGAAACGATTATTGCATCAAGAGTGGCTCTGTCTGCCACTGTCTTTCTCCACCTGGTGGGAAAATATTCCTGCTCTTGTCTGCCTTAGGCCCACAGTCTTTTAGAGAACAAACACCATGCCTTCAATTAAGTTGCAGAGTTCTGATGAAGAGGTATTTGAAGTTGATACCTTGTAGAATTATAGGTAATTTTTAATTTTAACCTTGTATTTGTCCCATATTTTATGACTTTTTGATAAAGCATGGATTAATTTTAATACTTAATAATATACAAAATATAGTATTAGCCTTTCATTTACTTTAGTGTGTATCTGTGTGTATGTTGTGTATATTGATAAATGACAACAAAGATGGTAGAAAAGGTGTTTGGCCCTATGCAAGGGGCAAAGTGATACTTACAAGGAGCCAAATGTTGCCTTTTGCTGTACTCAGGAAAGCAGCTTAGGTACTTCCATTTTTAAATGAGACTCAAGAATAAAACTCTTTTTTTTCATGTGAAATAATCTACAAAGCTAAATAAACGTTTTTCTCATAACTACACTGTTACCTGTTTTCAAAGGTCAAACATGGTTTTTGGCCTCTGTGCCAACATATTACTAACAAAAACTGACTACCACTAGCAACAGAATGGGCAGGATCAAAAACCAACCAGTCATAAATCATAAGGGTTTCCTACACAGATGAATGTATAATTTCTGTGAAGCCCAGAGTTTTGCTTTCTTATTCTATTAAAACTAATAAGAACTCAGATGTCAGATGATAGTTGCACAAGATTTTATAGGTACCACATCATATATTCTTTGTTGTCATGATAAAAAGATTTTCAGCTAACCAGAATCAACCCCCGACAGGATATTAAGCATACCCTACAAGAAGTTATCTTAGACAAAAGGGAACAAAGTCTGAACTAGTCTGTGACTAGTCCACCCAGTGTATTGCTTTCCACATTGGTGTTCAGAAGGACTGTGAAATGATGAAATTTCAGAATTGAACTCTCTGCCTGCTCTTTCTTCTTTACAACCTGGTCTCGGGAACCAAAAATACCAAACTGCAGGGGATATCATCTTACTTAAGATGGTCTTGCCTCAAACACTCCAATCAACAGCAGTGTCACATTACAAATGTGTACTAGGTGACTTCAAAAGAAGTACAGATGGCTAAATTATTTCTTTCCTCTGAGTGATCGTTTTAAAATGCTCAGAACAACAGTGAAATATCATTAAGTAATCTCATTTCCTCTAGTGTCCACATCTCTGCGTGTCCTGCAATGACCTCCACAGGACCTAGCAGCATGGAGTTCACAGTGAAAATTGTGCAAAAGAATGCAGCTGCTATACATATAATTCCACTACAATATACAGAAACATATTCATTCAAAAATTTGTGTTTTCATCTAATGTAAACAAAAATTGCTCTGTGGCCAATAGTTAACTCAACTGCATTGTGCCAGCACTTCTAAAGCTAAAATCACAAACAGGATCCCTAGATCATATGGCTAAAATGTGGGTGATCACATTTCCCATCTTGCCAAGGACTAATTCCATGGTGTACATCTGCTGTCCCCGACTACCATCAAAGCAAGTCCTCTTTTGGAAAAATATCCTAGAGATTACTGTAGTTGTAGCCTGTCTGTGCTCCCACAGAAAACAAGGTAAGAATGTATTACTACATTAGTAGAAACTAACATCACTACTGAAAAACATTTTCAAGTACAAACTCTCACTCCAATCCATAGTCACACCAGATAAGGAAGGTAATAAAAGTGCTAGCTATGTTATAAAACATACACACAAGACTGTTCATCAAGTTTTCAAAACATCAAATTATTAAAATGTAACATATTTATGTACAACTGAACATTAGTCTAAATAAAAACTAGAGTAATTTTTAACTGTTCCGATCAAACTGAAGTCAATTCCTCATCTTCAAAAAACACACATTTGAGTGACACACAAGTTGACATATACATGGGAGGTAAAGGCAGGAGAAAACTAAATTCAAGTCCAGACTAGTAATTTAGCAACTTAATTAAAGCCTGCATCAAAATATAAAATTTAAAAATGGCTAAAGATAAAGCTGTGTGTGAAGAGTTTGCATTCAATCCCCAGTATCACCAAATAGATGACACACACAAAGATAAGTGACAATGAAGACACACACACATTTAAAAGCAGAATAAGTCAGATTTCCTGTAAGGAATTAAGGAATAAATCATATACACTGTAGGAAATTATTCATACCAAGAATGTCAACATTACGCACCACAAACATGTACAAAAGTAAAGGGGATCAAGAGATGGGTGGATGGGGTAAAGAAGGAGATGAAAAAAGGAATTAGAATGTATTATTTATATGTACTAACTCCCCAGGAGGAATGTAAACATTATGTGTTATGCACACGTGCTAATACATAAAATTAAAAAGCATCTGCATTCGTAGGTTTTTAAATTTACATGACATTATTTTTTGCTCCTGTTCCATAAATTTTATTTTTAACATGTCTTTTTATTTATAAAATATAGATTCAGTATGCACATTCCTAAAGAGGTAGCACAGTTTTCTTGTCATTTTAAAATATATATTAGCACATATTTATAATGCGTGATTACACTCATTGTGGGGAGTTAATACATGCACCTAACACATTTAAGTCCTCTTGTGTATCCTTCCTCTCCCTTTCTTCTCCTCCCTGCAACTTATTTATGACTTTGAAAACAATAATCCTACCTTAGAAGTTGTGGTCTCCTTTTAACTAACTTTAAAAATCAGAGAAAAAATATTTCAACTTTAGCAAACTACATTTCTGCCTTCATATCAAATATACACTTTATGCTGTTATACATGTATGGAGAGACATAATTTTCCAATGATGATTTTCTGGAAAATGTGTGAGCAACCTTAGACTACTGCATATCAAACAAAGCATAGGATTCCCAATAAATAAGAAAAACTAACACAAATCCAAACCTTTCTAAACTAATCCAGATTCTATAATCTCTAGTTCCTGGAAGTCAGTCTATGCCTTTACTACAGCCTAACATTCAATATACTAAAAATGATTTGTTTAGAGTGGCCCATCAGAAAAAAGACTGCAGGCTAATCATCTGTTAATGGTTATAATCCAGTATGTATATCTGCATAGTTTGGGTTCAAATCCTGACATGGGTGAGCAAGAGAAGATAACCACACCTCAACTATCACAACTGTAAAGTGGGAGCAGTATTATTACTACCTACTGGGACTGTCATGAAACATAAACACAGCTCTAGCCATCATGAACTTTTAGTTTCTCAAAAGCATCATCTTGATTTCTTACCTCTTCCTCTAATCTCAAAAGCATCTTGATTTCTTACCTCTTCCTCTAACACATACTTTCTGTTCTGCACAGAACACTCCCTTTTTTCTGACTTCTAAAGAAACTTGCAGAAAGCTTCCTGTCACCTCCTATGTCAAGCATATCTGTTATTTGCCTTAAAAGCACCCTGTAGCACTGTACTAGACTTATGTGAAGATTCAGTTGCCTGCTAGGCTTCATTCATTAAAGACAGAGATCAAGTGCGTCTTGAGCACCACTGTAAAGCTAGACCCTAGCACAATACAGGGTCAGAGCAATTGTTTGATAACTCTTGTGAAGGACTATGGAATAAAATAAGAAATACAACAGACAAAGGAAATCAAAATAAGATTTCCAAGATAAATACTTCACACTTGGAAGAAATGTACGCCTTTTTGCATTTAAGGTATACAACTGCACTTGTTCTCATACACTGAGAGACTTGCTATTAACACATTCACAACAAATCCCTAATTTGTTTGTCTTGCTGCCAAGTGGCTTGCACCAACTGGTGGTATGTGCATGACTGTCCGAATGAGTGGCTCTTTATTACTTTTATTAGTATATGCATAACTTTCTCATTGGGTGCACTTTTATTACTTTTATTAGTATATGTGTGACCATTCCATTGGGTAGACTTTCATTAATTTTATTAGTGTATGCATGACTGTCCTATTGGGTGGACTCTTTTTAATTTTATTAGTAAAAAGAGCAATAAAAGTGATTAGATCTGTTTGTACCACCAGTGACACAAGCCACCCAATGGGATAGTCATGCACATACTGTCAGTGGTTGAAGCCAGCAGGAACATGCTACACAAGAGAAGTGTCATGTTCTGACCAAATACAAACTATGCCCATTCTAGTTATAAAACCATGGCTTCATAAGCAGATCAGGTAACAATCTGTTAAATGTATTTATACTTACTATTTCATGTCCCATATTCCAAAGGCTTTATTAAAACATTATATGGCTAGTATTATCTCCTTAAGTATTATCAACTGGGCTAAATGAAACCTAGTGGTATATGTAGCGAGAAAAAAGGAACATAAGATCATGAATAGGGAAAGGCATACAAAAATAAAATTACAAAACAAAACCTCAAGTATATGAGGTAGTAAAGTAGAGGAACAACAATAGCAGCTTGCCTCACAGGTGGCACTAGGTGGCACCAACGTCCTTAGCTAGCTACATAGAAATGAAACAAACAGAGAACCCCCAGGACTATCTTTCAGAGCTTAGACTGAAACTTCAGAATTCGATTTCAATCATATTGGTAGGTAAATACAATTCATTGGAGTTTAAGCTCTGTAAGTCTGCCATCCACAAAGGATAGACCTTAAAGATGTCCTTCCTGAATCCTCCTAGAAGGTAAGTTCATCAACATTTTAGCAGAGGTAAAGGGTTTCAGAATCAGCTCATTATTCTAAATGCAGACGGTCTTAGTGAAGTAAGAAGAGAAAGGGGATCAGAAACACGGAAAAGTTTTTTAAATTTATGCCGACCCACAGAAAATCTTCAGCACAAAAAAATCTGTTACATACAAAAAATACCAATACCATGGTTCAACTTAACATACACATATTCAGAATCACCATGTGATTGAGCCATTGTTTTTTATAAGAATATGTCGTACTTCTTTGGTTTGTTAAGAATGCTGACAATATACACACAGCTGACCTCTTCTTTAAGTTATAAATAATAAACTTAATAAAGAATAAAATATGACAAAACATCAAGGATAGGAAATAAACTATTTTTTTTAAAAAACAGCAGGCATGGGAAGAGGTTTACCAAAGAAAAAAGTACTATATTAAGTGTAAAAAATTAAAACATATATAAAATATTTTTATAATTTATCCTTTAGAGAAGCATGTTGGGAGGATTGATTTATATTCTCCAAACAAAAAGCATGCAAGGATACATATTCAAAATATCAGTTATCTGTAAGTGAAAGATTAGCCATACTTTGTTTTATTTTTTTAAAGAGTACAAACTAGAATTAGAACAAAAAAATTACATGAGATTCAGGATTTCACTTAACAGTATTTGTTGTAATATATAGTGTTGTCTTCCAACCAGTTATTCATATTACCAGATATATGTATATAAAATTGGAAGTGAAAAAAATGTGTAAGAAATTAAGAAGAGAAAAAGTACAAACAATTGAATAAATGAGACAAAACAAATAAAGGATTATTTGCTCCTTTCCATAGACCAGCAGAAATGCACAGTACATTTCTCCACTTTGCTTTATTTTTATCATTTTGTTTACATATATTTTCTAAAATAAACAAGTAAATTACTTTTTGGACCCTGGAACATTAAAATAAATGACTTGGGGAGAAATTCAGAGAAATCCAGGTGAACTCTAGAATTTAGCCAATAGTACTGACCTAATGTTACAGAAAATGTTAATATTAGGGATACATCTCTGAATTATCTGTAATAAATTTCCTATCAATCTAGAATTATTAAAAATAATCTGTAAAACATTACACTTTTAAAACAGAAACAGAAACTAAAAATGTTTTAGTCTAAGAAATTCATTTGGTTAAGACATCTCCATATATGGACAAGAATATGGTAGAATAAATTCATTGGCAGGTAAGTTACTATAATTTCTAGAATTACAATAGAAAGACTTAAAGAAAAATTACATTATCTAGCCGCCACTAAATATGACAGTGATGTCATCTTACTTGGCATAGACTCATTGAAGCAAAAGATAGATGGTAAGGTCACTATTTTATTTAGTTATATAAATGGCATAGATGAAGACTACCCATCATAATAACGGATATAACTGCAGAGGAAAGGAATTAAAAGTTAAGCATTGGCAGTGGCAATTCCTTTCCTTCATAGTATTTTTAAATCTATTGTGCCAAATTCTTGGTAATTACAAGTGCATGTGCACACATTTGTTCCAGAAATATGCTAGCCAGGTGTGGTAGTACATGTCTGTAAACTCAGTACTCTGGGAGGGTGAAGCAAGAGGATCAAAAGTGCGATCCTAGGCTAGGCAGCTTACAGACTAAGCAAGAACTTATTGCAAAATTAAACAAAAATAAATAAAGAGGCTGAGGATATAGCTCAATAGGAAGGCCCAGAATTCAGTCCCCAGTACTACAAAAGGTGGGACTGGTGGCTCAGTGCTAAAGTACCACATATTATATGTATAAGCTTCTAGGTTCATTCGCCACACTATAAAGGAAGGATAGAAAGAAGACATGGAGGAAGGAAAAAGGAAAAGGTGAAAAATATTTAATGAGCATATACTATGCTCTTTCCTAATGGGGTTTACTGTTCAATAGAGAGTATTTTAAGGAAACAGAAGCTTAACACAGAGAGCTAGATCCATAGGTGGAATATGAGAGCAAGGTCCTTCATGAGGTAATCCTCAACCCTATAATAATAGCCTGACCAGATGACTATGAACTTTTTAAAATGTTAATAATAACAGCTAACCTCTGGAATTACCCAACTATATAAGTTATCACTTTATTAACTGGCTTGCCTGCTTTTTGAAATCCTTTCAAAAATTGGGACATAAATAAGTATGAAGAGTAAAGGATGAAAGCAAGCTTCTAAAAGAGAAAAGAGAAAAGTGCAGCATCAGAAAGCACAGAAAAGTGAAAAGTCTTGATCAATTTTAAAGACAGACTAGCCAACTGTTACAAACATAATGCATGTCTGGTTTTATGATTCCAACAAATATAAAATTTGGAAGAGGATAATTACTTTCACTGTGGGACACAACCCAAGGAGGTGCCATTACATAAGTATTGTAAATTTCTCAATATAAGGCACTTCTGCATAGTTCTAAAATAAGAACTTGAGACTGGGAGTATAGCTCAGTAGCAGAGCATTTACCTAGCATGTGTAAGACCTGGGGTTCAATACCTATCAGTACAAAAAATAAAATAGTAACTCTAGGAACATATTAAATGAAAAGTGTTTATATGTTTAAAAATCCCAAGCAGAGCAAAAGCTTTTTCCCCCATCTCAATGAAATACTGTTTAAGGAAACAGTTATGCATCCTCAGCAAAGGTCAGCCAGGAAGCCTGTTATAATTTCAAATCTTCCTTGCTGCTGATACCGCCCATAAATTCCTAACCCATTTAGTGTCTGTAAAGTACTGTAGATACATACTTTTTAAGTTATTTCTTTGATTATTTAATCTAAAATACATCATCCTAACACTAGGCAGTAATTCAGTCCTCCTTGAAACATGTGCAATCAATGTCAACAGCAGTAAAAGATAAGGTAGTTTGTTTTTTCATGTGTATGGAGCAACCTAGGGCTTATTCTTCTTCGAAAGCAAAACAAAGGTAAATTCAAAGGGTAGTTTTGAAATGCTGTCTCTTACCATACAACATTTTGAACTCTGATGGCTATGTGAGAGCATTTTACAGGACAGGAATTTTTTTTTCTTTTTCTTTCTTTTCTTTCTTTCTTTCTTTCGTTCCCACTTTTTTTTTTTTTTTTTGGCAGAACTGAGGATTGAACTCAGGCCCTTGCGCTCAAGGGCTTATTCTACTGAGCCATCTCCCAGGCCCCAGGGTTTTTTCACAATAAGAAAACAGTATTAAAATGTTTCTACCACCCTCATCTTTTAGTTTCCTTGGATACTATGTTTCATTTTAGAAAAGAAAAACATAGAGATTCAGAGCCAAGTCCAAACAACATCCTAATGTTTCAGCAACAATGTTGCAGCACCCAGAATAGCAAGTAAAATGTAGTCCAGCACTAGCAGAATGTAGCCAGAGACCTGGTTAAGCAGCAAGTTCAGAGGCTCATTCAACAGGACAATTTCACCCAACCCAAAAAAGACAAGTGGACTACTTCAAACTTGCAATGGTTTTCTTTAACTCCAAAGGCAGAGGGGTAGGTAATCAACAGAGTTCACCAAGTCTAAAAAACTAATTTTTCATCTTCAGCTCCTAGTCAATCTTCCTAATGCAAAATAAAAATTTTCTCATTTGTGACAAAATATGACATCTAGGAAATACTAGGCAAATAAAGTGACTTTAAATATTTGTTACCTCAGCTAGAAATGATGTAAAACTATAAAAATTAGCTCAAAGTTGAAAAACAATTCTTATAGCCAAAATCAGCTGCTCAAAATGAGTTGTTTGTAACTTTTAAAAATTATTAAAGTAACATGCAAGTTATATAACAACAATCCCATCTTTGAAAAAAATGACATAGTTTTGACTCAATTTTGCAGATTTTTTCACTTAAGTTGTGCTCTTCAAAGTAAATACTGCCTAGCTTCTCAGTATTCTACTTACTTAAGAAACCTATAGATTACAACTTATTTTTATTTTCTTATGTATTTAGTATTGGGTATGTAAGGTCTCACTATATAGATTGGACTCATAGTCATCCTCCTGTCTTCAGCTTCCCAAGCACTGGGATTATAGGCACACACAACCACACCCAGCAGTGTGCCCCAGGGGTACTAGCACAGTACCCTGGGAATGGATCCAACTTATTTTTTAAATGATCTCTCAGTAGAAATTATATTTGAGATTCCTAGTTTGGAAAACAAAAGGCAACTCTGGCTACTGAACATGAATTCCTGCTACTTCTTGTTGTTTGCTAATAATGCCCTAGGATAGCATCCACCTTCTTTCTTCCTAGAGGTGCCCTGAGCAAGGTCATCTCTCAAAGTTGAAGGTGGTTCCTGGAGGTGGTCAGTGATCTTCTCCAGTTGAGGATAAGTGGAAACAAGATACAAGACAACACTCTAGGAGCCTCTAGGAGGCTAAATCAACTCGAAAAGAAAGTATGGTTTTTAAGGCTAGGGTTTTCTTTTTAAAGAAATTTCAGCTGTCTGAAATTTAGGAACAAATCTTCCATCTTACTAAATGTAATCATCACAATCATAGCCCAATAACTCCACAGAAATATTTTGTGTAACCAAATAATGATGGCATAAATAAATGCATAGTACCGCAGAGATTATAAGACTCGTTTGGGGAGCTATGCTGCAGTGCAATGTTTTCCTCCCTAGTGCCAGAGCTGTTACCTTTGTAGAGCACTTAGGTGTATTTTTTACCTCCCTATTGTATTCTTACTGAGCTAGGATTCAAGAGAGCTGACAGGGCTGGTTTAAGTCCTTTTAACCCCTCTGTTTTATACTCTTGAGACTGAGAATTACCAATCACTGAGTTCTAGCCAAGCAAGTCCCAAAATAAATGACAGGAGATTGCTGAGGGGTAAAAGTAATGTTGGGGAATTCCATTTCAAACCTGGAATATAAAAGGTGGGGGATTCACCATAAAGGCTTTCATTTTGTAGTTGTTTCTTCTAAAGAGGCCTGTATTACAAATAATATTACCTGTAATGAAGTACAGTAGCCTCCTAGAATCCTTGGGAGAATTATTCCAAAACATTCCTCACATACTTGAAATTGTAGACAGTTCTCAATTCTTTTTCCTAAACATATATACCTATGATAAAGTTTAATTTACAAATTAGGTATAGTAAAAGATTAACTGCAATAATAAGATACAACAAACATAATAATAGACCATAATAAAAGCTATTTAAAACTTATGAATTGTTTATTTTTGGAATTTTCCATGTAACATTTTCAGACTGCAGTTGACCAGGGGTGACTCAAACTATGTAAAGTGAAACCACTGATAAAAGGAAACTACTCAATTCTGTGGGGGTTATTTCTCAAAGAAAGTTACAACCCTATAAGTATTTAAATATATAGTCTTTTGGTACTGAAGAAAATGCTGCAGTTAACATAAATATGCGTATAAATGAGAAATCTGCTTCACATAAAAGTCCTGGCCTTTATACTTGACACTCTAAACAAAATCTTAACTGTGCAGTCTAAAAATTCTAGGGGAAGTTTTGAGTTATACAACATCCTTAAGGGCCCAGCCATTTTGCTTAAAAATGTGTAACTATAACTATATTTCAGTGAATATGCTAATGTTGATATTTCCATTTGGGGAAATAACCACTAGTTAGCTTCCCAATTAAAGGTTGCATAATTTGCCAGAGGCACACTTGGGCCCTACCTTTTTTAGTTTCCAGGTTATAGGAACAACTTACTTCACAGAAACTCTACCCTACAAGTAACAAATTATCTGGGCACTGAAGGTCTGGACCTCAACATCTTCTACAGCCTTTGTGATCCTGACTTGGTACTTAATGTTTCTGGCACCCCAAATATTCCACCAAAGATTTTAAACCTTCCTAAACTCATTTTGCATTTGGACTTAAGACCAAATTGAGAAAGTTTCTGTGGTCTCAGATGTAAGAATATGATTCCCTTTGGCATGCTTTTCCCTTTCTTGCTCCATTTGTCTGAAAAACCTTTATCTGACAATTGTTATCACTACTACCCAGTTCTACCTTTCAGGATAACTATTCTTTTACTTCTTAGTACCTTTGAGAGGCATGTGGAACCTAGTATCTTTTGCTTGGATTCATCCCATGTAATATGAGTTGAAGTTCTTCTTGAAGCAATTAACTGTATTTTAAACTCATTCACCAACTTCCTGTTTCTGATCTGAGGGAACCTTTCAGCTTTCAGTTCATTTAGAGAATTAGAAATGACTAACATTCTCAGCACAATGAAGCATTGCCATCTTTCCCAATGAAGCAGCTCCGCCCATTTCTCCATGTTTTCTTTAAGGACAAATCACTCAGTTCCCCCAGGGGAGAGGTTCTTCTAAACCCTATCATTATTCTTTATAGTATTAAAATAGTTCAAGCACACATTAAATGTAATAAACAAAATACCTAAGAGAAAAAGATATTTTACCATGCTGCCCACTGCATTAACTTCAGAAAAACTACTAAAATGCACCACAAACATTTTTACACATCTTTAATAGTCTAATTTCACATCCCCCTCTCATTTCATTAGTCAAGTGACAAACAGGAAATCTCTATCCTGACTTCTCTGTAAAGTCTGCTATCTTGATAGAACCTATGAGAGGAAAAAAAACTCCTGTCATGAAATTAATTAAAAAACAGGCCAAGATGCATATAGTATAGGAAAACAGGGCCTGCTTCAGTTGTCATAGGAAGACCTGAATAGCTATGTAGAGCATTCCCATTAATCCCACTGTCCACAGAGTAGAGCTTTCCTTTATAAAATGCCCTATGGAATTTGTAGAAAATGATTAAAATATCAAAAAGTCTCCATCATAAAATAATGCATTTTGACCTCTACGTCCCACAGCAAACACCTAGAGGAGATTTTAATGGGCCTATACTGGATTTGTTTTTAGTAAATGATCCAAATGCAATGTTTAATAATGAAATGAGAAAGCAGCATTCAAACATGCTTGTCCCAATCAAACAGGGTCCTCCTAAAATTCTATTTTATTTACTGTAAACTGAGATGCAAAAGTCTGCCTAAGACTCATTTTTATGTACTATCCACGGAGATATTGGCAAAGACTCATGTTGCCATAAATACCTAGATTTTGTTTTTTAAACTATAAAATAACCTGCCATATAAATCTTTAGCCAAAAGGTACCCATAAAAAAAAGGTACACATAGCAGTTGGTTTTCCTTTGGAAAAAATAACCATTCCGGTTTAGTTTTTCAAATCTTCATTAAAAGCAAACTACACAAACAAAAAAAAAACTTTCTGATGCCATTGCTTTGAAACTGTCTCATATTGCTATTTCTCATTAAAATTATAAAAACTTAAAAATAAATAAAAATAAAAATATTTTGCATTTATGCCTCATTGCTAGTAAGTATAATTTAAATATACTCAAATATCATGTAATCATATTTCCATCAATGACATCATGTATGATAGTGGTTCTAGAAGAATGTAATGGAGCTCACAGACTCCAATAATCTAGTAAGAATAAAGCACAACATTGCATTTATAGCAATGTTGGTGTAAACAAATCTATTTAGCTGCAATCACATAAAAGCATAGCATAAACAATTACATCAACTAAGTGTATAGTAAGCAATAGCAGATAGGTTTACCTATATATAGTTTGTGTTGTTTGCATAATGACAAAATCAATGAATATGTTCAACAACACATTTTTCAGAGCGTATCACCATCAAGTGAAACATGACTGTAACATGTTCATAGTTAAATTTGGAACAACATTTAACTGGTTGAACATTAAAACCTTAAAACTTCCTTGGCCATTTACTTTTGATGACCACAGTTTTTCCAAGATTATAGTTGGTCCTAGAAACCAGTTCCTTTAACTGAAATGCTGTATTTACATTGCCAAATATTGTTCTTTTCTCGTCAGCTGTCTTTTTCACTTATTTGGAGTTTCTCTGATCCTGATAAATGGTCACAGTGTATTATCAAGTTGAAGGAAGCAAGTTACAAGTCAGTATGTACAGTAAGAACCCTCTTTTGTTACTGTATGTGTACCTATGCACGCAAGTGTAACATGCATGTGCAAGAATGTATACCACAAAGTTGACAACTGATCTCCCTGGCTATGGGATTACAGTGCTTTTATTTGCCTTTATGGTTACACTTTCAGTGTAGAAAATAAAAGTAGTACTTCAGTAACTGGAGAAAAAGTTATTTTAAAAAACACCTGTACATGCAATAAGTACGAACTGATACATCTCTAGCAAAATGGTATTACATAACAAAGTAATCATATTGTAATTACACTCCAGTGTGGTGTACAAATATCTCATACTATTAACCTGAATAATTACTCACAAAAATAGCATATTATGGACTGCTAAATACACTAGAGAATGTATAGCATAAAAAGTAAAAGTGATCTCTATAATGCCTTCCTCTAACACTACTCCCTTTTCCTCTAGGGATAACTATTCCCAGTGTTATCAACCAGGAGGCTGAGTTATCTACACCGCTGATAACGGTTCATTTTTTTTAGATAAGGGGAATCACAGATTACAATTTTTCTGATCCCCTTCTCTCCCAATTAACAACATACTCTGGAGCTCCAATGTCAGTTTATATATGTCTATCTGAAGGGTCTTTTTTCTTTTTTTAACTGCTCTATGGAATTCTATAGTACAATCCACTATTAAAACATTCACCTACTGAAGGATATTGAGTTGCTGCCAAGTTTTCACTGTTATAAACAATTTTACTGCAGTGAAACTTTACATAGCCTTATACACATACATACGTTTCCCTAGAACTGTGTTTTGGAATTGCTGAGTCAAAATATATGTACATTTTAACACAGTGGGATTTAGGTATTCTTTTTTTTTTTTTTTTTTTTTTTTTTTTTTTGGTGGAACTGAGGATTGATCTCAGGCCCTTGCGCTTGCCAGACAAGTGTTTATTCTACTGAGCCATCTCCCCGGCTATTTAGGTATTCTTTATGAAAAAAAGTTAACAGAGTACAATATGACAGCACCACTTTGCTAAAAGTAGATATTATATTTCATTTTTTCTAAGGTAGTTCATGAAAAAATTGTTTACATTTCTCTAATTCTAGAGTGATTTTGAGCATCTTTTTTATTTATCAAGTTTATATTTTTTCTGGAGAAGGTCAATTTATAAATTCTCTGCCTTTTTTCTAATGGAGACCTCTTCTCTACTGATCTGTACCAGCTCTCTATATGGAGTCCACTGTGTTCAGTAAAAGTTCCATGAAATGAAATTTGAAAGAACTGATTCTTTTGAAACTTTTAGGACAATTTGGATGAACAATTATTTTTCAAATGCACATCAAATATTTCTTTTTATCTTCATTTCATCTGATAAATGTACAGTTATTCACCAAAATTCTGATATAGGCCCAACAGGCCAACATTTTTCTATTTAACACTGGGCCCATGGATTATAAAGAAATTTAACCTGAGTTCTTAGGAACTTGAAATAACTTATAAGATACTTGTGGGCTGGGGAGATGGCTCAGTAGAATAAGCGCTTCCCTGGCAAGCACAAGGGCCTGAGTTCAATCCCTGGTTCCACCAAAAAAAAAAAGGATACTTGTAAACCAATGTAAATTAGGAATATTTTTACTTTTCTACATGTATTTTACACTAAACTTTCATAGATGTCTTCCCCATAACTAGCACTTTTTGTAGAAACTTCTTTTAATCAACACTTCCAAAAATACTCAATTGGTTTCATTACAATGAACATAATGTAACCATCACATAGCTTTAACAATTATCCACACATGCTACACAGCCTTTTTTAATATCTCTTCACTTTCCACTTCCATCCCCCAGCTCCTTATAACGTGGAGCTAATCCTGGACACTGAAACATTTTATCTGTCAGGTTTTCAGTACCTACTCCAATTTCATCTACTCATATTTTATCAGTATACAAAATAGCAAACAAATTTATGTTTTCAGAAATGTACAACCAAAGTATACAGGTTCAGTAAGAAAAGTATATGCTCTACTGGTGGGAACACAAAGCACCCTGGGCCTCTGGAAATCAACGTACTAACAGCCAGTGCTCAGTGCAGTGTTACTTTAAAAGGAAATGAAGATTATCAATTTGAGTTGCTAAGTAAAGTATTTGGAAATCAAAGTTTCTGCTACATAGATAGAAGTTATTTTCCCTGCTGTCTGTCATCTACCTTTTCAACTTCATTATGGTATCTTATGCTTTCCAGAAGTATTAAAAATACTTCCGTGTTAGACTGGGCATGGTGGCACATGCCTGTAATCCCAGCTCTTGGGAGGCTGTAAACAGGCAGATCACTATGAGAGCAATCTAGCACTGAGACCCTGAACACCCTGTAGACCCTTCCCTAAAAATACAAAAAAAAATACTTTCGTGTTTTAAATATATTCTTAATTTATCTCATGTATGATGGAAGGTGAGGATCCATTTCTTTCTAATTGTTTAGCTATCATCTTTCCATTTTGAGTGTTAAAAGAAGTAAAATACCAACTTGTCAAAGAAGGAAGTGAAGTAAACAAAATAATAATCAACAATCTAAGTCCAGTTTGACAGACTCATACTACCATGCATTTAAAGATCAAGTAGCAGCTTCGAAAGCATAAAGGTTGCCATGGTTGGCTTGTTTATTAAATTTCTGGTTAACAAGATCACCAAAGGATATGACTGCATAGGCCAATATCTCTTAGAAACTGAGTTGCCATACCAATAAATTCACGTTCACACAGAAATAATTCTCACTTCAATCACAACAGCAAAAATCAACCTTTCTGACTTTCTAAGCATGTGTTAATATAGGTGCTAGTCAAGAAAATGCAGTCTTCTGAACCACAATATCCGATGGCAATGTAACCAAATCATCCTTGAAAAATTACTGCAAAATCTGCTAAAGTTTCTTTATAGACTAGAAAAACAATAGTTTATAATGTTTTCCTTTTTATCAGCACTGGGGATTGAACCCAAGGTCTTCACAGGAAGCAACATCTTCAAACCTTCTGGATTTTTTATTTAGAGATAAGTTTATACTAAATTGCGCAGGCTAAGCAAGAGTTTACAATCGTCCTGCTGTGGCATTCCAGAGTGATGGGATTATAAGCATGTGCCACCACGCCTAGTTTATAAGGTTGCCTCATCTCATCTCTGGGTCCATCAAACTTTTTAAATAATGGTCCAGAGAATAAATAGGATTATCAGGCTATACGGTCTCTGTTTCAACTCTGCTGTTCAGTCGAACAATACATAAATGAATGGCTATGGCTGTGTTCCAATTTCTGTTATTTACAGAACCTGCTGGTAGGCAGGATTTGGCCACAGGGAATATATTTCTGGCTCCTGCCTTACACCAATGCTTGATCTTTTTCAAATAGGAATCTACTACCCTAGTTGCACACTTATTTGAGTAAATATGGTAACCATGAAGGAGCAAGTGATAATGTTAATGCCACCTTGGAAAAATAAATATTCTCCAAATCACTAACCTTTTCCTTTAAGTTCTACTAATATCAGGAAAATACATTTTTTAAAAAATATAAAATTATAGACATCACTTTAAGCTACTATTTATCTTAAAAAGTTAAGATGAATGCTATGTAGCCACAAAAAAAGCAAATAGTCTGAACAAATTTAATACTCTTATTCATTATTCTGCTAATAGTGAGTAGAAAATGCCTATTACATGGTTATGATTCATAATGTCACTATTTAAACTGCAGAATTACATTTAAATGAGAAAATAAATTTTTCTCCAGTTTACTTGCCAAAAATCTTTGACTGAAAAACTATAGTTTTGCCAAAATATTTTTAATTTAGAAAGTGAAACAAAAAACTTCCTTGGCACAACATGTTATCTAACTTTAAAGTATAAATTTTTATGATACATTTGAAAGAATGGTGAAGTAGTCATTAGATTTTCAAGGCATAAAATGATAGCAGCCATTTCAATATAGTTAGAAACTATGCAAATATGTTTTCACACGCTAAACTCAACGCAATTTCTTCACAGAATATATTTTAGCTATCGAATTATTGAAAGAAAATGCTCATAGTGCTTACAAAAAATGGGTGTTATATAGAACAAAAAAAAGACAACACATGTATGTAAAACCTCTTGACACCAAAAGTATGTTCTATAAAAGAAAAAAATCAATAAACTGGACCTCATTCAAATTAAATACTTTTATTGTACAAAACTCCCTGTGAAAAGGCGGGATGGAAAGACAAGCTACAGACTAAAAGAATATACATTCAAAGCACATAACAAACAAGGGATTAGTATTTAAATATATCAAGAACTCTTCATATATTTCTGATGCAAATGGAATATGGTACAGCCACTGTGGAAAACATTTCAGCAGTTCAATAGAAAATGAAACAAGCAATTATTATAAAAGCCAACAATTGCACTCCGGTAATTATCCCAGAGAAATGAAACTATGCTCATATGAAAACCTATATATAATTGTTCACAGAAGCTTTATTTATGATCGGGCCAGAATCAAAATAAAGGAGAAGGGGCCAGCCAGATAGCTCAGCAGATTAAAGTGCCTGTTTTGGCAAGTGCCTGTTTTGATATCCGGCAAGTGCGCCAGCCCCGCCCCCAGGCGCACCGAGACATAGACTTTGACTGGATGCAGTGGCGCATGCCTGTAATCCCAGCACTTGAGAGGCTGAAAACAGGAGGATCACTACAAGTCTGATCTGTGTAGTAAGACCCTGTAGACCCTGCACTTAATACATGAAAAAATAAAAAAATAAAATAAATGAGACACTGAAAACACCAGATGTCCTTTGATAAGTGGTTAAATATGGTACATTGCTGCCATGGAATATTATTCAGCAAAGAAAATGAATTAACTATTGATAAAGGATACAGTCTGCACATGAATCTACAGGAATTATGTCAAATGAAAAAACCTTATCTCCAAAGGTTATTCTGAGTCCATTTATTTAGCTTTTTAAAATGACAATGTAATACATGTAAAACAGAATTGTGGTTTGCCAAGGCTCAGGAAAGGAGGGCGATAGCCATGAATGTAAAAGACAACATATGGGATCCTTGTGGTGATTTAAATGTTCCACAACTTGCCTGTGATCGCACTAATCTAAATATGTTAACACTGCATGGAACTAAATACACATACACGAACTAGAGCATGTTAAAACTAGTAAAATTTGCATAAGGAGGAATTCCTTGGTTCCGTTGTTATACTCTATATGTGATTGCAAAAACAGATAAAGGAAATTATTTCTTACAAATGTTTGGCAATCTCAAAATTATATCAAAACTACCTCAAGGGGCTGGGGAGATGGCTCAGCAGAATAAACCCTTCCCTGGCAAGCGCAAAGGCTTGAGTTCAATCCCCGATTCTGGAAAAAAAAAAAAAAAAAAAAAAACTATCTCAAAACACAACACAAAGTCAAAAGGAAATTTTTAAAAAGTAGATAAGGCAGAAGTAGAAAAACAGCTTTTATTTTTGCACAGGGCTCAGTAAAGTTCAAAGAAAAAAAATAACATTGGAAAATTTCTACAAGCTACAAATTAATGTAACCATCTTTGCCTCCCCTATGGGGCCTTAATTTCTTCAAGATTTTATGTCTGTGATTTGGTTGCTGTTTTTCATAAAAATAAACTGTATGCATCTGTCTAACAACCCAAGCATCATCCCAAACTATAGACTCATCAAATAGATTGTCTCAACTATCATATCCTGAGGGCCTGGCACAAAATAAATGACAGATGGAGAAACAAGATAGTTAAATGAATGAATAAATAGAACAAATGAGATGTATGCATATTCTTGTAAAGTTCCTAGTAAATTACAAGGCAGTATGTCCACATTCCCTTACAAATTTTTCAAATCCAGGAATATTTTAAAAAAATATTCAATGAAGTACATCAGACATACGAGCTTAGGTATTACAGGCTGTCTCCCACATGAGAAACCCAAAGTACAAATAGAGAGTAAAATGAAAGGCAGATAATAGGAAGCAAGGAGATAAATCTTTTGTAAATAAGACCAAGAGATGGAGAAAAAAGGGCCTGGGGAGCAAAAAGGAGATGTAAAAAGAATTAAGATGCATACCAATTCCTCATAATGTGTGTAACCATTATGTACTGCAAATACGTACTAATAAAAATTTAAAAATAAATAAAATACTCACCAAATATAAAGTCAGCTTGATATCTAAACATTTTATTTGCAATCAGTAATAACTGGCTTTCAAAAGAATTCTTTTCACCTCCCTTTCCCCTCTTTCCCCTTATTTTATACTCCCACATGTAGCTCATTAACTTAGGATGAATTAACAACTAAGTATATCTACATTAAACTAATATATGCGGATCTTTCAGAAAAACATTCTAAATAACTAGTATAACAGATTTATGGCACAGGCTTAATGCAAAAGACACTACATACATACATGTCTATTAAATATAATATATATCTATCATCTATTCAGTTAAAAGAATACTGAATTCAAATTAAGAACTTACAGTTCATTCTGATTAGTTATAAGCATAAAATAAGCTATAAATGCAAAAAAAGGAGGGTTAAATGGCCTTTTGAAGGGGTTTTACATCTAGCTAGAGCTGGGAGGGGAACCTGAGCCTCTCCAGAGTCCCAGTTCATTTCTCTGCTTACTGAAATGGGCAAGACTTACCTTGTTTCATCCATTCATCCCTACCTAAAATACTCAACCAAAAATCTTAAGCTGGACCACAAGTTTTATCAATAGGTTTAAAAAACACAAAAGTAAATTTACCTATAATTTAATTGTGTCCTTATACCTTGCATGGATTTTCAGGTGCTAAGTTATTTCTGATATCAGGAGGGAAAAAAAAGGAGCTTTATTCTAAAGCACAAGTGGACTGAGAGTTTAATGTTTTACTGCTCATGTAAATTACAGAGTGTTAATTCTAACAAGAGTCTTACATCAAAAGATAAGCTCTGTTACAATTTAAAGAAAAGGTCTTACACTTTTTTAATCTTGATTGACATGTTCACTGGGAATACAATAGAATCTCCAGTTGCTGGTTTATGTATCAAGTATATTTAAAGCTCTTTTGGTAGAAGCAAAATTAGGAAAAAAACTGAAAATGACAAGAAATAATGGGAAACAGGGCTTTCGTCAGCTTAAACCTATTATGTGGCTGCATGGTAACAAACATGAATTTAGCGGTCTGAGAATAACAACATTGAAAGGAACTTCAGTTATGCTCAAGTGCGACATCCCTTTTTTTACAGAAGAGGAAACCAAGCAACTGATTAAACCAATTACCAATAAAGTAAGCTGTGCACTTCCTCAAAGGAGTTCATGTAGATGCTATTTTATCCTTATTCTGCATGTAACCATGCCTCAGAGCTAGGACTGCTTTTTCTTTTAAGGTGAAGAGAAATCCATGAAATTATTTTCAGGAGGGTGAAAACAATCCCTTCGAAGGAGGAGATGCTGAAGTGCAAAAGAGTGACGTCTTATTTCAAATATGTAACCCCTTGATGAAATTAGGCAATGAATCATATTCTCCAACGTTTTCATACAGACATCAGGCAGACTACTTTTGGGTACTCACATGAGAGGAAAAGGAAGTGAATAAAGCTAATATGAAATGCACAGCACCCACTGAAGGCAGAAATCTAGCCAGAAGGAACGGTTTTGGGGAAGCATGTGTCTGCTAGGATCCAGATGTATTCTAATCTATCTAAAGGCATAGGTGGTAAGAATATATTAGAAGCCTGAACATCCGTCCAGTTAGAGAAAGCAGATGCTTCCAGAGAGAGAGAAACCCTCCTAGTGCTCAGTTATAGAGCGACCAGGAGGGGACAAAATGGAGCTGAGGTCTAGGGGCGCCCTAAAGGTCGTTTGGAGGTCTCTTAAACAGTTGGTGTGTTCCTCTCAAAAGGGTCGAATAAAAAACTAATACCCCGATCAGTAAGATGACTTCTGACCTTGAAGGTACAGTGAGAGGCAGGACAAGGCAGGCCAGGTTCTCCCGGACCCCAGACTATTAAAAAGAAAAGATAGTTACCTTAGAAATTGCCTTGGCCCCCGAGGAGCCCGGCGGGTTGAGGCGCCAGGCCCAAGAAGAAAGCGACCAGACCCAGGGACCGGAACGCCCACCCGGCTTCCTCCCGCCTCAGGTGAGGTGCACTAAGCCCACCGCGTGGCCCCCAGCCCTACCGGCGAGGGATGCTGCGATTTCCTCCCCGGGAGTCGCTTACCTCAGACGCTGCCCACCGCGTCTCCACAGCCGGCCGGCGGAGCTCACCGAGAGAGAAGAGCCGCGTGTCCGTTAGCGCCGGGCCGAGGAGGGGCGCGCCGCAGAGGCCAGGAAAAAGCCGCAGCGGCGCGCGCGCACGCGAAGGGCCGGCGGG
>NW_004524693.1:9818377-9829485 GCF_000260255.1 Octodon degus | reverse complement strand
GTGGCTTAGCCCGCCAAATCGCAGGCTGCGGCCGCCTCGGCCCACCCACGCGCCCGCCCCAGCTCACCCCGGACGTCAGCCGAGAAGGTGGAGCCACACTTGCTCCAGCTGCCAGCTGAGGGAGCTTTGGGGGCGCAGAGGCGGCTAACGGCTCCCAGAGGGGTGCCACTGTCTCCTGCTTGCTGGCTCCGCTGGCAGGAGTGTCGCAGAATGGCGCGCGCTGCGCTGAGGAGAGATGCACAAAGGTCCACGCCCCTGCCGGTTCCCCAGGTCTCCACCCCAGGATGAAAGGTCTCCTGAGGTCATCTTCCAGCTACCCTGTAAGATACTCATTTAGGTCTTCATCGCCCTTCCTTTGCAGAAGAAACAATCCTTTCTACTTCTAGAAGCCTCAGCTCATACTTCTGTTTGTCTTGCCTAGCGCTGTGTTAAGATCCCCATTCTCTGCCGCTTGTGAAGTACCACGAGAATGCACGATTTTTACCTTGGGTCTTTCATTTCCATGGTAGTGTAATGTAATGACAAAGAAGCCCACACATGATAGGGAAAAAAGTTACCACAGCACTGTGACGTCTTACTGGCTCTGGTCCTTATTCATAACCCAATCGAACAGATGCTTTTCTCAAGCGATTCAAAAAAATTCTGAGGGCTGGGAAGATGGCTGAGTAGAACAAGCGCTTCCCCGGCAAGCGTGAGGGCCTGAGTTCAATCCCCGGTTCCACCAAGAAAGAAAATAAAAAATTCCGAGGGGCCCGGGAGATGGTTCAATGGAATAAGCGCTTCCCCGGCAAGCGCAAGGTCCTGAGTTCAATCCCCGGTTCTGAAGAAAAAAAAAAAAATTACTGAGCCGGGCATGGCGGCACACACCTGCAATCCCAGCTCTGTTGAAGACCAGCCTCAGCTACATAGTAAAACGGTGTCTTAAAAAGAAAAGAGAAAACAAAGAAATACCTAATAACATTATAGCAAACTGTCTCAGTTTTAAAGTGGGCACACCATTATTACTAATGAGCTGCCACAAACTGACAGGAATATATGAGCAAAAGAAAAATGTCAAAATTTTTTTCAGTTCCTTGATACAAGGTGGTAGACTAAATTCCTATTTCTGCTAATAAGAAGTATTTCACTTGCTTTTTTTCCCCATTTTCCCATAGAATTATCAGAAGCACACATATACATGTGCATATGCCTTGCATCTCAGATTAACAGGCCATAGCTCTTGAATTTTACTGTGCATCAGAATCATCTAGGGTGCCTTGTCAAATATAAGTACCTTCTTATAACTCCCAAATATTTCGATCTGAATCTGAGTAGGATGGAGAAATTTGAATTTTTAATAAGTATCTCAGGTGACACCATAGGTGGTTGGTTGACACTACAGCTTTTGTGAGTTACTACTCTGAAACCATGTTACTCATTTAATTTCCAACAGACTCAACTACTTTCATGTAATATGCCTATAAATATTGCTAGAGTGGCCGTATACTTTTCTTTTTCAAGATTGACCTAGAAAGTTCACAACTTCAAACAACTTTAATTACCATCTTTATTTTTATGAGATCTTGTAATACCAGATAGTAAGCAATCATTTGTCAGTTATGTAACTCACTAGGTAGCTATGGTGTACAAAGAATTGTCATCTGCAGTAGGGTTAACATAAAAGAAATTTAAGGAATGATCAAACTTACCCTCAATACATTTAGACTGTAGTTGTGGAATTAAAACATAGACAAGTTTGCTAGTAGTATAACCCATAAATTAATCTCTTAGAAGATGAAAAAAATCCTTGTAATTAAAGAGTACATTTTCCAGTTTCTTTTATTACTGGTTTCTTGGCCCAGACATTATCTATTATGTAATTCCTCTGAACACCGAGTCCCTAGCTTACTGACTTTCCTCCAGCTTTATACAGTATAAAGGAAAGAAATCACTACAGCTTGAAGCTATGAGTTTTTGTTTGTATGTATATCTATAGGACATACATAACACATATATATGTGCATGATATACATTTTTCTATTGGGCCAACAATGTCATTGTACTTTCAAGCTCTTTAGCAGGTATCAGTGCCCACAGTTGTGGCCATCTTTATTACTTCCCGTAGTGTACCTTTTTTTCCACAGTTTACCACACTCCTGGTTTCCTAAAAAGGAAAGAACAGCTACATCTCCTAAAAGGAAACAAAATATATTCTATTTCCAGTTTATCTTTTTTCAATATTTTATCATCAAAGAAAACCTTTGAAACCCCCCATAACTACTTCTAAGGAACAAAACATTCCCCAAGCAGCTGACATTTTAGAAAGAACACTTGTACCATTGTTTATGATACAGGAAGACGGGAGATTATTATCCCTGTTTCAAAGATGAAGAAAAAGATTCAAGTGAAATGACTGGTCCACTCACGAAATTAACTAGTAACAGAGCTGGGGTTTCATAAGCCAGAGTGTTTGCCACTACTTTAAGCTCACTCAGTAATACATCCTGCACAGAACTACCAATCCAATTAGAAATATATGGATATGAAAGGATTAGGGAAACGTACAGTGCAAGTGACATTCAAAAAACAACATGAAAAGTCCTGAAAGCATGAAAATGAACAGGGCTGCTCTTTTAGCAGTCACTGAAATTTAGGCCTTGCCCATTTTGCTCTTCTGTAACAAGAAGCTGAAACAGATAGCCAGGCTGCCCTTGGCATTAGTTATTTATGGAAGGACAGAAAACAACTGTTCTTCACTGACTGCACAACAAGACTTTGCAATTTAAGCTTAGTTCACAAGTTTGTACAATAATAGTTTCCTCCTCTAGTCTAATGACCATCAGCCTAACTTCATAGTAATATTTGCACGAACATGTTATGTTTAGCCACTTTTTTCAGACCTAATAACCAAGCCAAATGTTGTCTTCAGTGGCCTGTCTAAAAAAACTAGTGAAATTGGAAACCTAGGCAAACATTATGAATGTCAATAATAGCTGGGCTGGCAAGACAGCTCAGTGGTCTAAAGTACCTGGTTTGGCAAGCTTAGGCAGGCACAGGGAATCGCAGTTCAATCTCCACCAACCACATGCCGTGCCAGTCCCACCCTCAGGGTGGGCTGAGCCAGCCAGAATAAATAAATAAATAAATACCTAAGTTACTCCATTCAAGAATCGTCAAAGGTAGGACTTGGGGTATACCTCAGTGGTATAGCACCTAATATGTGCAAAGTCCTAGCCCCTGGTCTCCAACATAGTTAAACAAAAAAGACAAAGACATAGTAGCTTAATATAGACATTTTTTCAAATGATTAATCTTTTCAAAAAACTATCTTTTCATTTGCAGTACATTTTACTAATTTTTAAAGTTAATTCAAAGACCCCCCCAAAAAAAGAAAAGACATCAAACACCACTGAATAGGAGGACATAGAATTACAAAGAGTAGGTCTTCCTAAATTAATCTATAAAGTGAGTAGAGTCCAAATCAAACTCCCAGCAAGGTTTCACTGGAACCTAATTTCAGTTTTTTTCATGAAATTTATTTATTGTCCTTTTTAAAGCTACTACCCTCCCCCCATAAAATCCTCTGCAATTATCCTTGAAAATTGTTTCAGCAACTTTCCTTAAAAAAAAAAAGAAAAGAAAAAATATTGCTGTATCCATAAGGCCAGAGAAGGCAAAATGTGCTGAGATTGTAACCAAATTTGCAAGAAAGTTACATTTGGTATGTTTTGCCCACTATCTATAGAGATCCTAGCTCAGTAATGTTACGGAAGAAGATACATTATCAACCTCAGAACTTAGCAAAATATCTCTTATTATCTCTTTTGTTTCACATACAAGGAGATTTCAGTATGTCCACTCTTAAACGTCCAGTGAAAAAATAAAATGTTCCATATTCAGTCACTGAAGATTAGACTGGGAGGCCACTGAGAGGCAGAGGAACAAGAGGGAAACAACATGGGTTTTGAACTTCGGCAAGTTACCCTAGAGCAGGCTAAATAACCTCTTTCCAAGACTCAGCCTCTTCATTTGTAAATTGGGATTAATAATGTACTTAATTAATAAGACTCATCTGGGGGAGGATTAAATGAAATCATGCTCATTAAATGCCTGATTTACAGCAAGCATGTGGAAAATGGCAGCTGTTAATTACTGAGCTCAACCTCTTCACTTGATGGATTAAAGGAAAAGAAACTGCCACCAGAACAGTCTTTCCCCAGATTCTCTTGCTTATTGTATGACATTCATCAAAGCTAAGGATTGAAGTTCTTGAGAAGAAATCTACAGCCATTTTATTTACTAAACTATACTCTGCCCTCCCCAACAATTCCCATTCCCTTCAATCCTCCAAATGTTCCCATACCTATGCATTCTATAAAAGGGACATGCTCCATAACTGCATCTAAATAGTCACTCTATTTCAACCCTTGGTAATTTATTTTTGAAAATCACTCTTCAAGCAAATGCTATAACAACACTGTCTGCATCACTCAGACCCTATATGTCACTCAGTATAGGCCAAATTATTGATATTCAAGTAGAAAATTGGTACAAATATGTTTGAATGATGAAAGCTACTATGTATTGAGCACTTAGTATGTGCCAGCTTTTACCCCTAATACATTACATGCATTAGTTCATTTATCCTTAACAGGAACTCTATGAGGCATATACTATATTTCATAGGAAAGCATGCATGTAGCTAAATAATGAATGTTTCAGGTGTTCTTTTCATTATCACGTGAAGCTATCTATAAGAAAAGCATTAGCTATTCTTTTAAGATTGTGATACACACTATATTAGCCATTATTGTTCTCTCATTATTTTGCAATAAAATTTTGGTTTTATTCATAAAAGTAAGAAGAGTGTTTTTATGCTTTATTTATATTAATAGCTATGTTGTATTACATTAAAATGTTTTTTTAAAGAAACAATCTCATTTTGCAATGTCCAACTTCCATATTAGGCTCAGGATGAATTCTTTTCATTACAAGACATTTATAGCAAATTCTTTGAGGGTGTGCCCAAAGATGTTTTTTTTTTTTTTGTTTTGTTTTGTTTTTTAAGCACAGGGTCTGCAGGGTCTACAGGGTTTCACTATGGAGATCCAACTTGTAGTGATTCTCCTGTTTTCAGCCTCTCAAGCGCTGGAATTACAGGTGTGCACCACCATGCCCAGTCTCAATCACCATCTCAGCGTGCCCCAGCAGGCCAGGGCTCGAACCCCGAGCCCAAAGATTTTAAGAAATTCATTTTTAGCTATTGCATGTCTCACTCCAGAGCACCTGTATAAAAATATTGCAGCGCCAGTAGCTAATCTAAACTTTGTGCAAAGTCATATCAATGGTGTTTGTAAAATAGTTCAACAAATCTGATTTTGTTCCCACAGAGTAAATATTTAGGCATGGTGCTGTATATCAGGATATGAATCAGTCTTTCCCTCTAACTGCAGTCTCCTTACTGATCCATGGTGAAAGTTAAGCCCTATATAAAATGTACAAACTCTTCATAAATCTGTATCACTGTGTATGGACTAAAAATATCCCTGAAAAAAAATTTATCAAGAAAATATGTCATTAGTCATTTGATAAATTAAAAAATTAAAACAACACTGAGATTCCAGATCACTCCAGAAAAAAAATGTCTATCATCAAGGAATCAAGGAGCTAGGGAGATGGTTCAGTAGAATAAGCGCTTGCCTGTCAAGCGTGAGTTCAATCCTCAGTTCACCAAAAAAAAAGAAAGAAAAGAAATAAAAAAGAAAAGGAAGCATGCAAGCATTGTGGGTCCTGGGGAGACAGGTCAGTAGAATAAGTGCTTGCCTGGCAAGTGCAGGGTCCTGAGTTCAATCCTCAGTACCGGAAAAAAAAGTAAAGATACATAAATAATTTTTTTAAAAAAAGAAAAATCAACCAATAACAAATGATGAGGGGTTGTGGAGAAAAAGGAACACTTTTCCACTGTTACTGTGAGTGCAGACCAGTACAACCACTATGGAAATCTCTGTGGAGACTCCTCAAGAAACTAGAATTAGAAGTCCTATTTAACCCAGGTATTCCTCTCCTGGGTATTTTTAAGAAAAACCGAAAACATCATACCACAGTGATATAAGTGCATCTATGTTTATAGCAGCACAATTTGTCATAGCTAAATCTTGGAAACAACCCAAATGCTCATCAACTGAGCAATGGATTAAGAAGATATGGTATATTTAGATGATGAAGTATTACTCACCTGTAAAGAAAGAAAATGTTAATGCTTTTAGAAGTGAATGAATGCAACAAGAGATCCTACTCATGAGTGAAATAAATCAGACCCACATGTGTAAGCATCAAATTGTCTCTCTAGTGTAAAGTCCAGAAAAAGTAAGTAAAATGTGAAAAACACAATAGATACCATGAAAGAGAAAGAAATTACTCAAAAGGAAAGAACAACTGCAGTGAAAAAAAGGAGAAGAGAGAAAAGGAATATCTATATCTACATCTATATCTATTATAGCAAAGATAATTGTACTAATAATTTTGATTCATTTCTTGCAAGGACAGTTAATGTTCAATTGTTTAATCCATCTTGCATGACTGTATCTGATAATTTGAGCAACTACTTTGAAGATAACAATATGTAATACAAGGACCATTGTTCATGTCCTATCATCTTGTTTTGAAATTATGTATCATTTTTATTGTTTTTGTCTTCATTTTCATTATTTTGTTTTTGTTCTTTTCTTCTTAAAATGAAAAAAGAAAATATTCAATCAGAAGCCCAACTTTTCCACTGATTATCTCTTTATTATTATTATAAGTGAAGTATAGATTCACTACTTTTGTTCAATTGGAAATATATAAAGTAAGGGAATCTGTGATCACCTCCTACAAAGATAACAACTCTTAATTATCTGGCAGACAACTTTTTAGGTGTTTGTTGTACATATATATGATCACTATACTTAGTATTCGGTAGTGTGGACAAATCATAAACTATCGACCATACCCTTAACAGTGTCCACTCACTTATCCCAGTGTATATGCCTTTGTGTTTTCATTCAAAATTCTCTGTATGGCCTAGGAATGTAACTCAGTAATGAGTGCTTGCCTAATATCTGTAAAGCCCTGAATTTGTTTCCCAATACTGCAAAGCAAAGTAAAGCAAAACAAAGTAAAGCAAATGATGCCCAAAACAATGTACATTGTATATTTTATTTTATTTTATTTATTTTTTTTCTTTTCAAAGTTTTATTGATAAACATATAGCAATGAGACAGTTTCAGATCAAATCGAAAGTACAGTTTCAACAAATAATACACTGCATATATTCTTCTTAGTGGTTCATTGCTGTACAAGATGCAGACTTGTGATCCTACTTACAAACACCATTAGAAAAAATCATTCTATTCATTAAGAGAATGCAACTATATATCTATCCCAACCACTTTGAATACACAGATACAAAATGGACATTCATCGTTATACCCCAAATTTTTAAGTTCCGTTGTTGAATATTATAGGTGTGTAAACTCAGCAAAATATTCTAAAAGAGTCCAGTAGCCCATAATAGCATTGGGTCTTCTGTTTAACTGGCCATTGTATATTTTAAAGATACCACCAAACTGTCTTTTAAAAGACACTCTGATTCAGAGTTTATGAATGCCAGTTTGTTCATATCCTTTCCAAAATTCAATATTGTCAATCTTAAAAATTTTACCAATCTGATAGGTGAAAATTCTATTTCCCTTTTGTATAATTGCTTCCATTAAAGATGTTAAACAATTTTTATCTATTTGAAAACAGAAATAATTATTCATTGCAGAAGTATAAGGGCCAGCCAGATAGCTCAGTGGATTAAAGCACCTGCTTAGGCCGATTTAGCAGCCAAGAGTTCAATCCCCAGCCTGCAGTGCTGGTCCCACCCCCAGGTGCTCTGAGAAAGTGATTGAGACTGGGCATGGTGGCACAAGCCTATAATCCCAGCACTTGGGAGTTTGAAAACAGGAGAATCACTGTAAGTCTGACCTGTGTAGTAAGACCCTGGAGATCCTGTACTAAATATATAAAAAATATAGAAAACACCAAATATATAAAGAATGTTTATTAAATTTACAATTTCACCACCCTTGGAAAGCTACTATTAATATTTCAATATATAATTTATGTTTCTTCTTATGCATATTTTATTTTTGTGGCCAGCTCAGCCCACCCTGGGGGCAAGGCTGGTGCAGCATGTGGTCATGTAGTGCCAGGGATCGAACCATGGTCCCTGTGTGCTTGCCTAAGCTTGCCTAAGCAGGCGCCTTAGACCCACTGAGCTATCTCGCTGGCCATGCATATGATTTCTAAAATGGAAGCATTCTGTGTATTAACATTGAACATGAGCTCTACTTAAGATCACTTAAAATTCTTTAAATATGTAATATGTAGTATTGAATGATACTGTAGCATGTAAATGTCACATAATTTATTTAATCATTGTTCTATAGATTGTGGGATGTTTGGATTGGACCTTCAATTTTTCCAATACTCTAAATGAAATGTTCTAAAAGTTTTGAACAAAACCTTGCATTTCTCACTAGTTTATTGGAGGAACTCTTAGATACGTACCTGCTTTATCAAATGATACATTTTAACATAATTAACTCATATCACCAAACTATTCTTTCTCTGATTTTCAAAAGAAATGAAGAAATAAAAGTTTGTAATAACAGTCCTATTGATAACCAGGCTACCAATAAGACAAAAATACAGACTTCATTTGGATACAGTGTAACATGAACTTCATTACAATATTGAAGATAAAATGAAAAAAAAAACAGTGACAAAAGCTCAGAGGGACCTACTTTAGAAAGCCTAAAGGAAGGCTTTCTGTAGAAATAGGGTAGAATCACTTCTTCATTAATTATGACTTTTTCTGCAAGTGAAATGGAAGGGAAGTCATTGGAAAACCTAGTACCTTCCCATAGAATACAAAAACATGTCATAAGATTAAATAAAAGTCAAAGCATCTTCATTTGAGGTCACAGAACATGAAGAATGCAAGACTGGAAAAGTTCAGAAAATGAGAAATATTTTAGTCACTGAGTAGGAGTAGAGCAATATCCTGTCTGACCCATTTGCACTATGCTTAATAAACAAACATCTATGACATATTACAAAATGAGGATTAAGAAACCTCAGGACAGAGGCAGATCATCATGCATACAACTGGATCAAGGAACTTGGCCAGTACTCAAGGTCAAGTATGACTTAAGCACTTCTAATACTGTCACTGGGCCCCTATTATGTTGATATATGTTTGACTGAGACAGTAGTTTTGCTTTCTATATCTGTAACCAACAACAATAACAAAGGAATATGCACTTCTCTTTGAAATTAAAAACAATACATAAACTTCTAAAATACAATATTAAGGCTGTAAAATACTTTAAGTATCACCTAGAAATCCATTCATTTAGTTATTTACAAAAGAATAAACTGGGACTACAAGTGGTCAAGGAATTTATGCAAGGCTACAGCTATTTCAGTACCAAAAACTAGAACACTAATCTCCTGATTTTCAACATTGATCACACTTATTCACCTTGCTTACCTCATATCAACTTCCCAGAGGTTTTACACTTTATAAGAAATTTTCTGTAGCTCCATTTGTTATAGTGCTCTGGTTTGCCTCAATAAAAAACTGTTGAGGGAAATATGATCTGTTCAATTTATGTGGAACGTCTTATAGGAAGCAAGTAAAAATTTTAAAAGAAAAATATGGTATCTTATTTAGATAATTTGTTAAGAAAAAACTCCAAACAATTCCAATTTATTTGTCCATTATCTCCATGTATCAATCTATTTCTTCACCAAATTTATCTCCATGTTGCAATTTCTTTATATCAATGGATTCATGAAATTAATAACTTTTCTCATTTTCCTTTGCTTTCCTTATTTCCAAACTGCCAGTTTTATAACATTTTTTCTATTTCATTTAACTGTATCTGCACATATTTTGATATCAGAAATGGAATTTTCCATTGGAGAAAATGTGACATTCTCAGTGATTGGGTCAGGGAAGACATTTGGGACATCTGCCAAATATAACTTTATAATATTATCATTCTTATTATTGTTTGATTCTAATTCTTTCACTTCTGGTACTATATAAAAAAAACCTGTGGAAGTTCAGAAATATTTTAAAGAATTAATCTTCCTTGACAATTACCACCACTGTGGGGGGCCATTAACTGGTATCCATTTTATAATAGTGTCAGCCGTCTTCTTAAGTTTCTAGTCCCCTGCTGAGTTAAGTTTATGGTCCTTCTCACCCCACCTATTTCCCATAAGTCTCCTGCTATGCTCCGGAGGTGGGACTTCCTGTCATAGCCTGGTTGCCTAGTTACTTGCGCCTTTTACCCACCCATGTCATTTCCCTATGCCTCCACTATATATACCCAGCACCTCCCCTAAATAAACGAGACTTGATCAGAATCCTGTCTTGTCTCCATTCTTTGCATCTCCTGTCCTTTGTCCCCTCTTCAATTCCCCACTCCTCCCCCAGGTGACCTTCGTTGACTGACCCGCTGGTTCAGGACACACTACATTGTCCCAAATTTTCTGACCAAGGAGATTATGGGGCCACAGAGGAAAGCGATCAACGATGTAGAGTGTGCCTAAGGAGAGTCATATGGAGAGAAAACATTTTCTCGGGCTTTCACAGAGAGCAAATTGGTCAAGCAATGACCGTGACTCATCCACATGACTGACACTGACAAAGGATCTGCAAACTGTTATGCAGGGTTTCAGGGTAAATTCTGAGGGGATTTGACTGACTGTCAGATACAAAAGTTATATTTTTAGTTATATTGGTCTTGCTTTATCTTGGTCTTAACCATCCATCAGAAAAGTATAAAATCTAGGTATAAAAATGAAAGACATATTAATTTGCTGAGCTATAAAAGGCTCAAGTCAACAACTTCTGATATTGCCAGTCATATGGGTAACCCACTATTATTATAGACTACTGGACTATATTGGATTACTTTGCTGAATTCATGCACCTACAATGTATGATTGGCAATGGAATACCCATATCTGACAAAAGTAAACAAAAAGGGGGATATAAATGAAGGACTATTTTGTAGTGAGATATATAT
>NW_004524693.1:9810646-9818277 GCF_000260255.1 Octodon degus | reverse complement strand
CCAGCATAGCTATACAGCTACTTTCTCTTAGTTCAGTGAGAAGAAAGATTTGTACTAATAGTGTTTAGACAAGATATTATGTCTGCATCTTGTACTATGAATAACTACTACGAAGACAACAATATGCAATTATTAATTACTGTAACTGTCCTACTACCCTGTTTTGAAACTGTCTCATTGCTATTTCTTTTTTCAATAAATTAATATAAAAATAATATTTCCTTGAATTATTAATTATATTACATTTTTATATTCATCAAAATAGAACACAAAAAGGCAGCTCTTTCTGAACATAGTAGCCTTGTTCTTACAATAGCATGTCTTCCCTTTCAAATGGTAAAAATATTTCTAAGTCTGAATCATGAAGCTAAACCAAAATGGAAACTTAATAAAGCACATAATATTAGTGAAAATAAAAAAAGAAAAGAAAATTACCACCACAGGGCCAGGGAGACAACTGAGCAGCATAAGTGCTTGCCTGGTTAGCACAAAGTCCTGAGTTCAATCCCTGGTACCAAAAAACAAACAAATAAAAGGAAAACAAAAACAAAAACAAAAAGCATTAGCACTACACACATGAACAGATGCTAAACTTCACTATTTATTGGGAAAATAAAAATAAAAAACAAAATGAGATACTACTCCACAGCCACTCGGATGGCTATAATGGTACCAAACAAATCTGTAGAAAACAAGTGTCAGCAAGGTGATGGAGAAATTGGAATCCTTCTGTATTGATGGAAGAATGTAAAATATTGAAGCTGCCCTGGAAAAGAGTCTAGCATTTCCTCAAAAAGTTAAACATAAGGACTGACAGGTATCCTAACAATTCCCCTTTTAGTATTTATCCAAAATATCTGCAAATATCCATTCAACTGAATGCATGTACATGTGTGTTTATATTAGCACTATCACAAAAGTCAAAAGGTGGAAACAGCTTGAATGCCTATCAGCAGTTAACTGAACAAATGAATTTATATATATACAGCAGAATATTTTTCATCCATAAAAAGGAATGAAATACTGGTACGTACTACAACATGAGTAAACCTTGGAAATAATATGTTAGGTAAAAGAAACCAGATATAAAAGATCACATATTGTGTGGTTTCATTTATATAAAAATGCAAATTTTAATTTATAAAAGTACAAATGCAAAATAGTCACTGCTAGGATGTACAGGGGGGACAGATGTTGCCTTATAGGCAAGTCATTTTACTTTGGAGTAAGGGAAGTTTTATAACTCATTGGAAATGGTGGTTGCACGACACTGTCAATGTACTAAACATCACTAGGTAGTTCAAATTAAAATGTTTCATGTGGCATTATTTGAATTACCTAGTTATATTTTATTTTGTAAAAGAAATGTACATCAAAAGCATGAAAAAGGTCATAAACTTTCACTTTGCAAAAGCAAATGAAATGCAGTATCAGAGAAAATAATGTTGATAGCAACAGGTCAGAAAACAAAGTGGGAGGGCCAGCTAAATAGATCAGCAGATTAAAGCGCCTGCAAGCAGGCACAGGGGCCAGGTGTTTGATCCACTGGCCTGCCATGCCAGCTCTGTCCTGGAGGCACACTGAGACAGCAATTAAGAATGGGCGTGGTGGCGTGTGCCTGTAATCCCAGCTCTTGGGAGGCTGTAAATGGAAGGATTGCTATGAGTCTGATCTAGTAGTGAGACCCTGAACACCCTGTAGACCCTTCCCTAAGGTATACAAAAAAAGAAAGAAAGAAAAAGAAGGAAAGAAAGAAAAGAAAGTGGGGCCTTCCAAGTTCCTTTGGGAGTAAAATTTGTATTCAGTGAGTTATGGGGCAATTACTTATTCAATTATGTTGAATGAATGTTTTCTATATCTTCTTGAAATAATATGCCCTACAATCTAATAGCTTCATTTGTTTTGCTATATTATTGATGTTTTTAATCTATCCTCAAAAGGTTTTTATTATTGTTGTTGTTTCTCTCAAGTGGGAAAAAACTAGGAACAAAATTTTTATTATTATCTTTTTTTTTGTTATTATCTATATTTTGAACTCAGGGCCTCATAAATGGCAGCTGCTCTTTCATCCAGTCCAAATTTTTTTAAGTCAACACTACATTTATAATTACTTCAATGAGTTCTTTATTCAGAAACTATATAACAAGTATTATCATTTCATAACTTTATGATATTTACATATTATGTTCTATGTTACTAAATTATATAGCATTAAAACCATAGATTTTTTTAAATAAAGCATAGTTTGAAATTTTGCTTGCTTCTTAAGAGGCAAAAGCATTGAAAACTACTTCATGCAAGGCTGAGGAGTGTAGCTCAACAGCAGAGTGCATGCTTGGTATACTTGTGACCCTGAATTCAATATGCAGCATCAAAATAAAACATGTTTTCATTTCAATTTTTAGATATTTTAAATCTTTACTGGAAATTTATTCCCTCACCATTTAACAAATTATTACTTAACTCTTTCCCTGTGCCAGACTTTGAAATGGATACATAGATATTATTCTGAACTAAGAAGACACGGTCATTGCTCTTAGGCAACTTATATTTTAATGCAGAATACAAAAATATAGTAACTTCAGGAAGTGATGCATCACACACAATATAAAATGTTAATATAAGATCAAAAATTTGTTTTGTGTAGAGGTTGTCTTAAGATACAGAACAGGGACCTGGAAAGCTCAGCTCAGAAGGTGATATTTGAACAAAAGAGATGTAAATGGTAGAAAGGATCCACCCATGTTTAGGTCAGGAGAAAGAGTAGTCCATATGGAACGATTATCTAGTGGGAAGGCCATAAATCCAGTGGAGTCTTGGGCCTTGTATAGCTGGCTAGATCATAGAGAACCAAGGGCAAAAAGGCAAAGAAAGAAGTCAGAGGAGAGAAAGTGCTGGTTTTTCAGGGTATTACAGTCTAGGGCAATAGTGGCAAGCCTATTGCGTGCTTATCACAGTGGGATATTTGCATCATTGAATGCTCTAAGAAGTTCACCATCGTTGGTCTAGGGTAAGAATTCCGATTTTATTTAAGTACATCCACATTCTGAAATGCTACAAACGTGTGTGTGTGTGTGTGTGTGTGTGTGTGTGTGTGTGTGTGTGCACGCATACATAAGTATGCATACTGAGGTTTAAACCCAGGGAATGTTGAGCTATATTCCCAGCCATTCTAATGTTGTTGTGGTTGTTACATGGTACCAAGACTGAACTCAGGGGTGTTCTACAAGTAAGCTCTATTCTCAGCCCTTTTTATTTTGAGACAAGGTCTCACTAAGTTCCTCAGATTGACAATGAAATTTTGATCCTCGTGCGTTAGGCTTTTGAATAGCTGGTGTTTAAAGGGTGAGCCACTGTGACCAGCTGAAATATCTTTGAACAAAAACAATAATCTGCAATGATGGTGATTTTTAAAAGGATTGGCAGAGCAGACTACTTGAAAGGGGCAATGCCAACTTTTATAGGTTCCTCTGGTTGTGAAATATTAACTTGACCATTTTGAAAGACTCTTCTTCTATCTCACTTTTGTTTAAACCTCCACTTTACTGATATTTGGTGGGGTGATTGTTTGGGAATCTTTCTTGTCCATTATACCATGTTTCAGAGCACCCCTGAATTTTACCTACTAGATTCTAGTAAGACCCACCTCCTGGGTTGTGACCATCAAAACCATGTTGAGGTGTTGTCAAAATGTCTTCTGTGGAGGACAAAATTGCCCTTGGTAGAGTATCACTGTTCTAGTGCAAGACATGGGTAGAAAGGTGCCTTTGAAAAAAGTAACCTTTCAATGAAATGATATTTTCACCTTTCCTAGATCTACACTCAGTGCAAGGAATCTCTTGATTTTCCTGCATTCAGAACACATAATTGGTCCTAAATTAATATTCAGTTAATTTATCTAATGCAGACTTCACTCTGTACATGCTAGGCCAAGTTTTGTTCTACAACAGAATGATGGTAGAGGATACCACTGGATTAAAATCATTTAGGTAACTATTTCATTTTTCCAACTTATTTTGTTTACACGAGCCTAAGAAAGACAAAACTGCCTGTATATTTTCAGAACACCAAAGTAGTATCCATTTAGATATTCAATAATGTTTTCTGAAAATACAGATTTTATTCACTGATTTTAATTATAAAGGTAAATTTGTATTTTCATAAGTAGCATCTCCTAGTGGAATAGTATGTTAGAAGCTCTGGAGCAAGGTGTCTCAACTTTAACACCACTGTCATTTTGGAATGGTGAATTCTGTTTTGGATATCTGCTTTGTAATTTATAACATACTCAGTAACAACTCCAGTCTCTGCCAAGAATGCATTCCTCAACTCCTGAAACATTGTAATGAATATGCAGGAGCCCATATTGGTGTACATAAATGATTGAGAAATAAATAAATCAACAGAGATGACAGACAAGATCAATTTCTCACACAGAATTCTAAATAATTTTTGTGGATAAATTTTCCTAAAGAAGGTAAAGGATAATTTTTTACTGTTTAAATGAAAACTGTACAGAGACTATCATCAACTGACGCAAATGAAAACCTTACTAGTGAGTAGCAAATTGCAATTAAGCTGCAACTCTCTGGCAGGATTTATAGTGGAATGTGAGTTGATGTACTTTAGTTATACAGTTATGCCTGGTGGCAGGCTGTAAATCAGAATCTGTCACATATTTTAACCCATGAGGGACCCATATATTATTTTGTCACTCCCATTTGCACCTGTTTCCCACATTGCACAATTGTCTTGGTCATAGTTATGGTAAGCCCATAAGCTAAACCCTAGCCAAAGTGAACAAAAAAAATTCACTATAGAGGTTCTTTGCAAAGGGATAAAACTCAGTGATGAGAAAGAAGAGAAAATAGCAAGAATCCTCTAAGTTTGTTGTAATAGGTGACTCACATTCTCCAAGCATGCTTTGTATAATACATAGTGACTGGCTATGCAACAAAGCTATGAAACCTTCGAATCTGCTGCACCACATGGACAGCAGCCACCTGAATTAAAAGATAGGACTGGGACATTTTTTAAGAAAAAAAGTGAACATGAATAACAAAAGCAATTATTATAGTCTATAACTTCATCAAATGTGTCTGTACTAAGAGCATTTTTCTTAGTGGTTAACCATATTGCTAAAGGTAAGAAGCCCTTCATTATTGGTGTAGAATTGGTCCTGCTTACTGCTAAGGATATTTATCATGAACCTGTAGGACAGACTGCAGTTCAAAAGGTAGCACACATTCCTCTTTCAGCTAGCACCATCACTAGATGCATTTGCAAAATAGCAGAGGATAATGAGGCACAAAATTATTAGAATTAGAATCACCATGGCATGCAATCCAGGTTTAGTCTACTTAGTCTGCCAGTGCTGAAAATCAGGCAACAGTTCTTGTTTCCGTATGATATATTTGTCAGGAGGAGTTGCATGAGGATATGTTATGTTCATTTTTGTCAACAACCAACACCAGAGCTTCAGAACTATTCAAGTTTTTAAATGGTTGCATATCAGGGCAGCTGAATTTGTCATTTTGCCTTGGTGTATGCACAGGTAGAGTGGCTACCATGACTGGCTGGCTTTCTGGTTGCACTACTGAGTCAAAGAAGTTGTCTCTGAATGAGAGACTACATACAGTGCTATCCATCCCGATATGCTGGAAAGTAAAAAATAGTCACCAGATGTTTTACGTGAGGTACTGAAAATTATCAACTGCTAAAGCACATGCCCTTAACTCACATGTGTTCATGCACCTCTGAGATGATGCACACAGAACACACACGTCTTCTTTTACAAATGAGATGGCATTCTAAGGGTAGATCACTGGACACAGTTTATGAATCTAGAAACACTGCAGAGGTTTCTTACAAAAAGTCACCACTGACAGTACATTTCAGTGCCATAGAACTGCTCACAAACCTTTCTTACTTGTTCAGTGAACTCATTCTCTCACTCCCAAGAATGAAAACTGTGCTGGCAGATGAAGTGGCTAAATTGAAAAACAAACTGGGGTTTTGGACAATTAATCAACATTGGTACTTTTATATATGCTTCAGACATTAGCAGAAATTTTGAAAGAGGGTAACTAGCGCATGATCACCTATTTCCACTTTCAAATGACTTTGAGCATTAGTTCTCATCCACAAAAGACGCCTGAGATGGAAAAAAATGAAAGTATGGCCCATTCATGAATAAACTAAGAAGATCAGTTGCATGAGATTATGAATGAAAGTGGCTTGAGACCACTTCTAATCTCCACATATTCTAAAGTCAAGGTGGAATATCCTGATATTGCCACAAAAGCACTGATAAGCCTGCTTTTATTTCCAACATTCTATCTTTGTGAGGCTGTTCTCTGTAATGACAGCAATCAAAATTAAGTTACAGGGTTAACTTGACATAAACAATGTATTTTGGGTGTCACTGTTTCTCATCTGTCCTAGATAGGATCATCTAGTTGCAGGAAAACAAACTTAGAGCTCCTACTGATTCTGCATTATGGTGATTTATACAACTATTTTATTACCTACTATAACATAATAATGACAGATAGTTGGTCATGACCGAAGACCAAGAAGCAATTCAGTGTAATAATAATACAAATAAAGTACACAATAAATGTACTCCACGTCAATCACCCCCAACCACCACCACCCATCTCTGGCCATAGGAATTTTGTCTTACAAAAAAATGGTACCTAGTGCCAAAAATGTTGAACTGTTATCCTAGAGGGCAAAATCGCCCTCAGTTAAGAGTCACTGCTCTAAATTAATCTAATCATTGCTTTAAGATTATGGCACTCTTTATTCCTTACAAACTTTTCCTAACTTCTGGCTTCAGATTGTTAGAAATCCTGATGTACAAGAATTCTTCTTAGAATATTAAAATCTTTGTCTTTGCCTAGGTTTCAGAACATTCCTCCTCTCCACTTTTGTCAAGTATTCACAACATACTAACACATTTATGGAAAAGACTACCATTTTTGGAATTTTTGCATAAAATTCATGTATGTTTTCTAGAAAAAATCAAAGAACAAGAACCTGAAGAGAAAAAAAATTATGTTACTTTATTACATGCTATTCCAAAAATGAAACACTAAGTATAAAAGAATTAATTGAATTGTAGGTTAAATGTCATTCCCTTGAGGGAAATGACACCAGTTATTTGACAGCAGCAATCTACTTTAACCTTTTCTTCAGCTTCGAACTCTGCCTGCTGAAATGACTACTTGTAGTAAAATCAAAACAAACTAGTATTGTGCTTCATCACCGTAGCAATAACTGTAGTTTTAGAATGATATATTTTTTAGCCGGAATCTCATTATTCACTATGTATTACTCATGGAAATCCTGCTGTTTCAGCCTCCTGAATGCTAGGATTACAGGCATGCAGCACCAAATCTGGCCCAAGAGTGATACTGGCTTTATACTGAGGCTGCTTTGCCCTGGAAAGATATTGCACCAATTGTCTAGCTGTGGTGCTGCACGTACAATTCCAACTACTCAGTCTGAGGTGAACAGACTGAAATTTTTTTTTCAACAAATAATACACTGCATATATTCTTCTTAGTGGTTAATTGCTGTACAAGATGCGGACTTGTGATCCTATTTACAAACACCATTAGAACAAA
>NW_004524693.1:9787645-9804391 GCF_000260255.1 Octodon degus | reverse complement strand
TTGCTGTAGTTATAACCTTCACACGTACTGAAGTTCAGGTGGAGCTCTACAGATTTTGGAGTTATCCAGCTGCGTCTGGCTTAGGTATGGCTGCTGTGCTCAGCTCCTTCCCGCTGCGGACATGGGCTAGGATTGGGTCTGGGGGCTCCTGGAACTCGGCAGAAATTCCTACTCGGCGGGATGGGTGGGGGGCGGCCCGGGGGGCGGGAGAGAGTCCGGCCCACGCTGCGCCTGGGCTGGGACTGGTCGCGCAGGCGCAGGGTAGCAGGAAGCTCTCCACACACTCACCGTGCCTGGGCTAGGACTGGGTCTGGGGGTTCCCGGAAGTCGGCCCAGACTGAAATTTTGAGGCCTGCCTGGATAAGATAGTAAGACCTTGTCTCAAAGTATGGTAAATGTTTGTAAAAGAATTAGCACGTACTTGTAACTCAGTAGTAGAGCACATGCCTAGCCATGTGAGGCTCTGGGCTCAATCCCCAGTATTTCCCACAAAAGATGTTTAGATCTTCTACTGATCTATGGAACAGAAGTTTTTAACCTCAAATATGGAATAAAATTGTTTTAAGACAAAAATATCTGCCAAATCCCACATAATCAGTCAGTTTCTATAACATTTTTTTGTGAAAACTATCTTTACAAGTAGTGGTTCACCCATGAATTCTCATTTTTGTTTTCTTCTAGGGCTATAGATGAATGAACAAAAAAAATTGAACCAGTAGTCAAATTAAGCCTGAACAATGAAAGAGGTTGTTAAAAAAGACAGTGTATGAACAATTGTCATTTTCCTACTATTTTGATATGAAATTTTCTTTTCTTTTTCCATTTATGTATTTGGTACAGGTTCTCACTACACAACTCAGACTCATAGTGATCCCCCTGTTTTTCAGCCTCCCCAGCACTAGGATTACAGGCTTGAGCCACCATGCCTGGACTTGATCGCCAGCTCAGCACACCCCTGGGGTGGGGCCGGCCCAGCATGCGGGGCTGGGGATCAAGCCCTGGTCCCCGCATTTGCCAAAGTAGGCGCTTAGTCTGCTGAGCTCTCTCACTGGCCCATGAAATTTTCTTTGTCATACAATAAATAGCAAAAAAGAAAAATAAGTACAGTCACTAACAAGCTCAAGTTTTAATCTTCTTTCTGAATTGGTTATTCGTTCTATGTAATTGCTTCTTTCATTTGATTTTTCTCTTTCTATTTCCCCTCAGCCCTTACACAAATATAATCTGTTTTATTATATGTGAAACTGGATGTCATGGCTGGACTGAAGTTAATATAAGAATCTTGTCTGAGAGAAATTAGATGACACTTACCACCCCGCTCCCTTATCCATTTGCAGAAGTCTGTATACATGGAGACTTCAGGATCTGGGAAGGAGGAAGACTAAGTTGAATTTAGTTTATTGCTTTTGCTGGGGCACACAGAACAAAAGAAAGTTTTAAAGAACAGAGAGAAAGGCAGAGTGTTGGTGCATTGACTAGCCCTTTGGACTGGCCCAGTGTGGAAAAGGTTATATGGTCAAAAACTGAAGAAAACATTTTACGGAGGACTTTCTATGATTCTGGCCTCAAATATGTTGTCCATGGTAAAAGTGAAAAAAAAATTATATCATTGGATGACAGATCCAAATTACAGTACCTCAGGGGCTGCATTTAGGAAATTTAGCCACCAGTACTCTTGACACAAATGATAATATTTGCCCAAAGGTCAGCAGCAGCAGAGGCAGCAAAGATGAGGAGGGTGGAGTGCAAGAATGTGAGTAAGCTTATTATTAACACGTGGTAAATCACACTGCTGATGGTGGTCAGAAATAACTGGGGAGTCTTTGGAAAAGGGTCAGTTGCTTCTGTGAACAGGTGTGGCTTATAGCTGATGAAATTTGGATACTAATGTTCATGTACTCACATCACCAGCTGGGAAATAGTTGTATTATACATGCTTTGCTTTGTTGACTTCCAATAAGCAATGGGCCTGTTTTTAAAAAATAAGTTTTCGCTATGTTGTCCAGGCTGATCTCAAATCTTTGGGCTCCAGGGATCCTCCCAATTAAATCTCCCAAAGTCACTAAGACTACAAGGAATTGAGGCTTCTTTTTTTATTTGTTTCCATATTTAGGGAAGGGTCTACAGGGTCTCACTGCGTAGATCAGACTCGTAGTGATCCGCCTGTTTACAGCCTCCCAAGAGCTGGGATTACAGGTGCATGCCACCACACCTAGTCTCAATCGCCGTCTCATTGTGCCCCTGGGGGCAGGGCTATCATGGCAGGCCTGGGGATCGAACTCACTGCCCCTGTGTCTGCCTACACAGGTGCATTAATCCGCTGAACTATTTGGCACGCCCTGAGACTTCTTAAAGCTATCCTGATCTTAGAAGAAAGCTGCTCCTTGCATTGATCCACCACTCTCTTCCTAGGTAGAAAGGATACCAATTGTTTCCATTGAGTTCTTTAAGCTATGTTGTCTAATATCATAGTAACTGGCTCTGGTGTTAATCTTCTGTAAATTCCTTATATTAGTCTTGCTCAGATAGACTTGTAAATCAATAAGGACACTCTTGTTTCAGAAATGCTAACTTCTTTATACTTATTTCCCTTGGGAAGTGCTAGACACCCTTTTGCAAACACTTTTCATGTGGAGCCACTTGGTTCTTTCAATGACTAATATTTCTTTTTATGAAGATTGGTCACTTCAGACTCTTACGTTGCTGAAAATACAAAAGTTTGTAACTTTTGACTAACCACCATCATTATTTTTCTCCTTGTCTCTTTCTCTTACACTTTGTTTGTATCAAGAATAAAACTCAGCACCTCACAATTGCCAAGTGCACAATATGTGGCTAAGCTACATCCCCACTTTACAATCTAGTTAATGTGAAAAAAAGCATTCACAGTTTTGCATTGATATAAATACAGAAAAAGCATTTAGTTAACACCAAAACTTCTAGAACACATCATCAACTGATACATGATTTAGGAAAAAAATTTCCTTGGACTCTAGCTACAAATATTGTTGTCTAAGAATGTAAAGATTCATATTTGATGCATGTAGTGCTCCATAATAGGTGAAAGAAGGTTTTGTGGTAGGTTAAATTTTATTTTTGTCACACAGGGCTTATGACTCTACAATAAGCTTAGAAGCTGGTCTTTGGACTAAGCTTCAAATTTACCTTTCAACAAGTAACTCAGGCAAGATTCATGTTTTCCTGTAGTCTGAGTGTGTGATATGGGAAATATTCACAAGATAATATGCCAGGGATAAAATACTTTGAATACTGCTGAAATCATATGCAGTTTTACATTGTGGAAATTTAATGTAGCATTTTTTTTCTTTTTGAGACAGGGTTTTACTGTGCAGTCAGGCTTGCTGTGAACTCTTTTCGAGGCCCATGTTGCCTGAAACTCGCAATAATCCTCCTGTTTCAATCTCCTGAGTTTTGGGATTACAGGCATTTGTCACCACACCTGGCCTTAATGCAAAATTTTTAGATATTGATGGAAGATAAGCAATTGAACTTTAATGCTAAATCTATTGAGATGAAGCAGAAAATCACCCAGCACCACATGCTGCACTGTCCATGCCCCTGGGCCTACTGAGTGGGCCACCAAGAGGGGATGTGTTTGTGGTGTATGCCTTGTAATCCCAGAACTGGGGTGGCTGAAACAGGAGAATCACTATGAGTCTGAGCTGCATAGTGAGACCCTGTACAAAATACATAAAAAAGCAGAAAATCATAGTTATGAAATTGATATCTCAGAATGTTTATACAGAAATAGTATTTTTTTCTTTGTATTCAGTACAGGGTCTACAGGGTCTCACTACACAGATTGGATTTGTAGTGATCCTTCGGGTTTTAGCCTCCCAAGCACTGGGATAATAGGTGCACACCACCACACCCAGTCTCAGTCGTCATCTCAGCATTCCTGGGGGTGGGGGTGGGGCCTAGGGGGGAGGGAGCAAGGCTAGCATGGCATGCCAGGGATCGAACCCCGGACCCTGCGTCTGTCTAAGCAGGCGCTTTAATCCACTGAGCTGTTTGGCCTGTCCTAGAAATACTATTAAAGCAATATCAACAAAGGTGATTAGAGTTGAGTCTTGAGTTTCCTTAATAACTATATCACCATTGCCTTTAAGAAATCCTCAAAATCAAATGACAGAGCAGAATCACCAAAACAGGCAGTCTCTGAATGAAGGTAAGTGCGATCATACTATATGTGACAACATTTCAAGAGTTTTCACATAGCAAGCCTAGGTCAAGAAGTTATAAGTACATAGCTTTCTCCCTAGGAAATTCTATAAAGTCAAAGTAAAGCAGAGCTTTGAGGACTTTCCCAAACTGTAGAATATCAAACATTCACAGAAGTAAACATGCCAACGGGAAAGACAGCAACAAGGCAAGTCACCAACCTGCTGAAGCTGCTGGATACCTCCCACTGCATTAGATGCTGCGGGGCATATGAAAGACTTATCTTTTATTGAGGAGGTAATACATGGATACATAAAACAGAAGAATCTATAAAACAAAACAAACAGGTTAAATTCTGTGGAGCATATTAAAAGCATTAGAACAAATTTCACAGGCTAACCAAGAATAGTTGAGCGTTTCACAGAGATATGTGAATTTTAGCTAGATGACAAAAGGATGGATTTCTTGGAGGAAGAGTTTCTTGAGAGAAAAGCCAAAATATGTGAGGACAGAGACAGAATGGGTTGAGCATTTTTAGAAGACTCAAGAGATTAGACTGACAGGAATAAATATTCATGTTGGGGAAGAGTGAAAGTTTGGGGAACTCAGGCTCCAATTTGGAATACAACTTCAGCTGTATAACCCAGGAAAAGACAGAACTGGCAAATAGATTTTCTTATACATGTGGAAGGAGATAAGAATGCATCACTATGAGACCCTGCAATCACTTTTTCAAATGTGGAGCGTACTATCAATACTGTTTTCTGTTTAATAATAAAAGGCGAGAAGATGATGCTAAAATCAATCATAATAAAATTTTAAAAGAATAGCTTGAAATGTAGTCTATATATTCTAAAAATAAATCATTATTGCTCCTCTCCTCCTTTGACATTGAAGCTCTTTTTTATAGAAAATTTAAATTTTGCCCAAGGAGAATAATAATTATTTTACAGATTACATAGTTATATAGATTGAAGTACCTACTTTTCTATTCCATCCATATTTCCATAAGCAACTCACTTTTTAATATACATTAGAAAACTTTCTCCTTTTTCTTAATTCCTTATTCAAGAATTTCAAAAATAATAACTATATTTATGTTTTCACAAAAGCAACAGGCATTTCTGGTTTCCTGTCCAGCACGCAAGGAGTTTAGAAGTTGCCATTCAATCCTGGCAACAATATAAAATTAAAGAAACTAAAAAATCAACAACTTTTCTTAGGTATGTTAGAAAAGTAAGGTCAAGTGAAAAGCACTGCACCCAAAACTGGAGAGACATAGATCCAGAAAAATCACAACTTAGCTATGCAGAAGTCATAAGCAAAAACCTTCACATGAAAAACTATAGGGCAGGAGTTTGTCTATACTCTATGTAGATAAGCCTGTGAGCTAAAAAGTCTGATTTTAGTTTCACCTCCTGAAGACTTCTCACAGTGAAGATCAGAGAAAAATTGCACTGAGCACACAGTATGGGTAAGGGAAAACCAATTGTTTTGAAATAGCCCACAGCACTCTCTTCTTTTAAAAATACTATTATAATTTTAACACATATTATTTGTATAAATAAATAAGATTTATTTTGTGCCTTAATCACATCTATTGCAGTTTCTGCCCTCTTTTTTCTTTCTCCTCTTCCCCATTCTCTGATACCCTCTCATCTACTTTCCAATGTTTTGTTTTGTTTTGTTTTGTTTTTTTTTGAATCTTCCTCATACGGCATTCCATTCTTAACAAAGATTGCTCCCAAGAGAATCTATTTTGCCAGAACCTAATGCATTGTGTTTTTATCAGTATCTAACTGACCTGATGGAAAAGCAATATTCAACTCCAACTCCAGCCACTCTGTCCCACTTTACAATGGGGTGAGAGAGAACACTGAAGCACTTGTGTAGTTCACAGCCAAAAAACAGAATCACTAAATGACCAAGACATAAATAACTAGGAATTCTTCCTCTCATTCTACATATTACCACCACATCCCTACAGGCCTATTTAACAGTTCCTTTAATGGTTAACCTTTCATAGTCAGATTTTTCTTTCCTTTTATTCTGAAGAGTAAAAACAAAAGTTAAAACAAGTAATACAAACAAAAATAAAAATAGGACAACATATAGCAGTACATATGTTACAGATTTTCAGACTTAGAATAGCTAATTAACAATGGTTGATATATTATCTATTTTTATCATCAGATATGTTGCTCAGATGAACAGAAATAGGTAAACTTGAAGCCTTTTAAATGAATGCCACTTGAACATATACTCATAAGTGAAATAAATCAGACTCACATGTGTAAATATAGTATTGCTTCCCTAGTTTAAACACCTAAAAGAGTAAATAAAACCTGAGAGACATAATAGATATAGTAAAACAGAAATAAACTTAATTTAAGGGTTAAGCAGTGAAGATGAATGGAGAAAACCTTTTGTTTCTTTGCTGTTTCGTTTGTTTTGTTTTGTTTTTTGTTTTTGTTTTGGTACCAGGGATCAAACTCAGGAACTTGAGCTTGCCAGGCAGGCGCTTATCTGCCTGAGTTATTTCCCCAGCTCTCAAGTTCAGCTTTTAACAAAAAATAACAAGGCATAATAAAAGATTTTAAAATTAAAGTTTGAAAGATATAACAAAACCTAGAACCAAACACATATAGCAGGAATGTTTGAATTATCAGATTATGGATTTTAAACAACTCTATTAATAGGCTAAGGGGTCTAATGGAAAAGAAGAGACTGTACACATAAAAAGAAAACAATACACATGAACCACAGACATGGAAATTCTAAGAAAAATACAGATCAAAGTATTATAACATATATGAATAATACTTTTGATAGGCTTATTAGTAGACTGGACACACCCAAGGAAAAAAAATCAAGATTTTTAATACAAAAAGATTTTTAATATAAACTTTAAAATTTCCTAAGGAGAGTCCCGTGGAGAGAAAACATTCTCTCAGGCTTTCACAGAGAGCACATTGGCCAAGCAATGGCCGTGACTTATCCACATGGCTGACACTGACAAAGGTTCTACAATCTGAGGTACAGGATTTCAGGATAAATCCTGAGGGGATTTCATTGACCTTATCAGACCCAAAAGCTACAACTCTTGTTGCATAGGTCTTGCTTTCTCTTGCTCTTAACCATCCAGCAGAAAAGTATAAAAACAAAGTATAAGAAGTAAAGCCATGCTGTTATGTTGAGCTGTAGGGGACTCAGGTCAACAATTTCTGACATTGCCAGTTAAGCGGAAGACCCAATACTATTATGGACTACTGGTCTCTTTTAGAATATTTTGCTCAGTTAACACACCTATAATATTCAAATGACGGAACTAAACAAAAAAGGGGATACAGATGAATGTCCATTTTGTATCTGTGCATTCAAAATGGTTAGGATAGATATATAGTTACATTCTCTTAATGAATAGAGGGATTTGTTCTGATAGTATTTGTAAATACTATATAATGTCTGCATCTTGTACAGCAAATAACCACTAGGAAGAGAGTATGCATTGTGTTAATTATTGGAACTGTCCTACCAATTTGGTTTGAAACTGTCTCATTGCTATTTGTTTCTCAATAAAATTATGGAAAAAATTGAAAACCAAAGGAAAAAGAAAAAGACCGGAAAAATGAAATGGAATGCCCAAGAACTGAGGAATAGCTACAGAAGATGTAGCATATGACTAATGGGAATATGAAGGTGAGAAACAAAGGAACAGAAAATACTTAAAACAGGAATGACTAAGAAATTTCCCCAAGTAATATCAGATAACAAACCACAGGCCCAAGATGCTCAGTGAACACCAGGAAGAATAAATGCCAAACAGAGATACTATTCCTGTTGAGGACCACAAATTCACAATGACCAGTTTTCCACACTTCCTTCAGGGATGAATGGAGGCCTGGGATTACTGGTATCACCAGTTTGAGATTTCCACTAACTCAATAGGTGTGTGCCACCCTGTCTCACCTACTAAGACTAAGACCTCTAAAACTACTAACACTAAAGGTACTCCAGGGCAAGATCCTCATGAAGTAAAGATCACCACCACCGTCTCAGTCATCTGATAATCCCCTCAATCAATCAATGCTGAAGTGCTGGCTGCCTCATAGCCTTTTGTTTCCTGTGAATAACTGGTCATCCCCTTTCCCCACCTAGGCACATTACATTGTGAAATCAGAGATAAAGAAAAAATATTGAACCAAGACAGAAAACAGCTTAGCTACATAATGGAACAGGGGACAAATACTGTAATTATATTTGATCACCTAAGAAACCATGCAAGCAAGAACCGAGTATAGAAACATTTAAGGTCTTGAGAAATAAAAGTAGCCTAGAATTATGCATCCTGTAACATTTTCCTTCAGTAGTGATGGTGACACAATGACTTTCTCACAGCTGAGTATTATGGCACACATTTATAATTCCAGCACTCAAGAGGGCAAGGCAGGTGGATTGCCGTGAGTTTGAGGCCAGCCAGGGATACACAGACAAAAATGCATTAGAGAGGAAATAAATGAACTAAGTACAAATTTTTATCATTCTTATTCCTAATTGATGTAGCAGGCCAAAATTTGCTTAACATGATATTAGCAATGTGTTAAATTATACATATATATATATATATATATAATCATATATTTTTATGTACAAGTAGCATAAATAACACAATGGTACAAGAGACAACATGAAAAAGTAGGAATACTTGTTCTTATAAAGTATTTGCACTATATACTAAGCAGTAGAGTTAATTGCTTGAATATGACTTGAATTATTTGTAAAAATATAATGTAAACTCTAGGGCAACCTCTAAAATTTTTTAATAATATATAACGTATATTCTGAAGATAGAAAATTAAATCACTTAAAGCAATAGATTAAAACCTCAAAGAACAAAAATGAGTGGAAAAAATAAGGACAAAAATAACACTGAATAGAAAAGAGTAACAAATATAGCAGATATTAATCCAACAATATATATAATCACTTTAAATGTTAGTGATCTAAATAGACCAACTAAACGAGAGAGTATCATAGTGAATAAAAAAGACCCAAATATATTTTATTTAAATGAAGCCTATTGTAAATATAATGTCACAATGAAATTGAAAGTGAAGGGATAAAGATATATCAAGCTATCATTAATCAGCTATCTCCAGCAGCTATATTAATTTGACAGAAAACAAACTTCAAAGTTAAATAATCAGTGATTACACAATGATAAGTACATAATAATAAAATAGCCAATTATCCAAGAGGATATAACCATGCCTAATGACTATGTGCTTAACAACAGAGCATTAAAATACATGGGACAAAACCTGATAGAACTGCAAGGACAAACAGGTGAACTCACTATTATAGTTGGAGACTTCAACATCCCTCTACCAGCAATGAACACCCAGAAAACCAATAAGAATATAGCTGCATTCAATAGCACCATCCATCTGCTCAATATGGTGAACACCTATAAATTATTTAATTTAACAAAGTCATCATACCATGGTACAACTATGGTATTTGTTAAGCACACCTTAACAAACTTAAAAGAATAAAAATCTTACAAAGTATGTTCTCAGATGACAGTGAAATTGAAATAGGAATCAATTTCAGACAGAAAATTTCTAAAGACATCCAGAAAATCCGAACAGTTTGGAGATTAAACAACACATTTGCAAATAACATGTGGAATAAAGGAGAAAAATTGAGAAAAAATTATAAATATTTTGAAAAAACTAAAAATGAAATAACACTATCAAAATTTTTGGGATGCAGCAAAAACATTGTACTTTAGGAAAAGTTGTGGGGAATTTATTCATACTTTAGAAAAGAAAAATCTAATATCAATAAAATAAGCTTCCATCTTACAAAACTAGAGAAAGAGCCAATTCATTCCAAAATAAGTTGAATGAACTCAATTATGAAGATTAGAGGAGAATTAAATGAAATTTTATAAAAGGCAATTTTACAATGTAGAAAAAATTTAGAAAAACAAAAATCTGCTTCTTTAGAGACCAATAAAATTGATAATATATTAACTAAGAAAAAAATAAAATTGGTAATACTACATGCTATAGAAATGATCCCTGAGGGCGGCCAAATAGCTCAGTGGATTAAAGTGCCTACAAGCAGGTGCAGGGGCCCAGGGTTTGATCCCCAGGCCAGCCGTGCCTGCCTTGCCCCTGGGGGCACCCTGAGATGGCAATTGAGACTGGGCCTGGTGACATGCACCTGTAATCCCAGCACTTGGGAGGCTATAAACAGGAGACTCACTATGAATCTGATCTAGTAATGAGACCCTGAACACCCTGTAGACCCTTCCCTAAGAAATACAGGAAAAAAATCACATTGATTTTTAGCATAGTTATATAGCTACTTTCTCTTAGTTACATGAGAAGAAAGTTTTGAAGTAATAATGTTTAGACAAGATATCATGTCTGCATCTTGTACTATGAATAACTACTACAAAGACAACAATATACAATGTATTAATTATTGTAACTGTCCCACTAACCTGTTTTGAAACTGTCTCATTTCTACTTCTTTCTTAATAAAATTATAAAAAAAGAAAGAAATGATCCCTGAAAATATAGCCCTTAGTAACCCTACAAATGAATGTACGAACAATGCTACAGAGCTCACAGACACTTAATGACTAAAAGTATAAAAGAGAATGCTACAAATATTTTGATTATCTGAGTAAAATAGGTCAATATCAAAACTCAAAAATCTGTCAAAGCCTATAAGAGAAGAAACAGACATTTGTAATAGAACTAGACAATTTCTAAATCTATTGAATAAATTGAACCTATCCTTGATAACCTTCTAAAACAGAAAACACCAAGCCCAGATGAGTTCACTCGTGAATAATATCTAACATTTAAGGAAGAAATTATAATTCTTTGTCATTTTTTCAGAAGGTAGAAACCAATGGAATACTTCCTAATTCATTTTATAAGACAAACTTTACCTAAATACTGAAATCAGACAAAGACCTTAAATTAAAATAAAAATGCACCCAATGTCTCTTATGTGCATATGTCCATGCAAAAATCTTCAACAAAATATTATCAAATAAATCCAGCAATGTGTAAAAATAATTACATGTGAGGACTGAGATATACTAGAAACACATGCATTTGATCAATGTAATAGATTACTTCAACTAGCTAAAGAAGAAAAATTACATGCTTATATTAATAGATGCTGAAACAGTAATTAAAATCAAATGCCTTTCTTTTTTTTATTTTTGGTACTGGGGATTGAACTCAGGACCCTGTGCTTGCCAGGCAAGTGCTTATTCTACTGAGCTATCTCCCCAGCCCCCATGGTTTTTAAAAAACATTCAAGAAAACAGAAATAGAAAACTCCTGAATTTTTATTAGACCACCATACTTCATGGTGAGAATTAGAAGTTTTCCCACCAAGATCAGAAACAAGGCAAAGGTATCCCTGCAATCACTTCTTAAAACCCTAGGCCAGGCAGTGAAGCCATGAGAAAGATACAAGAGGTATACAGATCAGGAAGGAGGAAATTAATCTGCATTTGTTTTGCAGAATATGTGATACTCTATGTAGGAACTGACAAAAAAGAATTTCACAAGCTACAAGAAACTACAGTGCATCTGTAAGATACATTGTTAATATAGATAAGTCAGTAGCTTCTTGCATAGCAGGAATGAGCAAAAAGAATGTGAAATAAATACACAATAGTATTTACAACAGCACTGCTCAAAGTGAAATAAGTATAATCTTAAAATATGTACAAGTTCTATGCGGGGGAAATTATAATCTCTGATTAAAGATATAAAGGAAACAAGAGAAATATACCTTCTTCATGGTCAGGAAGACTCAATTTTGTTAACATATTCATTCTTCTAAATTTGATCTATGAACTTAATATAGTCCCTATGAAAATTTGAGATTTGTGTTGCGAATATCAGTGAACCTTGTTCTCAAATTCACAGGGGGAAGCAAAAGTCCAAGAATAGTGAATACAATATTGAAGAAGAACAAAATTAGAGTATTACGATACAAATGACCATTTTGTATCTGTATATACAAAATAGTTAGGCTAGATATACAGATACTTTCTCTTAATTCAATAAGAAGAAAGATTTGTACTAACAGTATTTGTGGATGGGATATCATGTCTGCATCTTGTACTATGAATAACGACTATAAAGACAACAATATACAATATATTAATTATTGAAACTGTCATACTAATCGGTTTTGAAACTGTCTCATTGCTGTCTGTTTCTCAATAAAGTTAATAAACTAAAAAATTAGAATAGTAATACTGAAGACTTACTATAAAGCTGCAATAATCAAGACAGTTTTGTGTTGGTGAAAGAGTACACAAACAGTTCAACAGAATGGAATAGAGATGACAGAAATGACTCATATAAATATAGTCAATTGATTTTTGACAAAAGAGCAAAGGCAAATAGATCTCAGAAAAGACCATCTTTTCAACATGTGGTACTGGATAATAGGATACCCTCATGCAGAAAAGCAATTCCACACACAGGCCTACACCCTTCATAAAAGTTAATTCATAGTAGATCATAGACCTAAATGTTAAACACAAGAGTATAAAAGTCATAGGAGAGGCTGGTGAGATGGCTCAGTGGTCTAAAGCACCTACTTAGAATAAGCTTAGCAAAGCACAGGGACCGCGGTTCAATCCCCCAGCACCACATGCCAGCCAGTCCCGCCCCCTGGTGGGCTGAGCTGGCCACACACACACACACACACACACACACACACACACACACAAATAAATAAATTTTAAAAAAAAATTTTAAAAGTCATAGGAAATAACATAGAAGAAAATCTGGGTGACATTGAGATGGCAATGACTTTTCTAAGATAAAATACCAAAGGCACAATCCATGAAGGAAACAATTGATATGTGGGTGTGTTCCCATCACTGGGACAAAATATACAACACACCCACAACTTAAAGGAGGAGAGATTTATTTTGGTTCACAGAGTCAGTGGATTCAGCTCATGGTCACCTGGTTTCAATGCAGAAATACCATCATAGAAGGGCCTAGTAGAGAAAAATTGCTCACATCATTATGACCAGGAAATGAGAGAGGGCAAGTCTTCCAGGTCATACCACATGGCTCACATCTAAAAGGGCCTCACTTTTAAATTAACAGCAGGACAGCTGTGTCATCATCAATGACCAATCCATTATGAGTATAGTCCTCCCATAATGGAGTCACCTTCCAAATACATGAAGTGCTAAGGGAACATTTTCGATCTAAACCATAATTGTGAGACTTCATCATAGTTTTTGCTTTTTTTATTTTTGGTACCAGGGATCAAACTCATGACCTTGCCCTTGCCAGGCAGGCACTTATGCTGCTGAGCTATCTCTCCAACCCAGTGAAACTTCATTAAATTTAAATTTTTCTGTTCCTCAAAAGACACCATTAAAAAGTCCAGAAAAAAAGACACCATCAAGATAATGATGAAGGAAAAATAAAACATATCTCATATAGGATGGTAGAGTCAAAATACACAAAAACATCTAAAATTCAACAATAAGAAAACAGGCCGACTAAAACTGGGCAAAGGACCTAAATAGAGACTAATCAAAGAAGATAGACAGGTGTCAAATAAGCATATGAAAAGGATGTTCAGCCACATCTATTATTAGGGAATTGCAAGTTAACGAAGCAATGAGATACCACTACACTTCTATCAGCATGGAAGAATCTAGGGCACTTAGGACATAAAATGCTGGTGAGGATGTGGAGCAAGGAGAGTTTTCATTCATTACCAATGGAAATATACAAGTAGTATAGCCACTTTGGCAGACAGGGGAATTTTAACAAAACTAAACATTCTTGCCATATGATCCAGTAATTGTGCTCCTCGGATTTAACTCAAGTTGTTTCAAACTTAGGTCTCAACAGATAGCTGTACCTAAATTTTTAGAGCAGAGAAATTGCTAAAACTTGGAAGTGCTCAGGATGTCTTTCAGTAAGTAAATGGATAAAGCATGATACATGCTGACCATGGAATATTATTTAGCTCTAAAAATAAACAAGTTATCAAACCTTGAAAAGACATAGAACAGCCATGAAGATTATTCAGTAAAAAGCCAAACTGAAAAAATTACATAGTATATATGACAATTTGAAAAACAAAATAATACTATGGATGTGGTGAAAATATCGAAATGACATGTAACACTACCCAGGGATCTTTTGATACCTCTAAGTTCATATCCCTTGCTCCAACTGCTGTGTTTTATACTGTAATATTCCCTAATCTATTCACATCTAATTTGACACTCTCCAATCTGTTCTTACTACAGCAACAGTGATCTTTTCAAAAGAAAGAATATATTAGCCCCATTATAATGTTCTCTCACTATCACAGTCAACACAAAAGACACTAAATGATCTGGTATTTTTTTTGTAGCTTTATCTCAAGCACTGTCACTCTCCACACTATACCCATTTGCCTTCCAGTTCTTCATGTCACCATGCTTGCCCTCCATGAGGTCGCTACATATTTTGATTTCTCTATTTTAATGAAATACTTTAGCTGGAGACATAAGTAAGGTGGCCTATGAAAGACATATGTGAGATGTAAGAGAACTGAAGAGTGGCTTTAGAAAAAGCCACAATTTGTAATGGAAAAGAAGGTGTAATGTCACGTGAATAACTTCCCCACTTCTAAAATTCAGAAGTCCTCAGTTTCTTTGCTTGGTCACTCAATTACTTGGTACTGTCCAAAAATGGAGTATTCATTGTTCAAATCATCACTCTGTTGAGGGGAAAGGTATTTTCACTTTTACAAAAATCACATTAAGACAATACTACTACATAGACTGTAAATTTACAGTATGGGGGCCATTATTCAACTTGTTAAAATATTGAGCAAAAAAGTGGAACTCAGAGAAAGAGATACTATATTCTTCCAAAGTGATTTCTGCTAATGTGGGATACGGATGGATCCTCAACTACTGTGTTCTACATAGCTAGCCAATCCCTGAAAATACAGCTATGCTTTCAAAGTAAGCATGCTTCCACTCAGTGACCCTGCTCCAAGAGAAAGATGAAGGGGGAGAAAAAACAAGGCTCCCTCATCTTTTGTTGGCTAAATTCTGTGGCTAATGTTTTTATGCCCTTGGGAAGTACTAGGAAGAACAAGTTAATAATTTGGTTGATTCATATTCTGACTTCTGATTCAAAGAGTTACTCAATATTGCTTTTGGGAGGAATGAAGTGATAGTATTCAGAATCAGGAGTATGTGCCTGGGATAATGACTCACATTATGCATGATCTTGGGGTAAAACCATACAAACTCCATCCATTTCCATGTAAGTCACACCACTTGTCCTCTGATCTCTTGGAGTTGTTAGGAATCTGATGAGATCATGGATCTGAAAGTGGTTTTAAAATGTCAGACATTATTATGCCAAGAACTAAGTCATTGACTGAGCTGATCTGTCTTTAGTATAACTTTTAAAACATACACACATAAATTCTTGTACTTTTTTAAATCTTATTTCTAAATCATGTTCAAAATAAGGGCTTCTGAGCTGTTGAGATATGTTAGTTGCTTCTACAACGGCAACTGAATATTAAAATTTCTAAATAATCCTTGTTATATTAATCAATGGTACAGTTCACAAAGAAACTCTGAAACAAGAAAAAAGCAAAACCATTAATTTTTATTATAATATAAACCCAAAGGCCTTGTCTTAGCTCCCTGGACCATAGTTGCCAACTATGTTTTTGACCTCATACCATTTCCTTCTTCTCTCATGCTGCTTGACCCCTTTTGGCCTTCTTGCCGTTATTTGATTAACCTAAGAACTATATGATCCCAAGGCATTTGTGTTGTTGGTATTTATTGAATTAAATCCCTCTGGACTTCCCTCATTTCATTCAAGTCTCAGCAAATGCTATATGCTACACCCTAAAGAAGGCCTTCCCTAGCTATCCTATATTCATTCCTTATCGAAAGTAGCACGACTTTCTAAGGCTTGCCACTTATCTCTGTGTCTCCCCACTTGTTGAATTCCTTTATTATTCATCATAGCACTTATCACCATCTGACATCTTTAAAAACTGTTTTTTCATAATTCTTGGCTCTATGCATGCCTACCAAGTACATGCTTCACCAGTGAGCTACAGCCCCAGTCCCCCAAACTGCTTCTTCTTTTTTTCTCCTAACAGGAATGCAATCTCTATAAGAGTGTAGGATTTTTTATTTTGTTTGTTCAACTGAAAAATATTTAACACTTAGAATATAGGCTGCCACATAGTAGTTACATGATAAATATCTGTGGAATGAAAGATGAAGGAATATTTCTACTGTTCCTCTGACTGGCAAAATCCTCCTTCACACAGCACCTCACATCCACACACCTGATGAACAGATGTTTCTCTGTGTATGAATATTTGATAAATTTTGCAAAAAAAAGTAGGGAGTAACATCAGAATTTCATATACTTTGACCTGGTAAAAGCTCTTAATGTCATCGGTAGAACCAGCACCGGCAACTTTTTTTACATATATATATTTAAAAAA
>NW_004524693.1:9772788-9787545 GCF_000260255.1 Octodon degus | reverse complement strand
AAAAAAAGTAGGGAGTAACATCAGAATTTCATATACTTTGACCTGGTAAAAGCTCTTAATGTCATCGGTAGAACCAGCACCGGCAACTTGATTTCTATTGTTATAATTATTTACTATATTCATTGTATACATTGATGAGTTTCACTGTGCGATTTCTATGCATGTATAAAATCATAATTTAAGTTATATGTAGTTTTTATTTTTCATCTCAGTTATGCAAAATATTTTGGCAGATTCTCATAAATATATATCATACTTATATCATTTAATAAATTCTTCTGCTTTGAAACTTTCTACAGGTTCAAAAGTTCCTCTGTTTTAATGCCAGAGATGTAGCTCAGAGGCACAGTACCTGTCTCAAAAGGACAAAGTCTTGAGTTTGATTTCAGGAGCCAAAAAATAAAATAAAATAAAATAATAATATTAAATTGTTGACAAATCAGCAGCCTGGAATTGGACAAATCATCTGCATGATCTTTAAGTGATTTATCTTACAAATCAAGCTTACTGGGGTCAGCTACTAGCATTATTTGTCAGGATAGTTTCACCAAAGCTTTGTCCTAAATACAATCAGATTACAAGCATTGAAACAAACTTCGTCCATCTATTGCACCACATACTAGAAAGCAGAGAACATGGAAATTTACTGCTACCAATTCTGACCCAAACAGTACAGTTATCATCACAGAAGACAGATTTCGTGCACAAACTGAAACAAAATATGGCTTATCTGTTGGTGAGGGGAATCTTAACTTTATTGAACATCTTTTTGAGATAATCTGACTACTTTATGGGAAGAAGAGATGGTCTGAAAACATATTATTGAGCTAACCAGTGCCCATAACAACAGTGGGTAAAATATATACAGGAAAAAAGCTAATGATTGTGGATGTAGCCATGAAAGAACTGTTCTGATGAATTCTATTAGATCATATTAGGAAACTGAATAAAATGAGTTAGACTTTGCAGTCCCATTTCACTCAATGAGATTTATGGTTCATTATCTTTTAGTTTTACAGAATATGGGTTATTAAATTCATTATACAGTTAATCAATTACTCTTTGTTTTTAGCTTCCATTTTGTTTAAAGGAAGAAGTAATAAAAATATTGAGAAATGGATACTTCCTCTTATATGCTCAAAAGTATCCAGATCCCTAGGCAGTGAGACCAACACTTGGAGCTATTATTTCCTTACTCTTTGGTAATTATCTAGGGGGATAAAACATACTTAGTAAAGATTTAGCTTCCTCTTCAGTGTCATTTCATTTCCAATAACAATAAAAGGATTTGATTGAGTTTTACTTGTCTAGCACTTTGCCAATCATTGGAATTTAAACGCCTTTATACATCTTGTTACTAAACTTAACAGCATGCTTTCCCACTTGAAAACAGAAGCAGGGAAATTGTCCTCGTATTTAGAAATTGGAAGTAGAGTGCTTCTTTTACAGTAAAGGCTTTAATATAAATTTTTAAAAATGTATTTGGTTGTTACAAGGTCTCACTACACAGCTCAGACTCATAGTGATCCTCTTGCTTTCAGCCTCCCCAGAGCTGGGATTACAGGCACTCAAACCACGCCCAGACTCTTGCCGACTCAGCCCCCCCGGGGGTGGGGCTGGCACAGCTTGTGTTGCCTGAGTTGGAACTGTGGTCCCTGCCCTTGCCTAAGCTTGCCTAAGCAGGCACTGTAGTCCGCTGAACTATCTTGAAGTAGTAAAGGCTTTAGACAGAGAGAATTGCAGGTTGTTTAAGAACATGGAGTCTTGCCTCCAGTTCTCAAATCAAGTTTCTCCTTAGATATTTCAGCAAACTGTGTGACTAACATTGGTATGCCGCATAACTTTTCTGTGTTTTAATGTCTTCATGTGTAAATCAAGAATAATAGTCTATATGCCATAAAGTTATGAAAAATCCATGTAAGGTGCTTACGCTGAGTCTAGTACATTGAAAATGCTAACTAGCGGTTGAGAATGCAGCTCAGTGGTAGATCATTTGCCTAGCGTGTGCAATGCTCTGGGTTCAATCCCAAGACCATAATGAAAGAAATGAAAAACTATTGAGTAAACAGCACATAATAAATATGCTGTTATTGTGCAAGGGACTTTTGTGTTCTGTACAGGGCAACCCTAGATACAAATCAAAGAACATGTCCTGTTGTGTAGGTGATTTGGAAAGAGTACCAATTATTCAATATTATTGTGTGTCAAGCTCTCATACAAAGTGATCATTATAAGTACATAACTGGGAAATCTAGTGATATATTGGAAGTTAATAAAGCTTTCAAAAACCCATGCACTTCTATAAGTTAGACATTTGTAGATTTTTTTTGCGAAAGGCCTGAGGGGATGATAGTACCCACCAGATAGTCTGTGTTGAAACTGTTCAACTACATGGTTGTGGGGCAAAAATACTTATCAGCAATTTGTAAAAGAATGTGTATAACTGGTTTCAATATGAATTTATTTATTCATTTATTTTAATGCATTTGGTTGTTTCAGGGTCTCACTACACAGCTCAGACTCACAGTGATTCTCCTGTTTTCAGCCTCCCCAGACCTGGGATTACAGGTGTGCGCCACTACACCTAGACTCTGGCTGGCTCACGACACCCCAGGAGTGGGGCTGGTGCAGCATGTTGGTGGCAAGTATCAAACCATAGTTGCTGCGCTTGCCTAAGCAGATGCTTTAGTCCGCTGAGCTATCTCACAGGCCCAAAAAATTTATTTACCAAAAAACAGCCAAAGCTGGGCATGGTGGCACATGCTTGTAACCCCAGCATTCTCAGAAGGCTGAGGCAGGAAGATTACTGTGTTTGAGACCAGCCTGGGCTACAAAACGAGCTGCAAGCCAGCCTGAACTGCACAGCAAGACACTGTCTCAAAAAACAGAGCAATATAAGCCAGGGTCTATCACATGGGTCATACTTTGCACACTTATGTTCTAAGTGATTATCCTATCCAATCAGAGTTCTAATAACCATGTCAGCTACATAAACACAGAAAGCAAATAAGCTGCACTGGAGATAAAGAAAGTGATAACAATTTAAGAAGTGGAAACATAAGCAATAGCCCTCAATTGCCTTTTTCTTGTCCCAGATGTTATTAGAAGCTTTAAATAGCAACAGGTACTACTCGTCATTTATTCTCTTCTTCATTTAACTCACAATGGTTCTGTCATGCATAATGCAGAGGAAAAACAGATCTAGTCCCTAATATCATGTAATTTATAATCCAGTCAGACTGGAATAAATAATGGTCAAATAATAGTACAAACAAGTGTAAATATGCACCTATACTAGATCTCATGAACACTTGTAAAAGAGGATCATTCTAGTCATGAAACTTCCCAAAGGAATCGAAAGCTGGGGCAGAAGGGCCAGCGAGATAGCTCAGCAGATTAAGCGCCTGCTTAGGAAGCTCAGAGACCAGGGTTCAATTCTCCTACCACATGCGGTGCCAGCCCCACTCCCAGAAGCACTGAGCCAGTGACTGAGTCCAGGTGTGGTGGTGCATGCCTGAATTTCCAGTGCTAGGGAGGATAAAAACAGGAGGATCATTATAAATCTGAGCTGCATAGTGAGAATCTGTACCAAATACATACAAAAAAAAAAAAAAACTGGGGCAGAAACATGACAAACGAGGCATTTGGAGGGAAGAACATAAGCTCCTAGATAGCAGAAAGTAGATGGTAGATTTCTTGGTTCATTGAATAAATTACTATAAGGTCACTGTGGAGTCCAAAGAGTCAGATGGGTCATAATGGGGGAAAAGCCTGGCAAGGTGAGTAGGGAGGGACCTTGTAGTAGCAAGCAATCTTTATTTATTTAGGAAATATTTAGTTTATATTCTTCTTTTTAATGTATTTAGCACAGGGTCTACTGGGTCTCACTACACAAATGGGACTAGTAGTGATCCTCCTGTTCTCAGCCTCCCAACCACTGGGATTACAGGCGTGCACCACCACACCCAGTCTCAATCGCAGTCTCAGCACACCCCGCGGGCAGGACCAGCATGGCCTGCCAGAGATTGAAACCCAGTCCTGAATCTGCCTAAGCAGGTACTTTAATCCACCGAGCTATCTGGCCAGCCCTAGCAAATACAGTACTCAACATCAGGGTCAGGAGACACTGTGATGAGTAAGAAAGGCAGGTATTAAGTAAATAAATATTCAAATTTGTAATTATAGCTTTCTGCCTTTAGAAGTTGTATGCCCTAAAAACTTTATCTAGTAGCCTGATACATTGATAAATAATACCTGGCCTGCTAGCAGAATGAAGCAATTAGGTATCCAACTCAGAAATACTTTCAACTATTTTACCCATTCTATCAATCATTTCTGGAGTCATGGGTGGATTGATATACCATCCTCAGGACTCAGGCGGTGAACTACCAAGTAAGGCATCACTTCCTAGCTGGTAATGAACTACTGATGTTCTCTTATTTGAGCCTGGGCTTCCCAACTGATGTGACTTCCCATGCTGTCTATACTAGCAGGTCTTTATACTTGAGGAAGGTGTTATGGACAACACTGTGATTAAATGAGACCTGTTATCTAACATATTAATTCAATTACTCAATTACTCAAATATGAACTTGTTTACTGTTTTGCTACTAGCCTCTCTTACACATATATTCCTGTGCTGAACTCTGTTGAAGTAGTCTAGCTGAAACTGTGAAATACAATAAGTTCCATTACAAGTACAAGGGATCTATTCTAAGGAAATTTTTTAAATAGGATGATTGTGCAAATCAAACATGACTCTTAAGCAGTTTCAAAATAATTTCATTACAAAGACTCTATTTTCCTCTTAGCTCATTGGCCCAATCCTTTCTTTCTTTCTTTCTTTCTTTCTTTCTTTCTTTCTTTCTTTCTTTCTTTCTTTTTGCATTTGGTACAGGGTCCACAGAGACTACAGGGTTTCACTATGTAGATCATACTCCAGTGAGCCTCCTGTTTTCAGCCTCCCAAGCGCTGGGATTATAGGCATGCACCACCATGCCCAGTCTCAATCACAGTCTGATTGTGCCTTAGGGGTGGGACCAGCACAGCATGTGGGGGATTGAACCCCGGCCCCTGAGTCTGCCTAAGCAGGTGCTTTAATCCACTGAGCTATCAGGCCAGCCTTGTTGAGGCTTAATTTTGCTATCAAAGAAGAAAATAAAAAGGTCACAAAATTATTTGCTTTTATGTACAGCAAAGATGAATGCCAGCTGCTACTTGATGGGCAAATGAACTAATTGAACTCCTCTACTACCAACTCTTGCATTCTTTACCATTATGCATTAGCAGAAAAGGAAATTCATTCCAAGTTGAGATGTTCTTGACAAAGCAGTAAACATTATAATTGTTTTTCATTGTGCTATTTTAACATTCAATGAGTTATTTTTGTTTATAAATTAATAAATATTTGTAAATTTCTTAGTTTTAATTTCTACTTTGGTAATCTAAGTAATTCATATAAACAAAAGATTTCTGTGATTAATAATAAGTTTTAAGAGTAATTTTTGGAGACAGGATCACACTATGAGACAGGCTTGCTCTGAAATCAGGCAATTCTCCTGCCTCAACTTCCCAAGTGATGAAACCACAGGTATGCACCACTATAGTATGCACCACTATACCCTGCTTTAACAGTGTTTTTGAAGTCAAAATGTTTGAGAACTGCTTCCCTGTAGCTTTTCAGACATCACTCTTACCAAGACAACTTTCTCCTTTTCAGTCATGAGTTGTATACAAACTTTTCATTTCTCTAGGTCCAAAATTTCTTTGTGACTTCTCAAAAATAATGACTAAGAATTAAGGGGCAACTGTATGAGCCCACAATTCCATTTACTTGGAGGTGAGGCAAGCAGATCCCAGGTTGGAGGCCAGCCTGAACATAGGAAGGCCATTTCTCAAAATAAAAAGTAAAAAGATCTGTGGATTAGTTCAGTAGCAGAGTGCCTCTGGGTTCAGTCCTCAGTCACACACACACACACACACACACACACACACACACACACACACGAAAGAAAGAAAGAAAGAAAGAAAGAAAGAAAAAAAAGAAAAGAAAACAAAAGAAAAGAAAAGAAAAAAAGCTCTAAAATAACTTACTAAAATCCCTTAAACACTCTCTGGTGTGTTTGACTAGTTTTTTTCACCTTACTTTTAGTGTGGTGTTTAGGAAGAGCATATTGGACTTTCCAGAAGTTTGATGTAGTGGGTTGTGCTAATTGCTATCTTTGTCTAATCCTTCACACACTTTCCCCTTTTTTTTTCACCAGTAACATCATTCTCTCCCTTTTGGCAACCTCTCAGTCCACTGTTGATTTTCCTGGTGAAGCTGGCAATCAGGGTGCCACTTGAATACAAAGGCAGGCGTGTGATCTAAGCCTGGCCCAAACATAGCACTGCACTTCCTGGGAAACAGGGATTAGGCTAAAGGAAAGGTCACATAGCCTAAACTACACAAACTGGAGTTCCTTACCCAAAACTGTCCAAAGTATCCCTCATTTTGATCATAGGTTGTAAAGTCTACTAGCTACTATCTTTCCTACCATATATAGAAAAACCCTCTATGGAATGAATCCAAACAAAGATGATAAGAAAAGCACATGGCTGGAAAGAAAGTCCTGGTGGAGTGGAATCCTTATGGCATTTTCTGAGTCCTGGCAATGTTTTCTCCTTTCAGCTCTGCCAGATACCATGCAATTATGTGCACAAATAAATTGTCTTTTGTACTAAAGTTACCTTTCCAGTCGAAACCATTTTGAATAATAACTTTGAGGAAGTTTTTACCTCTTCCTTCTTCAGTTTTCTTATGGTAATATTAACACTCTCACCTTACAGGTTGAAAGGATTTAGTGAAAGACTTTAAATCACATTGCAAATGGAACATGTTATACTTTGTTGAGTACAATAAGTGTTTTTCTTTCTATATCCAAGTAACAAACTGGTTAGCCTCTGCTGCCCAGCAATTATGTTTAGATCACGAGGTATAGTCAGCCTAAATCCTTGGGTCCACAATAGCTTGAGTGCCTCTTGCATTTTCTCTGGAAGTCTAGTGAGATTCAAGAACCCTTTCTATCACATTTCACCTATCTGGAGGCTTTACCTGACAACTAGCCCAATTCAAAATTGTGAAGATCTAGTGAAGCAATGACTATTCAAAGACTTTGTTGGAGGTCTGGATTTTTCTGTGAGAGTATTATAGACAGCTAAGTTAGGTAAGAACATTGTAGGCAGTTAGATAAAGTGAAGTTCTCAAGGGAGTCAGTGCAGAGTATGAGAACACACTACAACTGTGGCTGGAGGAGCACGTGTTGAACGACAGGCCTCAAGGTAAAGATGGAATGACCACGCCTACATATCTCCCCTGGGCATGACAGAATTGCTATCACCTGATACAATAGTCTAAATAGATATCAGTTACCCCGGTGGGTGACAGGAGCACCCTTAACAAGCCCTTCCTAAAGGAGGTCTTTGTTTTTTCCACATACACTTACTACTTGACCTGCTTCCACACTGGACCAATATTACCTAAGCAGCTATTGTAATCTTCTAGTTGATCATCATTTTGACCAACATTGTAACTCCTCTTGTGATTTTGCTCCACAAAAGTTCCTTTGAGAAATGGGCTTGTTCACAACCCATTTTCCAGTCCCCTCCTGTCTCTCAGGAGATATCTCTCTCAATAGGTTTTCCACTCTTAACCTCCAACGTTCCTTAGAATTCATACTTAGACTTTGGGGAACATGAACTCAGTGTATCTGGTATCTAGCAGGTAGGGAATTATATTATTTCCCCTACCTAAGAGGACTTCACAATGTCTCTAACCAAGGAGAGGTGAAGGAAAGGAGAGAGAGAGAGAGAGAGAGAGAGAGAGAGAGAGAGAGAGAGAGAGAGAGAGATTTTAAGTCACTAATTCTTCCTTATTCAGAAATTTCACTTCATTGAAAATAAGCCTGGAATGCAGGGGACTGTCACATGCTATCTGAGGAGGACTCCCACACAATTAAATGTCACTTACTATGAAGTGTAAGTGAATGATGTGACTCTAAAAAACACCTCAAATAATGGAAGTACGAAGTCAGATGAGTAATCTGTGGCATTGTGAACACAGAGTAGATGTGGGGGCTCAAGCCACCGCATCATTAGCAACTCCTGCAGTGTACTTGGGTGCTCTGTATTTCAAAGATGTTTTAGCCAAGTATTCTCTCACTGTGGCTAAGCTATCCATGGATTCCCCCACAACAGAATCCAGGTATTCCTCTACCCTACTGGCCACTTTTTACTATGCTATTTTGGAAAATGTTACAAAGAAATGGGATACCTCCACAGAGATACTTGTTTATTCTATCTTATAGAAAGATAGACTATCCCTTAAATAACTCCTCTAAAATTTGTCATTGTCTCCATGACTACAAAGGAATATGTGGCTACAGAAAACTCAGTTTCCAGGTGAGCCCTCCCACCAAGAAGTAGATCATTTCAATGCAAATGCAGCATGAAGCACACAGCAAGAGATGATGCAGCAGGAAAAGTCATTTTATTTCAATTGTAAAAACAACATTCCTCCCCCTTCATCTAAAAAATAATAATAATAATAAAAACAACCAAGGACAGTGAGACAGGTCTTCACAGTTTATGTCTCAGGTAAATTTGCTATTTTTACTCATTAGATGAGGCTCAAGAATGGTTTTTTACTTTGCACAGGGGCTCAATCATTAATATTCTTTGTTTCATGTTCAGTTCTGCCAAAGACCCGCCAGATGGCCTTGTTTCTGGGGAAGGGGGAATGTCTTACTCATCACTCACGTTTCTTTTTAACATAACAATCTAATAAGTCTTTTTCCATTCTGGCAGCCACTGTGCTCTGTTCTCCACTTTCTGTCCACCCACTCTCAGGAAGAAATCCTGGGGCTTTATAATCATTAAAATCAGAGATGAGCATAACACTATCTGTTGATACTCTGAATTTTTACCTCTTCGCCAAATGTCACTGAGCCAATTTCCTCTGTTAAAAATAAATTTAATCTCTGAGAAGTTTTATTCTGCCTGTCTCAATAAATAGTATTCTCTTTGTAACCACATGAGAACTGATTTTTGTAGTGTCTTTAAGTAAATTTGGAACATGAAACTTACAGCCCTACCAGACCAAATTGGGAAAAAACAATGTCTGTTCAGTTCACCACAGCAAAGAAACTCAGAAGCCCAGCCACGCCAGAAGCACACTTTAAACCACCCTTGTGACCCAAACTGCCTCTGTTTTGTTCCTACAGACAGATGGAAAAGCCCAGAACAGTGAGATCAGATCAGATTTTTATTAGTGCTACCTTACTAAAATGCATGTTTGCTTTGATATGGGAAAACTACAAGTTAATGTTGTTCCATTTAGATATAATTTTCTTATTTTTATATAATTGAAAGAAGTAGATTCAACTGGAGCCAGTAAACTGAAAAATAGGAAATATGAGGGAGGGGTTGGGTTATCCACTTTGACAAATCCGTTACAGGGTCATTTGGCACATTTTGCTTCCTGATCCAATTTAACAGGTACATTCTAGGCTCTGGGCACTGCCAAGCCACTACTCCCAACTCCAATTTATTCCAGGACTTTGAGTGCCTTCTAGGTCTTCTTTTCTTGTTGGAAATCGAACTGATATTCTGAAAGACAATCTTTAGCAGCATAAAAAAACACTGCAAATGCTCAGAGAAATACTAGCTGATTTGCGGGGTCTACTGAAGCTAGACCGTTTAGCTAATATGGGATCTACTATTTACCTGAGTCATGTTTGTATCTCAAAGATAACTCAGTCCAACCTTGATTTGCAGTCTTCAGGTTCTTTGGTTCACTTGCACCAAAGGATTTGTTCAGCCTCTGGGTGAAAGAAAACACAATTCTAGAAGATAATGCAACCTGAAAGTATGAGGATGTATATTTACACTCATGTAGGTTTCTTCTGAAACATTAGTGGGAAATCTATCGCCCACTGTGGTCAACCCGGTGGTCCTAAACAATGGTAGTAAGTTTTGAATACCTGAAAGGGGCTCAACACAGCCAAGTGCTTTATACAAATTTCCATTTAATTGTCATAGTAACTCTATGAGGAATGTATTAATATGAACTCTACCATTCTTTGCCTGGGAATAGGAAGTGTGTCACCAGACACCATACTCTGAATCACTATGCAACCCTGTGTCCTATTTTTTTAAGCTAGAATGGTAAGGAGTCTATATGAAATGGACTTCCAAAAACTGTGGGCTGCAGGCCTGTGTTGGTCCACACCCAGTTTCTTACTAGTGTATGACAAGATAAGGTAGAAATTGAAAGTTAATTTCTATAAACATTTATAAGAATGTCATTATCTTACAACATATTAACAATTATAGCAAATGTATGCTATCCATTTGTGGTAATGTTGTAGGCAGCTAAATTAGATAAAAAATATTATAGGCAGTCAGACAGGGTCAGGCCCTAAAAGAGACAATATGGAAGACAAGGTGACTTTGCAACTTTAGAAGAGACAGACACTCCCTGCTGTGGGCCAGACTTCAAGAAAAAAAGAGTAAACAAAGGTAGCCACATACTTTCCTAGGAATGGACATAAATGATTGATATTCTAAATAGGTATCAATCACTTTGAAAGAGCCCAAATGAGTCACTAACCCAACCCCTAACAGGAGGAGACCCTAGTCCATATTCATATCCACTTGCTACTTCACTTGCTTCCCCATTTGATTCCAATTTAATCAATTATGCCTGAGCAATGATGCTTGTAATCTCATTGGTTGACCATAGTTTTGTCCCACCTCATGCCCTCCTAAGCAAGTTCCTATGTTCTCCACCACCTTAGACCTGCTTTACCATATGGTTTTACTCCACAAAAGTCCCTGGAAGAGACTACTTCCAGGGGACCACCCAATCAGAGCCCCCCCCCCCCCCCGTCCCTCTCTTGGACAGAAGCTTTCTTTCCCCGCAATAAATGTATTCTGCTCATAACCTCCGTTTGTTCTGAAAATTCATTCTTCGGTTTTACAGAAAACAAACTCCTCCCAGGTACTTTCCAGGTCGGGAGTTTTCATTTGGAGGTCCCTGTATCAGTAACATTGTTTTTAGTCCATTGAACTTGGTTGGTTTTTTATTACTTTGGGCTTTGCAGTCTGTATGACTGGTTTTTATTCAATATCACTTTTAATTTACTTTTATTTCAGTTTTTAAAGCTTCGGTGAAAACTGAATTGGAGCTTTTTAAAAGAGTGAGAAAGTTTTCCAGTAAAGTTCAAAAGCACTAAATACCATATTTTTGTGATCACATTATAAAAATGAATATGGAATACAGTGAGATTTGAGCTTTCTTCACTGCAAAATTAGAAAGCTTCACTCATCTTGTCACTGGCACAGAAAGACAAGTTCATGTCTATCCCAGAAGCTAACAGCACACCAAAATAAACACCTTCAAAATAATAATACATGGAAATGGCAGAGCAGAACATTCTGAGCTCCTTTTAAACAAAACAAAATACTGTACAGATAAGTCTTTCTTAACTTGGTAGGACATAAGGGAGGGGCAAGGAGAGAGACCACACAGTTCCCTCTGACGCATGTTCTTTTAAGGCAATGTAAAGAACATCAAGTGGGTGACCGCCGGCATAGAAGGCATAGCTATGTGTTACTATTTGTATCACCTTGTATAAGCACATAATTACATTTCAGAGGATGAGCCATACATCCATTCACGCATTTGGAAATAAGTGCTACTTTCATAACTGTATGCCTGCACAAATACTTTATTAAAACCTTATTCAAATGTGTTCACTGCTCACCTGGTACCCCTAGTTTCTGGCAACAAGGAAATAGTAGCCATACTGTTCTCATAAAATTAATTAATGCTTTCTATTTTAAAAGATATGAGAGGTACAAGCTTAATTAACTAAGGGTTTGAATCTCTGACTCCGGGTGCTGTGAATGTAATGGAAATTCCCTTAACATGTATAATTTGTCATTCATTTAATTCCCACCTCTGCATATTCTACTCAAGGGTAGCCAATCCAATTCTACAAGTTTTCCTTGTCATCATTTAAACAGTTCCTGAAAGCCTGTAGCCACCAGATAATTATTGATAGAGTGGCTATAATTCCACATTCTAGTTTTATTTTTCTTAGACTGTGCTAAATGCATTTATCTTCTTATTTGTACCCAATTAAAATGCATAATTTAGTAAATTAATATAAGTGAACAATTTTTAAAATTCTGTATGTTTACTATATTTCCAGAACAAAATTTTGTTTTATTTATTTATTTTTTGCTTTGCCAGTTATTGAACTCGGAACCTTGCGCTTGCCAGGCAAGTGCTTATTCTACTGAGCTACCTCCCGGCCAACCACAGAATTACTGACACTGTCACACACACTGCATATTTCATCTCAGTGTACCGGTAGATATATAATGGCTTTTTTGATCTCAAAGATGATGAAGATGCTAATGACAGGAAAGACTTCCCTCTTGGTTGTTTGTATTTTAAGCCCTTAACTTTTGATGATAAAATAGATTTCCCACATCTATTCTTCTTTTCTGGTGATACCTGATTTGCAACTTTGGTTCCAGAACATCAATTCTCACTCAAATATTTTTTAAAACACATACCTTGTATGTAACAGGAAAATTAGATATCTTTTATATAATATGTGACGGCTTTTTGAACCGCAGTTCTTCTACAGGTTTTGAATTGCTTTTGTTTCAATACAGAGTAACAAATGGTGCCCACACTGGCCTTAAATTCCTACGTTCTTCTTGTCTCCTCCTCTTACATGCCTGAGCCCACACATGCACTCCAGTGTGCTCAGCTCAGAGTCATTGTGCATGTGTTTGTGTCGTAAGGTGCTATGGCAGGGCCATCATAACTGCTGTACAGTCAAGTTTGTCTCCTGTGCTTAAGTCTTCCTTCCTGCTCTTTGTGTCTTTGATCCTCATGGCAGAGGCCGAGGGCTCTTGGAGCACCATCAGGCCTACCAGAACTGCTTATACTGCATCCTTCTCAAACCTGCTGTTTCCACCTGCATTCAAGACCTTTGCATCTCACTCTTTTGTTAGTCTTCTTTAAAAATAATGCTGCATTTTAGCAAGTGCCTTTTTGGGAGTTCTTCTCCCAGAGAAAGTAACATTGATGGCAGGAATGTTATAAAAAATGGCAGGTCACTAGGGGACAACTAGGAGCAAGATTTTTGATCACCCTTTAGATAACATTACATATGTGATGGCTTACATGGAAAGCATTGTGTCCTTATTAACATTTGTATTATCTTGTATAAGGACATAATTATATTTAAAGGGTGAGCCAGACATTCACATATTTGGATATAAATGCAACTTTCATAGGTACACGTCTGTACACACCCTCTATTAGGATTTCTTTTTCTTTTTTCTTTTTTTGTGGAACCTGGGATTGAACTCAGGCCCTTGGACTTAACAGGCAAGGGCTTATTCTACTGAGCCATCTCCCCGGCCCCTCTATTAGGATTTCAATAACATGTTTTTTTTCCTCACCCAGTACTCCTAGTTCATAGCAGTAATGAAAGTATATCCATGTTGTTGTCATAAAACTGGTTTCTATTTTCTCTTTTTAAAAGTCATGCTAAAAAAAATAAAAAAGTCATGCTAGATATAAACTTAAATAAGTGGTATATAAATATTTTTTCATTTCTGTATTGGGTACAGGGTCTCACTATGCAGATCAGACTTCTGGTGAGCCTCCTGTTTTCAGCCTCTCCTGTGCTGGGATTACAGGTGTGCGCCACCATGCCTGGACTCTGTCGCGGGCTCAGTGCACCAGGGGCAGGGCTAGCATGGCATAGCATGCCAGGCATTGAACCATGGTCCCTGTGCTTGCCAAAGCAGGTGCTTAGAATAAGTGGTATTTTTAACATTTGATTTAGGGCCCCGGAAAATTGCTCAAACTGGCATGTATCCACCACCACCTGCCATTTGATAACTTCAAAATCCACATTTGAGCCCCCCTCAAATTCAAAACTAGCTTGACTTAGATTAGACCTTTTTCACTGGTGGTTTAGCATGGAAAAATACTTCTCACATCTGTGATTAGATTCCTGGTCCTAGAGAACTCCAGGATGCCATGGAAGAACAAGGTATAGTGCCAGTTACCTATAACTCCCATTTTCAAACTTAAGGCCTTGTGCCATTTCTTATTATAGCATTTGTATTTTATTTATTTATGTTTTTACTCAGTAAGTAGCTGCCTTAGTCTGTATTCTGATACTATACAGAATACCACAGACTAAGGAAGTGACAAACAATGGGCATTTTATTTGACTGACATTTTTAAAGGCTGGAAAGTCCAAGATCTAAGGATTGCATCTGGTAAGGTTTTCTTCTTGTATCGAGACGTCAGTTGATGAAAGAATATGTGAGAGATAGAAAAAGGGTCTTAATGTCTGAATTATTCTTTGTTGGAAGGTCAAGTGACTCTCCACTCATACACTATGGAAAAAGCTAGTTTCTCATCCACTTGTACATTCCTTCGAACCTTCCTTTACTCCATTGAAATATGTGACTCTCTGACTATTCACTGAACTGGTTATATCATCTTACTAGCTTTCTCACTGATAATATTTTTTTTTTCTTTTCGAAGTTTTATTGATAAACATATAGCAATGAGACAGTTTCAAATTATATCGAAAGTACAGTTTCAACAAATAATACACTGCATATATTCTTCTTAGTGGTTAATTGCTGTACAAGATGCAGACTTGTGATCGTACT
>NW_004524693.1:9764451-9766393 GCF_000260255.1 Octodon degus | reverse complement strand
ATATGTGCATGAGTTATGCCTAACAGATGCAAGTTCTTTGTAGGATGAGGCTTTGTGGGAGTTGGAGTAAGTAACTTCCACTTACTGGATATAGTCTAGACCTTGATTATCTCACTTAACCACTCTGTGCATCAGGAATTATATGGGCTAAAATAATAATTAATTTTCTTTCTACAGTAATGGTTTGTCATAAGGTAAGTATATATGAGAAAAGAATTTTACAAGCTAGAAAGTATTAAATAAACATAGACTTTAATGTCTCTCCTTTGCCCAAGAAAATGCCACCTGTCAATTAAGACTCTGTGATTCTTGCTTCTACCATATAAAAGTTTTTCTACCTTCTTAAGTGACCTATTGTCATCCTTCTATGAATTTATGGTGTAGCTATATATGAGTTTATTTGAGCAATATCACACAAATCCTTATTTAACAACTTTGTATGTGTTAAAGTCATCTCTCCAGGTAGATTGCAAGGTTCTTTTTTTCCCCCATTTTTGGTACTAGAGATTGAACTCTGGTCACTCTCTACCATTAAGCTACATTTTCAAACATTTTTATTTTCATTCTGAAACAGGGTCTCACAAAGTTACACAGATAGGACTTGAACTTTTGATCCTCCTGTTGTGGTCATCCTCAGTGCTAAGATTACAGCAGTCTGCCACCACACATGGCTAATTGTAAAATTGTTCATGGCCATTGACACTGCCCTAAACTTGCTGTGCATTCCTTGTTGCATTTACTAGTGATAGGATAGATTCTTTAATTCAAGTGGAATATTTCTCCAAGGTAAACATAGTTTCTACCTTTCAAATGCTATGAACTCAATTTTAGATTATTATGAAGTTGAAGTTGATCAGTACAGTCACCATCAATTGAGAATTGTATGGTAGAAAAAATGATTCTGGATTATTCTACCATTAACAAACTGAAAGAGTTCAAGTTGTTTACCCTTACTACTGTGAGAAGAACAACAATGAGATATGAAAGGGCTTTCTGAAGGAATGAGTACTACAAAATTTTATATTATGATGTTATTGATTGTGACAATAAAGATTACAGTAAGAAGGAAAAAATAAGAGAAAATGTAAGATTTTAGCAAGGACAAAAGGATAATAATGATAATGGTCAGAAGACTTTGAGAATAGGTGACCTTGGAAAAGCCTTGTAACATCTTAGTAAAATTGTGATTATGAAATAATATAATTTGTGTAAAGTGTATAGACCAATGCCTAGCAAGTAGTATTGCTCAGAAAATGATATTATTATTACTTTTAAATTATTGTGATCTGTTGTTTTTGGTTATCAAAGTAGATGATGATAACTTTGTTGGCTGGGACTTTACCCTTATTAAAAGCTAACAAATTAGTTCACCACTCTTTCATGGATGATGGAAGAAGACATTAGACTATTAAGAGTACAGCAAGTAAAATAATGTTTTGTTCATTTCCATTGGTTCCCCTTGCCCTAATTTCCCACAGGGATGACACAGAAGAATCCAGGTAGATGTTCCACCTATAGTGGATTTACATTGGAGACAGAACACATTGAGCTTGCGAAATTCACATATTTTCTAGTAGCTAGTAAGGAAGACTTCTCTTGGTCTAGGAAAAGATGTACCCTGTTGTTTACATGCTGCAAACAGATTTCTGGGAAGTGGATCAGATGAGCCAGAGCTGCTCATGTTCTTGGCATATGCAGCACTGTCATGCTAGAAGTTTTAGGCATGAACACAGTTTTCCTCTCACAACAATTAGTGGTGGTGGTAGGAGTAGTACTAGTAGTACTAGTAACTACTCTTTTATTTTTTTTCAAAGTTTTATTGATAAACAGCAATGAGACAGTTTCAAATCAAATCAGAAGTACAGTTTCAACAAATAATACACTGCATATATTCTTCTTAGTGGTTAATTGCTGTACAAGATGTGGACTTGTGATCCTACTT
>NW_004524693.1:9751310-9762906 GCF_000260255.1 Octodon degus | reverse complement strand
AATGTATGCAATGTGTTAATTATTGAAACTGTCCTACTGATTTGGTTTGAAACTGTCTCATTGCTATTTGTTTCTCAATAAAATTATGGAAAAAAAAGAAATAGACTCTTCTCCCTCGTCTGATTTTCTCTTCCTGATTACAAAGTTAGTCTCCTCCCACTCTTGTTTTTGTATTTTACTTTCAGCCTAAGACATCGTACAAACTTTTACTTTTCTTTTCTCTCCTGAAGTTTTTGTGAAGCCTGAGAAGGCATGATATCTTTCAGCATAACATTTCAGAGTCATTGTATTGCTTTTTCTACACTAGTGAGAATAAAGTGCCACTTTAAGCAAGATGTAGCTTTCTCCAAAATGAGCTTTCAAAATTCATAATCAATATAACTTTCACTAAGCTACTAGGAAAAGTCATCTATGTTCTACTGCATATTAAATGTGCCTGATGTTATTAAATCATAGTATGCACTACAAGTACTTTTCTAAATCACATTGAAAAAGTTTTTTTTGCAGAACGAGAATTTAGATGTTGTCAATATTACTTTCTTAGGGCTATTGTGACAAAGCATTACAAATTAAGAGAGTTTAAACAACAGAACTTTTTCTCTGCAGAATAAGCTCTGGTCTAGAGGCTACAAGACCAAAATCACTACACTCCCTTCAAAGTTTCTGGGGAGGATATTGTCTTGCCTCTCTAGTTTTCGGTAGCCCCAGGCTTCCTGTGACTTGTAGTGACATGACTCCAATTTCTGCAACTATCTTTATACAGAATACTCTATTCTTGTAAAGAGATCAGTTGTACTTCCTACTAGTGGAAGAACTTCCTCAAAGTTTTATAGAATCAAGAGAAGCAGGATGGGAAGAGGGGGAGGGATGAGGGATGAAGAAAAGGAACTGAGATGTATTATGCACATGTACCAACCCCAAACAAGCACTACAAACGGGATGTGCAGCAAACATGCACACACAAAAAAAGAAAAGGGATTAAAAGATGAATGGAGGGAAAAGGGAAGGTAGAGAAAGGGAGGAGAAAAAATAAGATATGTTATATACGTGTACCAACTTCCCACAAGGAATGTAAATATTATGTACTATAAGCATGTAAAGTAAAGGGAATAAAAGAATCAGAAGACATCAGTCATACTGAATTCTGTCTACTCCTGTACAACTTTGTCTCAAGTAAGTACATCTACAATAACCTTATTTTCAGGTGATATAAAATTTTGAGGTAGGACTTCAACATATCTTTATAAGGGACACAGCTTAACTCATAACACTGGTTAGTTGCTATACAGATAGCAAAATTGAGGCAAAAGAATATTAAAAAGTAACTCTGGCTTCTGCTTTCAAAATTTTATTTAATTCTAGACTTGAGACCCTTATCTTTTCCTTTAAGAAGTTCTGTGCCTTTACACTTCTTTAATTACTTGGATTTTTTTCTTTTTTGCTTTCTTTTTTTTTATTTCTTTTTTTTTTTGGCAATCCTGGGGATTGATTACTTAATCTTCACACTGAGCTCATTTTATTTTTTTATATTGATACAAGGTCATTACTCTGCACAGGTTCACTTGCAACTTGAAGTCCTCTTGCTTCAGTCATCTCTAGTGCTGGGATTATAAGTGTGCACCACCATGCCTTCTTTGAATTTGTAACCCATTCTCTGTGTTGATTTTAATATCTGACCTGTTGACTTTAGTATCTGACTTCTTGCCCTTCTTAGTCCTGTTATGACCACTGCAATGATACCACCTATGACCCAAACTTTACACACTGTAATAAAGTCTCTATGTCTCTGTATACTGCAGGATAAAGACACAATTAACCTTGGAAGATATTTGTGCCTTTGATTCAGAAGAATGAGTTCATGAGTCTCTTGAAGAATAAGTAGAAATTTAATATGGACAGTATTTATATGTGAATGAGTCTAGTGCCTTGCAAGAGGAGGCAAGTCATAGAACTATTATTCTAAATAATACAAAACAAAACTAACAATCATGACAGTACCACAGGGCAAGTATGAGCTAGTGAAACCATTGGACTATTCTGAGATTAAAATATTTCCTTGATTTGAGGATTTCTTCATGCTTCTCTCGGATTGTAAAATGTGCAAGTGATTCAGAGTTTCCCTAAGAGGACTGACATTTAAAAGCCAAACCTTCAGGGCAAGTAAACCTTCCCTCAGTTCATGTAATAACAAGAAAATATTTATCTTTCCATTTTAATTAAGCTGAGAAATGTATATGTAAAGGACATCTGTATCTATTATCTTGTTAATGTCTAACAATGAATGAGCTTGAAAGTTGTATTATTTCAACATGCTTAACACCTTAAAACCTCCTGTTGCATTTATATCCTGAAAATGTCAATTACACAAAGGGAGAAAAAATGATCTGGGATTAAAAACTACTTTAACTCTTATAATTCAGAGCAGAAACAGCAATTTTGAGATTCAAAGGAACCTGTAAAAAAAGTAGTTTCCCACAGCATTTTTTAAATCTGTAAAGTTTATCCAATTTCAAAACTAAGGTCAGCTGGCATGTTCACTTAAGTCATTCTTGCCTATTAGAATTTGTAAAGTTGGTCCCTCATTTCTAACATAATTCTCATCCATCATTTTAGGTTAGAAAGAAGAACAGAAAGCTGGAAGCTCCAGGTACTTAGGAAGCTGAGGCAGGAAGATTGCTCCAGTCTAATGTGGGGTATCAGGAGGGGAGAGAGGGAGAAAAAAAGCCATTAAAAGTCACTGGTTATTTTATTTTTTCATCAGGCAATTTTCAAGATTTTTATTTGTTTTGTATCTTTTTATACTGTGGTACATATAAGCAACTTTAATAGGTGATAAATGTACAGTAGTTAGATTTCACTTACATATATATTTTATACTCTATGATCTGAAAAATGCTTTTTAAATTGCATAAGATTTATGTCTACTGTAAACATTGCTTAATTTTTTTCCTCTTGGTTTTAAAAAAATTGTTGAAAACACTATTGAATATTGCGATCTATATAGTGTACTGGATGGCTTCTTTTGTCCACCTGATTTCTTGTGTCACCAATGTGTATTGTCTCCGTCTCCTTAAAGTGTAATTAATCTTTGCTTTCTTTGCACAACATCTTTGGTTTCAAGTCATAAGCCTGAGGCAAATAGAATTCCAGTAATTTGAAAGAATGTGGTGTTAGTGCTTTGCTAATAAACATAATTTTGCTTAGAAAAAAGAGAAAGAGCTTAGTGTACCTAAAATATATGGGTTGGTTGTGCAGTAGATAAATTTTATGTGAGGCATACCCCTAAGCTCTTTGGGTTTCTTAGGGTTAGGGCTAGGATTAGGATTCATTGCTAATATATTCCGTATATACCCACCTGTGCATATACATCACATGCACATGTATACACACATTCATATATAAATACACAAATCTGTGCACAATTGATATTTATATGTCTACCTTAATTTACTGAAGACAGAAGACCCACCCTAGGGCAGCTAGTAACTTGAATGGTACAAAGGAGAAATGAAGAAGGAAGGATTGCTTCTATTGTTTTCGAAGAGCTCCAGTCTTCACCATCACCTTGGCTCTCCTTGTCTTGAGCTTTCCAGTGCAGACCCTTCAGCTTCCATCACAAGCCCTTCAGCCTCCTGACATGGACTCTCACAGAACACTACGTTGAGCTCCAGGATTTTGGATCATTTAGATCTCCGGTACACAGACTGCCTTTTGCACTCTATCACACTGACTCTGTGGGTGGCCATTTTAATGGCAATCTAGTAAATTCTTTTTTTTTTATTTCTTTTTTTGTGATACTGGGGATCAAACTCGTGACCTTGCGATTGCTAGGCAGGCACTTTAGCCACTGAGCTATCTCCCTGGCCCTAAATTCTTATATATTTTTATATCATGTATTATTGTTTCTCTAAAAGCACTGACTAACAATCATGAGGAGCTAGAACCTCTCACATTAAAAAGGGGTCCGCAGAGCTGGGGATATAGCTCAGCTGCACAAGGGCCTGCCTGGCAATTGTAAGGTCCTGAGTTTGATTCCCACTACCAAAAAAATGGGGGAGGACCTTAATTTTAGGATGTGAATTTTGCTTAGGTGTTAACCAAAAGCAAATATAGAACCCAGAATTATATTTCCACCTGACAGTAATGAGGAAGTTCCCATCCTACGTTAGGCAGGCATCAAAATAGCCAGCTGAGGCCAAGAAGATAGCTCAGCAGATTAAGTGCCTGCCTAGCAAGCACAAGGTCCTGAGTTTGATCCGCAATACAAGAAAGGAAGGAAGAAAGAAAGAAAGACAGCAAGCCAGCCAGTCAGCAGACACAAAAGTATCCAGTGGTATTTTAGTATCTCTTCAAGTAATATGAAAATTTCCAGAAAATTCCCAGATTTTAGATAATTCACTCATCAAGAAACAGGACCAGCCTGATAGCTCAGCAGACTAAAGCACCTGCTTAGGCAGAGCGCAGCTGCCTGGGGTTTGATCCTAACCTTTCTGTGCCAGCCCTGCCCCCGTGGCTCACTGAGACATCCATTGAGACTGGGAGTGGTGGCGTGTGCCTGTAATCCCAGCACTTGGGACGCTGAAAACAGGAGAATCACTATGAGTCCGATCTATGTAGTAAGACCCTGTAGACCCTGTCCTAAATACAGAAAAAGAAAAAAGAAAAGAAACAGGATAACCCTAAACTAAATGTAAAGACACAACAGCCACCAATAGTGAGATGAAAAGGATGTTAGGGTGAGCTGACAAAACTTAAAACAGTTATGGCAAAAATGCTTCTATTCTTAATAAGAAACACACTTGAAACATAGAAAATATACATGATAAAGTAGTACATCATTCATAAAGTAGAATGTAAGTCAAATAGAAATTTTAGAACTTAAAATATAATAATAGAACTTTCATGTCCCAGTGGATGGATTCAACAACAAAATGGAAGGGAAAAATTAGCTATAACATAGGACAAAAGAAATTCCCAAACCTGAACAAAAGAGAATAAACAGTGAAAAGAAAAACAAAAGAAGGTCAAGAACCCAAAGACCTATAATAAAAGATCTGATATGTATGTCTTCAGGAGAAAGTGAGCAGGGCTGAAATAATATTCAGAGAAAGAGGATGCATGTCCAAATTTATCAAGAAACACAAAACATCGGATTCGATTCAAAAAGGTAACAAGGGCATGGTGGCACAGGCCTGTAATTCCAGCAGTTAGGAGGCTGAGACAGGAGGATTACTGTGAGTTCAAGGCCAGTGTGGGCTACAAAGTCAGTCAAGGCCAGCCTGAGCTGCATAGTGAGACCCTATCTCAAAAAAGGGGAGGAAGAGAAGGAAGAAATCACAATCAAGATAAGCTGACGTAAAATCCATAGAAATTCACATCATAACTAAACTTTCAAAAAATAAAAATTAAGGAAGAAATATTGCAAGCATCTAGGAAAACAAAGCAAAACCTTACCAAGGAGAAAAAAAAATTGTAATGATAGCTGATTTCAAATCAGAGACCATGAAGGGAGGAGGGCAGTGGCATCTTATTTTTCAGTTTTTAAAAGAAAACCATTTCAATCCAGAATCTTACACCCAGGAAGAGAAATATCTTCAAGTAGTGAAGGCAATCAACACATTTTTCACATACGGGCAAAATAAGTTTGTTGCTAACAGACCTAATATACAAGAATGACTAACAGATGTTCTCTAAATAGAAAAGAAATGATAAAAAAAGAATCTTGTATTATCAGGAAAAAAGAAAAATATGGTAACAATTTTTATACAGAAAAATAGTATAAATGAATACTGGGCTTTCCTTCTCTGCCTGAGTTTTCTGAATTATATTGGACAGTTGAAACAAAAATTATTATACTATATGATATATAGCTCTAAATGAATATAAGTTAAATATATAAAATGGTTATGAACAGAAACATATAAAAGAACAGTAAAGAAAGTAACCTTTGTGCATTTCAGCCTAACTGGCAAAATAACGACAGCAACAGAGTGATAAGTTATGCTCATTTAAGATCTCGACCAACCATGAAAATGCATAAATAAAGATACATCACAAAACACTATAAATTATCCCAAACAAGTTTCTAATTAATATTCATCTAACCTAAATAAAGCCAGGAAGAGAGATTGATTATAAACAATAACAACAATAACAAAACAGGCCCCAAAGAGGGCACACCAGAGCCCAGGTGCTAGCAACTCTGAGTCTTATAGTGGTATCACTAAGGAGAAATGTGAAACAAACTTCCTTTTCCACTTCCAGATTGCAAGGCTCTGGTTGTTATGGAGGGAAAACAGTGAGTGCTAGGCAAGATGATTGGCACTGGAAGTGGTAGGTCTAGAGGAGAAAGGAAGGAGTAGCAAGCCATTAAACTGATATATTTAGCTTTTCTTTTAAAACAACCTAACAAATATGTAAAATATGTAATAACTGGAATATCTAGAATATAGCCCATCATTTTCAGAACTTAAATTTTATCAGGGAGCTACAAAAATGAACTCATCAAAACATAGATAGAACTCAAACAACTTTATCATTTAGGATTTCCTCTGTTTTATGGATCTGGCCTAACTTAACTCAAGGTAAGACATTATAGATGCATGACAATAGTAACACTAAGAATACATTTACAGAAGCTGTTAGACTAGAATAATACATTTGAAAAGTAAACTATAGTACAGGTAGATATCTGAATGTTGGTAGTGCTGGAATGACATAAAATTGAATATGTTTGTGGCTCTATAAAAGCAGCAAATCTACTTTTGTATTGCAAAATCTAGATGAGGTTTATCTTATAAGTTATGGACATTCCTACAAGAATTTTCTTAAAGAAAAACCATGAACACTAAGAAAACAGTAGAAAAACACTAGTTTTTCTACTAGTATCTACCAGCTTAGTGTCAACTGGGTATACACTGTCCAAACAAAGTGATATAACAATCTTCAGCTACTGTGTGATGTGGTGGTTATTTGGGAAATGTCACTGGGAACAGAACTTAAAGCACTTGTGACTATTGTGACTGCTAAAACAAATCTGTTGGGTGAGCTCTTTGAGTCATAGGCTCCATATGGAAGTGGTTTCTGAAGTGAAACCCAGTGCTTCTGTAATTCTCCACTTGAATACAGGTAGGTTAGAGGGGAAGTGAAGGTTAAGGAAGTTGTTCCCACCAGCCCATGAAGCTTCCCAGATTTTCTCTCCATGTGATGAAAACAACTAAGGGAAAAAGTGAAATGACCCAGTTTTTGACATGTTGTCATAGTTTAGCCTATCATGAAAACTCAAGTTGTCAAATGATGAACAAAGTTATAAACCTAAGTGGAATGTCTTCAAGACTACTGGAAATTGTCCATTAAAGAAGTATAGGGAGCCAGCCAGATAGCTCAGAGGATTAAAGCATCTTCTTAGGAAGACAGAGGGGCCTGGGGTTCCATCCCTGAACCTGCCTTGCTGGCCGTGCCCCTACGGTGTATTGAGAGCGTGATTGAGACTGGGTGTGGTGGCACACACCTGTAGGCCTAGCACTTGGGAGGCTGAAAACAGGAGAATCACTATGAGTCCAATCTATGTAGTGAGACCCTGTAGACACTGTACTAAATTCATATAAAAAGAAGAAAGTATAATTGTGCAAGTACTTAATTCAAATAATCAAAATATTTATTCATGAAAGGCCACAAGAAAACAAATAAATGAGATGCAAAGTAGGTAAAAACAAATAAAAATTTGTATTTTCTTTCAGAGAAAGAAGTGCTAAGTCCCATACAACCTGCAAAAAAGAGAGACTCATTGGTTGATAATCAATAAACAAGATGAAGAAAGTACAAGGTGACAAAATATTGTGAGTTATTTTATATTGCCAACATGTACCAATAAACACATGGGAGTCTTAAGAATTTTTGAACATAATACTTGATGGAAAATACCTGTTTCATGTTATGTCTAAGATGTTTGATATTCAGACAGTCAGGATAAACCCAACTGCATATGTTGTAGGATAATAATAAGCTTCTCTTCTGGAGTGCTAACAACCTAAGTTTGCAGACCAAAAATCAGAGAAAAAGAAGGGCTGCAAGGACAGCCAACACTTTGGCCCTAGCCTTTCAAGGTCAGTGAGGACTCAGGAGATAGGAGAACCTGTACTGTAACATTATGTAACTCAGTTGTGTCCCAAATTTTCTGATCAAGCAGATTATGGGGCCAAAGAGGAAAGTGATTGATGATGTAGAGTGTGCCTAAGGAGAGTCACATGGAGAGAAAACATTTTCTCAGGCTTTCACAGAGAGCAAATTGGTCAAATGATGGCCGTGACTCATCCCCATGGCTGACACTCAGAAAGGATCTACAAACTGTGGTACAGGATTTCATGTTAAATCCTGAGGGGATTTGACTGACCTTATCAGATACAAAAGTTACATTTCTTGTTACATAGGTCTTGCTTTATCTTCTTCTTAACCATCCAGCAGAAAAGTATGAAACCAAAGTATAAAAAGTAAAACCACATTAATATACTGAGCTGTAAAAGCTCAGGTCAACAACTTTGAACATTGCCAGCCTTACAGAAAACCCACTATTATTATGGACTACTGGCTATTTTGCAAGATTCTGCTGAATTCAAACACCTATGTGTTTGAATGACACATGGAATGACAATGGTATTCCCTTATCTGACAAAACTAACCAGAAAAGGGGGGATACAAATGAATTATCCTTTTGTATCTGTATACTCAAAATAGTTAGCATAGATATACAGCTCCACTCTATTCAATGAATAGAGAAGTTTGTTATAATAGTGTTTGAGACAGGATATCCTGTCTGCATCTTGTATGATGAATAACAACTAAAACAACAATATGCAATGTATGAAATATTGAAAATGTGCCAGTAATCAGTTGTGAAACTGTCTCATTGATATTTATTTCTCAATAAAATTATTTTTTAAAAATCAAAATAGAGTAGGTATACAGCTTTCTCTTAGTTCAATGAGAAGAAAGATTTGTACTAACAGTGTTTAGACAAGATAACATGTCTGCATTTTGTCCTCTGAATAAGTACTATGAAGACAACAATATGCAATGTATTAATTATTGCAACTGTCCTACTAACCAGTTTTGAAACTGTCACATTGCTATTTTTTCTCAATAAAATTAATTAAAAAGAATTTTTGAACAAAGTAAACAGTTTTCACAAAAAATACCAGTACATAATTCTCCATATTTTTATGAACTTCATCACAATTATATCTGTTCAAAAATACTCCACAAGTCTAGTTCTTTATTTTGGTATACAGACACTTCCATGATTGGTATAGCAATCGTAGAATTAGAAAGTTCTATAGACTCACATACAATTTCCTTATTTAGTCTTACTGAAGAGATTCAGACAGATACAAATTATTATGGCTTTACCACACATTTCCTTTTAATGTTAGTTTTCCAACTTTGATATTTTCTTAGAAATATAAAAGAGAATGTGTTTGAACATTAGATGAAAAAGAAGACAATCAAAAAAAATGACATAGTTTCAACTGTCTATACACCAATTCAAAGATAGAGATTGCCAGGGTAAATTTATAAATATGACCCAATGATATGCTATCTAAGATAAACTCACTTTAAGCATAAACTGTATGGGAAGACTAAAAGTAAAACTATGGTAAAATCATTCTATTAAGCAAATATTAATCAAAGGAAAATAAGAGTTGCTATATTAATATCGGCTAATGTAGACTTTAAAGCAAAGAAAATGACCAGTAATGTTGAAGAACAATATATGATTATAGATTTAGTTCTGTATGAAGAGTAGCAATCCTAAATGCACATTCAATAAGGACAGAATCAAAATATAAGAAAAAAAGCTGGTAGAATGTAAAAGAAATAGCTGGGGAGATAAATCAGTAGAATAAGTGTTTGCCTGGTAAGCACAGGACCCTGAGTTCAATCCGCAGTACTGAAAAAAAAAGAATTTTTAAAAAAATAAACAAAATCAAATTATTATTAGAGAATTCAACATCCCTCTCTTAACAGCTGATGAAAAAACTAGATAGAAAATCAGCAAGGATGTAGAATTCAACATATCTAGACATAGTGCCCAGCTACTACAGAGTCTGAGGCCAGAGAATTGCATGTTCAAGGCCAATCTCGACAGTTTATCATGACCCTGCATCAAAATAAAACATAAAAATGGCAAGTATGTAGTTGAGTACAAGGCCCTGAGTTCAACCCTCAGTATAGTAACAATTTTTTCTTCAGAACCAGTGATTGAACTCAGACCCTTGCGCTTGCCAGATAAGTGCTTATTCTACTGAGCCATCTCCCCGGCTCCAACAATTTGTAAAAATAAAGAATTCAATGTTGTTAACCTACAGCATCTAGATAGCATCTATACAACACTCCAAACAACAAAAATAGAATATATACTCATTTCAGGCACCCACAGAACAATTGAGATGAAATTATATCCTAGACCATGAAACAAACATCAGTAAATATAAAAGAATTGAAATCATACAGAAAATATTCTCGAATCAAAATGAAATAAAATAAAAATCAGTAAAACAATATTCAGAAAACTTGAAAATGGAACAACACATCAATACACAATCTGTGTCAAAATGGAAGCCTTAAATGAAATAAAAATATACAGGATGAAAAGGCATCAAAATGCTAGGGATGTGAATTAGCAATAGAGAAATCACCTAGAAAGCAAAAGGCATCCCTAGTACTAAAAAAATGTATGTAGTGTAAGTTAAGAGGTCATGAGAGGGGTATTGATGGTACTAGGTGCTTACATATTTTTTATTGAAAAGTCTCAAATTAATAACTTGAGTTCCAATCCAAAGAAACTAAAAAATAAAACAAGATAAATGATAAACACAAAGCAATCTGAATGAAATAAAATTGTGAGCAAAAACTGATGAAATAAATAAACAACAGAAAAGCAATTAAGCAAAGACATACTTCTATGAGTTGATCAATCAAATTCACATTTTTTTGGTGGTACCAGGGATCGAACTCAGGCTCTTGTGCTTCCCAGGTAAGCACTTATTCCACTGAGCTACCTCCTTGGCCTTCAAATTCAGAAATTTTGAGCAAGGCTGACATACAAAGGAGGGTAGAATGTACAAATTACCAGTTTCAGAAATGAAATAAAAGTTATCATAATAGACCTTGCAGACCTGAGGTGATAATAATTGACAACAAACTCTATACACATATATTTGGCAACTTAGATTAAATGGATGAATTTCTTTATTTTTCATTTTCAAAGAGAATTAAAAAAGTTTTAAAAACCATTAGAAACACTACTGATCTTCACTAAACAAAATAATAAGAGTTAAGCAATGGTTTTTATATTGCATAATGTTGTCTTCAAATTAGTTGTTTACATTATGATGCAAAATTGGACAAAATAAAGGTATGAGATATTAAAACGTATGTTTCAGAGGGTAACTCAGCTGTATCAACATCAGCTTGAGAAGCATAAGGTCCTGAGTTTGATCCCTACTACCACAAGAAAAAACTAAACAGGAAAAGAGAAAAAAATAAGCATTTACTGCTCCTTTGAATTGACCAGCAGAAATCCAAATTACAATTATTC
>NW_004524693.1:9744848-9751185 GCF_000260255.1 Octodon degus | reverse complement strand
ATGAATATTTTCTCCTTCCTTCTTTCTTTCTTTTCTACTTTTACTCATCCCAGTTGTATCTTCCCTTTGAAAGGATTCTTTCCCTTTCAAAGTATCTACTGTGCCTTTTACATTTTATTTACTCTTTCAGGTTCTCACACAAATAGGACAATATGATGTTTGCACATGTTGGTCTGATTTATTTCACTTAAAAGTATGTTTTCTAGTTGCATCCATTGACCAAAAAGACCCAAATTTATCCTTTTTATAGCTGAATAATATTCTGTTGTGTAAAAATATCACATCTTCTTTATCCATTTTTCAGTTGATGGTCATTTGTGTTGTTTCCAGGGATTTAGCTATGACAAATTGTGCTGCTATAAACATAAGTGCACACATATCACTGTGGTATGTTTTCAGTTCTACTGGAAAAATACCCAGGAGGGGAATAGTTGGGTGCGATGAGAGCTCTAATTCTAGGTTTTTGATGAATTTCCACACTGATTTCCATAGTGGTTTTTTTTTTTTTTTTTTTTTTTTTGTGTGTGTGTGTGTGTGTGTGTGTGTGTGTGTGTATTTTGGCAGAACCAGAGATTGAACTCAGGGCCTTGCGCTTGCCAGGCAAGCACTTATTCTACTGAGCCATTTCTTGGCCCCTTTTTTGTGTTTTGTTTTTTGGTCCATAATGGTTGTGCAAGTCTGCACTACCACCAAAAGTGGAGAAAGAATCTTTTTCCCCATGTTTGTTATTGTTTGACTTCTTGATGCTAGCCATTCTTTCTGGAGTAAGATGGAATCTCAGTGTTGCTTTAATTAATCTCAATGTTTCTTGAATGACCAATGATGTTGAACATTTTTTCATATATTTATTTGCTTTTTCTATTTCTTCATCTGAGAAGTATATATTCATCTAACATGCCTATTTTTGGATTGGTCTTTGAATTTGGGGGGCTGATTCTTTTTTTTCTTTATATGTTCTACATAGAAGTCCTTTCTCTGAGGGACAGTAGGCTAGATTTTTTTTTGCAAAGTTTTGGGTTTTCTTTTTACTCTTTTGGTTATATTTTTAAAATCTTTTATTTATTTATTTGGTACAGGGTCTCACTACACAACTCAGACTTGTAGCGGTCCTCCTGTCTCAGCCTTTCCAGCGCTGGGATTAGAGGCATGCACCACCACCATGTTCAGTTTCAGTGGCAAGCAGGCATTGCATGTGGTACTAGGGGTCAAACGCAGGTCATTGAACTTGCCAGGCATTTGCTTAGACCACTGAGCTCTCTGCCCAGTCCTGGTAATTTCTTTTTATGTGCAGAAACTTTTCAAAAAGCTGAGATCACAGTTGCTGATTCTTTGAAGTATTTCCCCTTCCATTTGGTTTTTGTTCATGAACTCTCTATCTCAATGTCTTCATGATTTCTTCCTACTTTCTCCTGTATTAGATTTTGTGTTTCTGTTTTAGTACTTAAATCTTTGATCCATTATGACTTTAGTTTAGTTCATGATGATAGACAGGGGCCCAATTTTAGACTTCCACAAATGGAAAGCCAATTTTGCCAGCACCATTTATAAAGAGGCTGTCTTTCTTCCAGTGAACATATGTGCCCTCTTTACCAATGATAAAGTGACTGAGTGTGTTTTTAGCTGTGTTTGCATCTTCTAATCTGTTCCATCGATCCTCAGGTCTGGTTTGGGTTTTTTTTTGCCAGTTAAATACTGATTTTATCACAGTAGCATTGTTGTACAGTTTCAAGCCAGGGATTGTAATGTCTTCGGCCTTTGCTTTGTCACCTAGGATTGCTTTCGATATTCTAGGTCTCTTCTTTTTTTTTTTCAGACTTAATTCATTTTATTTTTGCATAAAAACTCTTTATGTTGTAGCTACTGCTGGAGCTTGAGTCCTCTGGACAGAGACTCTGGTGTGGGTTTTCACAAGATGGTCGGTGAATTCCTGATAGGGAGACTTGGTGAACACAGTCTCTTTCCAGAGGTCAGGGGTCAGGTAGCTGTAGGTCTTGGAGATGGCATCAAAGGTGGCCTTAGCAAAGTTGCCCAAAGTAGCAGTGCAGCCCCTAGCAGAGGTGTAGCAGTCATCAATACCAGCCATCATCAGCAGCTTCTTGGGCACAGGGGCTGAGACAATGCCAGTGCCTCTGGGGGCAGGGATCAGACGCACCAACACAGAGCCACAGCGGCCTGTCACCTTGCAAGGAACAGTGTGGGGCTTGCTGATCTTGTTTCCCCAGTAGCCTCTCCTGACAGGGACAATGGAGAGCTTGGCCAGGATAATGGCCCCACGAATGGCAGTGGCTACTTCCTTGGAACACTTTACACCCAGGCCAACATGACCATTGTAGTCCCCAATGGCGACAAATGCCTTGAACCTGGTCCGCTGGCCAGCACGAGTTTGCTTCTGCACAGGCATGATCTTCAGAACTTCATCCTTGAGAGATGTGCCCAGGAAAAAGTCAATAATCTCGGACTCTTTGATGGGTAAGGAAAAAAGGTAGATTTCCTCCAGGGATTTGATCTTCATGTCTTTGACCAGACGGCCCAGCTTGGTGACCAGAATCCACTCTTTGTCCTCGGCCTTACCGCCGCGAGCCCCACGGCCTCGGCCCCGGCCCTGGCCTCTGCCGCGCCCACGACCTCGAAGGCCACTGCCAAAGCCTCCGCAGAAGCCGCCGCGGCCTCCCATGCCTGGGCCCCCGGGGCCTCCGGCCCCTCCCACTGCACCGGCGTCATCCGCCATTTGGTGTTTCCCAGAAAAAGAAGCCTAGGTCTCTTCTTGTTCCAGATTACTTTCACAGATATTTTCACTAGATGTATGATGCATACTAATGGTATTTTAATCAAGAATGCATTGAATATGTATAACAATTTTGGGAGTATGACAATTTTCATGATGTTGTTTCTTGCTATCCATGAGAAAGGAATATGTTTCCATTTTCTGAAATCCTCTTTGATCTCTTTTTTAAATATTTATTTATTTTTTCTTTTTTTTTAGAGTACTATACTTTTCACTGTATAGATCTTTGACTTTCTTTGTTACACTGATACCTAAATATTTCTTTTTTTTAGATGTTATTGTGAAAGGTGTGGTTTGCCTAATTTCTTTCTTGGTGTGTTTATTGTGTAGAGAAATGCTATTGATTTTTGCATGTTACATTTTTATCGTGCTACAATACTGACTTTGGTTATTAAATCTACATGTTTCTTGGTGAAATACTGGTATAATATTATACCAATATTTGGTATGATATATATGGTATAATATAATAACATTATACCTGCTGTCTATGCATAGTATAATGTTATCTGAAAGTAATAATAATTTCACTTCTTCCTTTCCAATCATTATTCCTCTTATTTTTCTCTTTTGTCTAATTGTTCTGGCTAATGTTCCCAGAGCTATGTTGAGTGGAAATGATGACAATGGATATCATTGTCTTGTTTCTGAATTTAAAGTGAAACCTTTCAGTTTTTGTCTATTTAGTGTGATGTTGGATGTTTGTTTCTCATAGATGGCTTCTATCAGGTGGAGGTAAAGGCCATTTGTTCCAATTTTCTATAGGGTTTCTATCACAATTGAGTGTTGGACATTGTCAAAAGCTTTTTCTGCATCTATTCAGATGATCATGTGACTTTTGTCTTTGGCTCAGTTGATGTGGGTATATTTATGGATTTGCATACATTGAACCATCCCTACATTCCTGGGAATGAATCCTACTTGGTTGTGATGTATAAGCTTGGTCATTTGCTGCATTCTGTTTGTTAGTATTTTATTGAGGATTTTTGAATCTGTGCTCAATAGGGAGATTGGCCTATAGTTCTCTGTTTGGGTTGGGTCCTTCTCTGGTTTTGATATCACAGTAACACTTTCCTCAAGAATGAGTTTTGGAGAAGTGCAAAGTCATTGGAAATTTTGAGAAGAGTTGGCATGAAATCTTCTCTAAATTTCTTATAGAATTCAGCTGTGAATGCAGCAGGACTTTTTTACCTAGTTGATCTATCTCTTTCTTTCTTGGTAAGCTGTTCATTTCATTTTTAATTTCAGTGACTGATATGGAGGTTATTCAGAATTTTTATATGTTCCTGATTCAGCTTTGATAATTGATATGTATCTAGGAACCTACCCATTTCTTCTGTATTTTCCATACTGTGAGAGCAAAGATTTTCAAAGTAGGTATTGATGATTTTCTGAATTTCTATAGCATCTGTGTTGACTTCACTCTTTTCACTCCTTATTGTATAAATTTTAATCTTTTCTTTCCTTGTTTGGGTAATGTTGGTGAGGGATTTATCAATTTATTTACTCTTTCAAAGAAGTAATTCTTTGATTCATTAATTCTTTTTATTGTTTTCTTCATCTCCATTGTATTAATTTCTGCTCTCATCTTTATAATTTCCTGCCTTTTTTGGTCTTTGGACTTGCTTGACTTGCTCTTCTTTTTCTAGGAGCTTGAGGTGCAGCATGGGGTTGTTTATTTGTGTTCTTTCTTTTTTTTCCTGATGTGAGAATTTGCCACTCTAAATTTCACTTTTAAGTTTGCCTTTGTTGAGTACCACAGGTTCTGGTAAGCAGTATCTTCATTTTCATTCAATTGTGAATATTGTTTAATTTCTTCTTCTTTTTTTTGTTTAACCCATTAATTATCCAGGAGGGGGTACTTAATTTTCATGTATTTATGGGGTTTTTGCAATTACTTTTGTCAATAATTTCCAGTTTCATTACACTATGGTCAGATAACATGCATGTGATAATTATAATTACTTTGCATTTACTTAAGTATGTTTTATTAGCTAGTATATGGTCTATTTTGGACAACATCCTACATGCAGTTGAGAAGAATGTGCATTCTGATGTTGTTCGGTGGAACACTCTAAAAATGTCTACTAAGTCCTTTTTGTTCTCAAGTTTGTTGTAGTTCTGTTATTTGTTTGATTATTTTTTGCCTAGTTGACCTATCTCTTTGTGACAATGTGGTATTAAAGTACTCCATCACGATTTTGTACTGCTCATTTGATTTTTCATGTCTGTGAGGGTGGAGTGTGGGCAGGGCATCTGTGATGGTTGAGGAGGCAGACTGAAGCTCAGTGATTCTCCCATCATGGTCAGTGGTTGGTGGGGCAAGGCTCACCAGGGCTGCATAACTCTCTAGGGTTCGGCTTGCCTTGTGAAACAATGGCAGATCAGGCCATCAGATGAATTTCTTTAAAAACACAACATATTTTAACTCAACCAATATAAAATATACTATGTAAATAAAAATATAAAAATTTAATTTTAATTTAAAACTTCCCCAACCATTGCTGAATTCACTGAAATCTACCAAGCATTGGAAAGAAAAAATAAAATAGTCCCTATTTTTACATGAGATGGTTAGGGCCAGGGAGATGGCTCAGTAGGTTAAGTGCTTCCCTGGCAAGCACAAGGGCCAGAGTTCAATCCCTGGTTCCGCCAAAAAACAAAAAAAAACAAAAACAAAAACAAAAATATATGAGATGGTTATCGACATAGAATATCCCAAAGATTGTACAAAATACTCTTAGAACTAATGAGTGTAGAAAGGCTATAAAAATAAGGCAGATGCATAAATATCAATTTTGCATGTGTTTGTATGTCCATATATGTATGCATGTATTTATGTACATGTAATGTATATGTATGGGTGTGCAAATACAATGTATATTAGTGATGAACACATGAACACAAAAATTAAAAATACAATAAAACTTCGACTTGCTCGAGGAGAAAAGCAAAACTCTGATGTAAATTTAATAAAACATGCATAGGCTGATGCAGGAGGATCACCATGAGCTCAAGACCTGCCTTTGTTATGTAACCAAGTTCAAGACCAGCCTGCACTACATAGTGAGACCCTGCATCAACAGAGCAAAAAAAAAAAAAAAAAAAAAAAAAAAAAAAAACCATACAAAAAAGTCAGAAAACAACATGCATGGAATCTGATTTATTTATTTCTTTATTTTATGTATTTAGGACAGGGTTACAAGATCTCACTATGTAGATTGGACTTGTCGTGATTCTCTTGCTTTCAGCCTTGGCATACTGGGGATCAAAACCAGGCCACTTTGCTCTGCCTAAGCACACACTTTAGTCCACTGAGCTATCTGGCCAGCCCTTTCAGGATCTGGTTTATGCAGTATGAAATACATACTGCATCTATGTATTGAAGTCTCAATATTGTGAATTGTATTGAAGTTTTCCCCAAGTTGATATATATATTTAATGAAAAAATTCCAGGGCTGGAGAGATGGCTCAGTGGTCTAAAGCACCTACTTAGAACAAGCTTAGCAAAGCATCAGGGACCGCGGTTCAATCCCCCAGCACCACATGCCA
>NW_004524693.1:9742662-9743989 GCF_000260255.1 Octodon degus | reverse complement strand
TGCCAGTCTATTTCTCTTAATTGATGAATTGAGTCCATTTACATTGATGGTTAGAATTGAGATGTATTGACTTATGATTGACATGTTATTTACCTGTTGTTATTTACTCCTTTTTCTCCTGTGTTTAATTGCCTGCCCTATTTAGTTGTTTGCTTCTGATCTCATTCGTGGAGTTCTGATCATATTGGTCCCTCTCTAGAACATCTTTCAGTAGCCTGTGTAGGGTTGGCTTTGTCATCACAAAATTCTTCAGCTGTTCTTTGTCATGAAATTATTTCACTTCTCCATCAAACTTGAAAGAGAGTTTTGCAGGGTATAGTAGTCTGGGCTGGACTTTGTTTTCATAGAGGACTTGAAGTACTCTGCTTCATGCTTTTCTTGCATGCATGGTTTGTAAAGAGAATTGGCTGTAATTCTGATGGGTTTTCCTTTGAATGTGATCTGCTTCTTTTCTCTAGTGGCTTTCAGTATATTATTCTTGTGCTGAATTTCTTGGATCTTGACTATTATATGTCTCGATGTGTTTTTCATTGGGTTGAGGTTACTTGGCGTTCTGTATGCTTTGGTTAACTGAACGGTTAACTGAATCTCAGATTGTTTCCTCATATTTGGGATGTTTTCTGCTATTACTTCTGCAGCCGTTATGGAAATCAGTGTGAAGACTCCTTAGAAAAGTTGGACTGGAAATCCCATTTAAATCAGCTATTTCTCTACTGGGAATATTCTCAGAGGATCTGAAAACATCATATCATAGTGATATATGTGTGCCTATGTTTCTAGTAGCACAATTTGTGATAGCCAAATCTTGGAAACAAACAAGGTGCCCTTCACCTGAGGAATGGTTGAAAAAGATGTGGTATTTTTACACAATGGAGTATTATTCAGCTATTAATAATGATAAACTCGAAGCCTTCATATTGAAGTGGATGCCACTTGAACATATACTCATAAGTGAAGTAAACCAGACACACATGTGTAAATATCATATAGTTTCCCTAGTATAAGAACTCAAAAGAAGAAATACAAATAGAAAGGTATAATACAAGTAAAAGGGAAGCAGGATCTCGAGGACTAACTAATCAAGAGAGGGATAGGAGAAGAGTTAGGAAACATGACAATGTCAAGACATACAGTTATATGTAGAAGATGGGCAAGACAATGATCCTGAGAATCTCCAGAAAATTTTTTTAATCTAGCAGTTAATTGGAAAGATTCTCACTCTGACTAACTATATACTGATACCTGTGAACTACACAACTGCACTGCAGATGGTAATCTGTAATAGTAGTTTCATGCTTGGAGTGTCTATCATTCTGGTCTTCTGAAT
>NW_004524693.1:9738563-9741417 GCF_000260255.1 Octodon degus | reverse complement strand
GAATGTTTGCAATGTGTTAATTATTGAAGCTGTCCTACCAATTTGATTTGAAACTGTCTTGTTGCTATTTGTTTATCAATAAAATTATAGAAAAAAAGAATTTTTGAAAGAGTATGACAAATCTATCCATCTACCTAATTTTAATAATTCCTAAATAACTGCATGTAGCATTTTCCTATTGTTGCTGGAACAAATTACGACAACTAGTGATCATAAACAGCACAAATTCTTCAGTTTCAGTTGTGAAGGTCAGAGATCCTAAATGAACCACACTAGGCTACATCAGAAGTGTTCACAAGGCTCTATTCCTTTTGGAAGCTCCTTGGAAACATGAGTTTCCTGGCTTTCTACAGTTTGTAGAGAGCACTTAATATAGTCCTTGTCTGTGGTTGTGGTCCCTTACCCACAATGCATTTTCTGCACTTCCATGGACACATCTCCTCTTTCTGATCCTGGCCATTATGCCTCACCAATAATCCAAGAAAGTGTTCTCATCTCAGAATTATTAACTTGATCACATCTGCAAAGTCCCTTTTACCATGTAAAATAACATAATTACAAGTTACAGTGTAGATACTTTTGAGGGACTATTTTCAGTGTACTAGACTACAAAAATCAAGAATGTATTGAACTAAGGGAGTGACAGAACAGCAACAAATAGGACAGGAGAGAAAATTGGGGAAATGCCCTATTTTCTTTGAGGAAAGGTACAAAAGCTTTTCAATGGAGGAAAGGTAATAGTTTCAATAAATGTTATTAGAGTAACTAAACATCCAAAATAATGAGCCTCAACTTAAGTCTCATACTTACTATAAAAGTTCGCTCAAAATAAATAACATAAAACTTTTAGAATAAAAGGAAGAAAATCCTGGGATTTAGACAGTGAATTTTTAGATTTAATACTGAAAGCATAAGTCATAAAATGAAAATTTGCTAAGAATGCTTCATCAAGCTAAAAAATCTGCTCTGTAAAAGACCCTGTGAAGAGAATGAAAAGATAGGTGTATATATAGGAGAAAATCTCACCAATCATATGCCTGCCAAAGACCTAGTATGTAGGATGATTAAGAACTCTCAAAATTCAACAACAAAAACCAACAATTTTTCAATGAACAAAATATATGAATGGACACCACTAAATAATATATAGAGTAAACATGTGAAAAGATCATTAACATCAGTAGCCATTAGGAACATGAAAATTAAAATCACAGTTATTGCCACATACCTTGCAAAAGACTAAATTTTAAAAATATTGACAAGATTGAATGCTGCTAGAGATGTGAAGAAACTAGTTCATTCAGACATGGTTGGTGGGCATGAAAAGTCCTAAAGACATTCTGGAAAAGTTTAGTTCTTTCTTCTAAAATTAAATTGCATGATCCATGAAGTTCACACCTGGACGTTTATCTCAGATAAATAAAAACTTACACCTATGAAAAAAATCAGATGAATGTTCATAGCTACATTATTCATAGCAATTCCATGCTAGAAACAATTTATCTGAGTAAATGCTTAAGCAAACCATTCCATGGAATATGACTCATGATGAAGTTATGATGTACATTACAAACTGGATGAAAGTCCCAAGAATTATGCTGAATAAAAATGCTAATCCAAGTAGGTTATATGCTATTATTTCCACTTATATATTGTTGAAATTTATAAGTTCTAGAAATAGGCAAATTTAGTGGTTAAGGTGAAGATTGGAAGACAAAGGGCAATGGGTATGGGCAGCTATAAAAGGGCAAAATGAAGGATCCTTGTGGTGGTTGAACTGTTCTATGCCTCAACTTCATCAGTATCAATATCTTAGTAGAAAGTGCTCAGGCCAGTGATATAGCTCAGTCAACTAAGTGCCTGTTTTGGCAAGTGCAAGGAACAGGGTTCAATCCTCAATCCCACATGCCATGCCAGCCCTGCTCCAGGGGCATGCTGACCAGGGAACCAAATTGAGTATGGTGTTGCACACCTGTAATCGCAGTGCTGCGGAGGCTGAAAACAGGAGCACTATGAATCTGAGCTGAATAATGAGGCCCTGTACCAAATACATAAATCAAAAAGAAAAAGAAATAAGAAAGAAGGAAAGAAAGAAAGAAAGAAAGAAAGAAAGAAAGAAAGAAAGAAAGAAAGAACTATATACTTTTACAAGATATTACCATTGGGGAGAACGGGATAAAGACTTCAAGAGATCTCTCCATATTAGTTTTTACAACTGCATCTGATGCTACAATTAGGTCAAAATTAAAGATTTATTTGTCTGTTTATTTATTTGAATAAAAATAGATATGTGGGTCACTGGTACAAAACAAAGGATAAACGAACATCCCTATATGTATTCAGCTATTTGATCTTTCACAAAAGGGCCAAACACCTATGATGGAGTAAAGAAAGCCTATCTAACAAGTGGTGTTGGGAAAACTGGATATCTGATTGCAGAAGATTGAAACTGGAAACATTTTTCACCATCCACTAAATTAAAACCAAACTGGATCAAAGACCCAAACATTAAAACAGAAACATTAAACCTATTGGAAGATAAGTAGGTAAAACACTTGAGGATACCTTTTTTTTCAGAACCAGGGATTGAACTCAGGCCCTTGCACTTGCCAGGGAAGCGCTTATTCTACTGAGCCATCTCCCCGGCCCCAACACTTGAGAATATCAATGTAAGAAAGGATTTTCTAAGCAGAACCTCCACTGCACAAGAAATAGCAACAAGAATCAACAAATAGGGCTTTATCAAACTAAAAAGCTTATACACAGAAAATATAGCAGAACAAAGACACAACCTATGGAATGGAAAATTTTTTGGCAGATACTCCTCAGACAGAGAACTAGTATCTAGAATATA
>NW_004524693.1:9733611-9738429 GCF_000260255.1 Octodon degus | reverse complement strand
AGATGAAAAGTAAGACATACAGGGCTGGCTAAATAGCTCAGTGGATTAAAGCACCTGCAAGCAGACGCAGGGGTCAGGGGCTCGATCCTTGGGCCAGCTGTGCCAGTCCTGCCCCCAGGGCATGCTGAGACAGGGATTGAGACTGGGCGTGGTGGCACACACCTGTAATCCCAGCTCTTGGGAGGCTGTAAACAGGCAGATCACTACGAGTCCAATCTAGTAGCGAGACCCTGAACACACTGTAGACCCTTCCCTAAAAATACAAAAACAAAACAACAACAATAACAACAACAAAAAATGGTTAATAAATTATGAAAAAAATGTTTGATGCCTCTGGCAATTACAGTTGCAATTAAAGTAAATTCCATCTTACTCCACAAAGAATAGCAATGATCAAGAAATCAAATAGTAACCAAATGATGGCTTGGCTATGGTGAAAATAGTACCTGCATGCATTATTGGTGGGAATGTGACCTACTACATCCATAATGGAAATCAGTATGGAGATTTGTCAAAGAACTAAAATTAGAAATTCCTTATGAAGCAGCTATCTCTCTGCTAGGTATCTTCCCCAAAGAGCTAAAGACATCATACTACAGTGATACATATATACCAATGTTTATTCATAATGGCTAAATCCTGGAAGCAGTCTGTATACCCAGCAGCAGATGACTAGATAAATAAAATGTCATAGCCACATATAATGCAGTACTACACACTTATGAAGAAGGGTAAACTTTATGAAAATGGATGCATCCGGAAAATATAATGTTGAGTGAAATAAACCGGACATACAAGTTTAAACATTATATGCTCTCTCTCATTTGAGCAAGACAAAAAATACAAACAAAATGATAAAGGATGGATAAAAGGGAACAAGGGGTGATTTCTTCAGTGGAGATAGGGTTCAAGAGTACAACGGCCACAGGTGAAAAGAAGGGATAGGGAAATAAGCATAATACAGCTATGTCATATATAGGAATTTTAATAACCTCAATGAACATAAGCATTATATGCCACAACATAAGCTAACACCAATAACATAAATAAGAATGAAGATCAGGATGTGGAATTAGAGGAGGAGAGAGGAAGGGAGAGGGAACTAAAAGGGGATTTAAAAAAGGAACAAGCTGATTTTCAGTTTTGTTTTTTAAGACGGGGTCTTGATATGTAGTGCAGGCTGGCCTTGAACTCACAATGTCACTTGGGCTGGTCTTGAACTCTCAGCAATCCTCCTGCCTCAGCCTCCTGAGTGATGGGATTACAGGCTTGAACCACCACATTTGGCTGGAAGAAGATATACTATGTATATATACCTCATCCTCAAGACAAATGTAAAAGTATGTACTGCAAACATGTACTAGTAAAAAGAAATGAAAAATAGGGCCGGGGAGATGGCTCAGTGGAATAAGCACTTCCCTGGCATGTGCAAGGGCCTGAGTTCGATCCCCGGTTCCTCAAAAAAAAAAAAAAGATATAAAAAATAATGTAGAAAAAACTTATATTTAAAAATACATGAATAATATGATAAGAGATTAGAATCAAAGAATAAAATAGGAATGCAAAGGGACTGGTGATGTAGCTCAGTGGTACAGCTCTTGCTTAGCAGGTGCAAGGCTCTGGATGTGAAGCTACCACTGTCAAGAAAAGATGAGTCCATTCCGATACAAGTAAATAAATAAACCTAAATAAAATATAAATGTAGTTATTAAATGATTATAATGAAAAGTGGTGGTCTTTTCCCCCTCCCTCTTCATATCCCAGCATCACTGCTCATGTACAACCACTCTCAATACTTTAGCTGGATTCTTTTCATATTTATTTATCTATTTGCCTATGTGGTCTTCAAGTGTATAGTGCCATTTTTTATTTTTTTAAATTTTTAAAAATGATTTTATTGAGAAAAAAATAGCAATGAGATGGTTTCAAAACCGATTAGTAACACAGTTTCAATAATTAATACATTTGCATATTGTTGTCTTAGTGGTTATTCATTGTACAAGATGCAGACATAACATCCCATTCACAAACACTAATAGAACAAATTTTCTTATTTGTTGAATTAAAAGAAAGTAGCTGTATATCTACCCTAACTATTTTGTATATACAGATACAAAATGGTCGTTCATTGAATCCCCCTTTCTGGTTAGTTTTGTCAGAGAAGTGTATTCCATTGTGATTTAAATATTGTAGGTGTGTGAATTCAGCAAAATATTCCAATATAGTCCAGTAGTCCATAATAGTAGTGGGTTTTCCGTAAGACTAGTGCCATTTTTTAAAATCAATTTTTGGCATTTTCAATTGACTTTCTATATTGGTACGTGAGTATTTCTCCCTTGTCCCAACTCATTCTTTTAAATCAATGGTCAGCATTTGCAAAAGTTTCATTATTGAACTAACTAGATTCAATAATTGTTTCCTTTCTCTTAAAATTTTGTTTATCCTAACATTCTTAGTATTGTGGGACTGTTTTTGTCTCCTAAAGTCCTATGCACCTATCAAAATGCTTCATCAGCCTGATCAATTGTATACCAATTTTTTTTCCGACTTTCTAATTGTATCAGAGAACATAGCAATTTTGTTTTATTCATGAGAAATTCGCTTCTCAAAGCTTTCTGTTTCCTTATTTGCCTGCTACTAACTACACTGATTGTTCTCTAGGACAACTGTGTGGTTATAATCTCTGAACAGTCCGTCATTACCATGTACTGTTAATACCTTTGATTACTGGAATTCACAACTTTTTTGGTTTACCGCCTCATTTTGGTGAAGAAAAGCTCTAGTAGCCTCAAATAAGAGAGAAAATGCAAGGCAAATCTTTTAAGTCTTATCTTGTACAATTGAAAGTTATTTTAATCTAACCTCACAGTGTATAAAATTATAAGATGAAAATATTTATTTTCTCAGAGACCGAAAGGTGTCATTGCATTGTCTCCAGGCTTCTAGTATTGATGCTGTAAAATTTAGTGTTTTTCTGATTCCTCTTGCTTGTGTGAAAACTGTTGTAATTTTCATAGCATAAAAGGGTAATACCGATAACCTTGTACAAATAAATATAGATATAAATTTAGATGTGTGGCACCTTTTATAGAAAAGCATGTTACCAAAATTGATTTAAGGATAAATAATGAAATTTAAATAATTTAATAAGCAGAAAATATTCAAATCACATTTAAAAGACTCCATACCACATATATTGCTTGCTCTAGTTGCTTCAAGGTAGATTTTTCTATATGTGTTTAAGATAGAAATCTAAGATTCATTTATGAATCTTTTGTAATCTTGATACCAAAACCAGATAACAACACTACAGGAAAATTTATGGAGTGCAAATATCACAAGTAAAAATATAAATAGGCAAAATAAAATTTTGGTAACACTATTTCAATAAAGTTTGATATTGTTGTTTTTGCTCCTGGGGTTTTCTTTGTTTTTGTTGCTGATACTTAGTATTGAAAGCAGGGTGCTTTATCACTGAGCTATGTCCTTGGCCTTTTAAAATTTTTATTTTGACATAGACTGGCCTTGAACTTGTGTTCCTCCTGATTCTTCTTCCAGAGTAGGTTGGATCATATGTAGGTGTCACCATGCTGAGCTCGGTAAAGTATTTTTAAGGTATATCGTAAGCAAATAGAGTCCATTCCAAGAATATAAGGATGTTGAAACATTAAAAAACCTACCAAAATTGCCACCACATTAACAGGTTAAAGGAGAAAAATATCATTTCCATAGACATAAAAATAATATTTAATAAAATTCAGCATTTGTATATGATTTTAAAAATGAATCTATCAGCCTTTAGGAAAGTAGGAATGTAAGTGAACTTCTATTTAACTTGGCATATAGTATGAATCTAAAACTAAAAGGAAATACCATGCTTAGATGATGACCTTTGTATTAAAAAACATCCAGGATCACACACTTAGGTATCTTTTCATCTCCCTTAGACAGAAACTTTCTTTCTCTCAATAAATAGTTTCTAATTATAACATACATTTTTCTTAGAATTCAATCTTCAGTTTTAGAGAACATGAATTCAGCATTTCAGACATCTAGCAGGCTGGGAGTTATATTATTTGAAGGTTTCCTAACAAGATAAATGGACAGAGATGGGAAACTCAGGGTCAAAATCTCTTACTCCTTTGTAATGTATTCTTTTTTTTTTTTTTTTTTTTTTTTTGCGGAACCGGGGGATTGAACTCAGACACTTGCGCTTGCCAGGGAAGCGCTTATTCCACTGAGCCATCTCCCCGGCCCCAGTAATGTATTCTTAAGCACTGGGGAATATTCAAACTTGACATATTGAAAAAGAGCCAATTAACATTTTTATGCACTTGAGCATAGCCTGGACCTGAGCATAGTCTGCACTTCACAATGAAATGCACAAGAAGGCATTAATTATCCTACTATTTCACAACTAGAATTATACTGTAAGAAAGAGGAAAATGTTCAGAATTGCCTTATGTTCAGATTTTCTTCAGAGGTAGCCCTTACCTGTGTTCAAATGTAAATGTAAGCCACCAGAAAATCAAACACCTTCACCCCTATTACTGAACCTGAAAGTAAGGTTTCCAAAACAAACTTAATCAAAGTCTCATCCATATGCAAACATCGTATTGTCTCCTAATGCAAGAACCTGAAAGAGCAAATAAAATTGGAAAAGTTCAATAGATATTGTGAAAGGGAAAGAAACTGCTCAAAATGAAAGAACAAGTAGGATGAGGGAAAAGGGAAAGAAAGAAAGGAAGGAAGGAAAAAAGAGAAAGAAAGAAAGAAAGAAAGAAAGAAAGAAAGAAAGAAAGAAAGAAAGAAAGAAAG
>NW_004524693.1:9713263-9733511 GCF_000260255.1 Octodon degus | reverse complement strand
AGAAAGAAAGAAAGGAAGGAAAAAAGAAAGAAAGAAAGAAAGAAAGAAAGAAAGAAAGAAAGAAAGAAAGAAAGAAAGAAAGAAAGAAAGAAAACTAGCTAAGGTAATTGTACTACTAATTTCTATTGGTTTGTTGATTAAAACAATTAATTCTTAATATTTTTTATAATCCTGCATGCTTATATCTGATAATCTAAACAACTACTTTGAGGATAACAACATGCAATATAACAACCATTTTTTTTTCTTCTTTTTAGGTTTTTTTTGTGTGCAGATTATCAATACACAACTGGGACTTGTAGTGAACCTCTTGTTTTTTGCCTCCCTAGTGCCAGGATTACAGGCATGTGCTCCCACACCCAGACTCCATTGCCAGTTCAGTGTGACCAGGGCTGGGGCTGGTGTAGCATGCAGTGCCAAGGATAGAACCCCGGCCCCTGCACTTACCTAAGGAAGTGTTTAGTCCACTGAGCTATCTCGCTGGCCATAACAACCATTGTTAAATTTCTATAATATTGTTTTTTGAAATTCTATATCATTTCTGATGTTTTTGTTTTTTACTCATTAAAATGAAAAATACAGAAAAATAAAAACATGTAGTAAAATCTAACAAAGCTCAACAAGAATATTTACATTCTTTCTCTAAATTTGTTCTTCAAAACCACCAAACTCCATCTGCTTACAGCAAAAACTAAAGAGACTTATGACAAAATATCAGACTCCATCAAGAGGAGTCTAAGAGGCAGTAGATTGCAATTGCAACATACCTTTCCATTCTAGTGCTCATGCTTTGATTATATATGTTTTAATTTCTCAAAAAAATTATTTAGTTTTTCCTCAAGTTTGCCAAACTACAAGTGATCATACAGATAGAACCACTAACAAGTGTGCTAGGCTCCTTTTACGAGGATCTACCTGATCAACCTTGTAAAGAGAATTTATAACTGCTAAACCACAGCACAACTTCTCTCTGAGGCCTATTAAATTAGCTTTCTAGAGTACTACCCTGACTTTGGTTACAGCTATACCAACCCTTACCAGCTTGGAGCAACTAGATGGAAATCACACTTATTCTTCCCTAACCACAGTTAGGGATACTTCTTCAGAGGAAGGAATGTTATACATAGCTAAGTTATTTAGAAATATAGTAATCAGAAAGAGCAGAGCCATCAAGAGGTCAATGGAGAAGACAACCATGGCTGGAGATGCATTCACTGAAGGCCGGGATTCAAGAAAAGAGAATTGAATACAACCATATACTTCCCCCAGGGATGAACAGCAGTGATTGTCATCATAAATAGCCATTAATCACCTTGGTGTGAAGGACAAAAACCTCCTTAACCCACCCTTCTGCAAAAGACCTTATCCATCCTATATGTGCTTGCTATGTGACTTGCTTCTCAATTTGATCCCCATTTAATCTTTATCACTTAACCCACTATATTTGTTGTTATCTCACTTGTTGACCATAGTTTTGTTCTACTCCACACTCACCTTGTAACTTTCCATTGCATCAATAATATCTAAACAGATATACTTGTAATCCTACTAGTGACCTAATTCCCAAGTGACCATTTTGAAAGAAATGCATGAAGTATTTTATGTCTGCTTAAAAAGCTGTCATATGACTTCATAAGGCTCTTCATTTAAATTATTAAATTCATTTTCAAAACACCAAGCACAATAACTGTTTTAAAAGCCAATATGCAGTGCCAAGAATATTTTTTTCACAAGAGTGAGACTTTAATCAGTTTTAAGTGGAGTTTGTAACACTAAGAAATAAAAAGCTGTTAAACACAGTAACAAATGAACATTTGATTGGTATTAGGCATTATCCTCTACATATCATTAGTGTGTGTGTGCATGTGTATGTGTGTGTTTGTCCTTAGTGCACAGCATTTACACACAGCACCACTGTTGCACAAAAATATCTGAAGAGACTGAATCAGAGTAAGGCTGCTTAACAGACTGAAAATTTTATATATATATATACAATATTAAAACAGATGAACTTTTGAACTGGCAGAAAGAAGGCAACTCTGCCAAATGCTACAGTTAAAGCCTCCACTTGAGTGCACAGTTCCATCCTTTCCATCTGCATGCATGACACATTACAGTATTTCAAGGCAAACGAGATACTTTGTAGTAAACACAGCCATTGTCATGAACATATTGTACAAATTTTATAGAACTAAACATGTAACTTATACCCTTTTAGTTTTCAAAGATAAAACATTTGATATTGCTGATAAACTCCACCTAACCTGTTCCACAGCGAATAATAGTGATGCTATGGAACAACACTTTTATAATTATGGTAAAATATCAAGAGGAGTTACAGAGGATTTGAGATGGTACAGGGCCCAACTGTAAGCTTTCTTAAAAGTAGTGCTTTCAAGACTTGGTTTAACTCTGTCTACATCTCATATCTTTCACATTTCAGTATTTGTCTATAATTTTATTATGCTATATAATTATTGATTTTCAATAAAGTTAATGAGAAATAAAAAGACTTGGTAACTTATCTGAAGTGGTAACTTCAGACATGTAAGCTGCTGCACAACATACAAAAAGTCTATGGCCTGGGGAGGTAACTCAGTGGCTTAAATGCCTAGCTGGCAAGTGAAAGGTCCTGAGTTTGATCCCTGGGACCAAAAAAACAAAACAAACAAACAAAAAAGTCAAAGCCATAAAAAAGTTGCAGAAACTCAGAAGAAATTACTATAGAATACATTTCAGGCTAACTATGAATACTGTCATAAAAAATTTTTAATTAGGACTTTAAAACTTTTCACTCATAGCTATTCTTGTTGAATTCTATGGGGATGATAACTGAAATAAAGGAGAGTATGTATAATACGTGTCATTGATCTATTTTCAGTGACTACATCATAAAATGTAAGCAAGCCTTCTCAAAAATACTGAAACATTCAAAATCAAAACCCTCATTCAAACCTTCCCATTTCAAAGAAAAATAATAACAATGCAAAAGCCCATTATAATATAATTATTTGATGGAGAAATAATAAGCTTTTCAGTAGGTGGTGCTGGGGTAATGGAATCTCCACATGCAAAAAAGAAAAGAAAAGAAAAAAGAAAAACTGGACTCCCTAGCTCATATTTCAAAATAGATCAAAGACCTAACTGTAAGCACTAAAACTACAATTTTTTCCTTGAAGAAAACATAAGCATAAATCTTTGCAACCTTGGATTAGGCTATCATTTTGATATGGTAACTAAAGCACAAACAGAAAGAAAAATAGATAAATGGAATTTCATCAAAATTAAAAATATATGTGTTTTAGGGAACACTATCAAGACAGTGAAAAGTTGAAACACAGAATGGAACAAAAGAAAGCATTTACAATTCACACATAAGTGACTTGGGTACAGAGCATATAGCAAAAACTACCAACTTAATAATAAATTATAAAAAACCTAATTAAATGGGGCCGGGGAGATGGCTCAGTAGAATAAGCGCTTGCCTGGCAAGCCCAAGTGTCTGAATTCAATCCCCAGTTCTGCAAAAAAATATAAATAAATAAAAAATAAATAAAATAAAATAAAATAATCCTAATTAAAAATGCTGAAAAGCAAAGACTAAAATTAGACCCATCTCTATCACTATGCACTAAAGTAAAAATGGATCATGGATATAAACACTAAAATGGAAACGCTGAATCTCCTGGAGAAAAATGTAGGTAGAAATCTTAAAGACACAGTGGTAGGTATCATGAACAAAAAACAAATTGCATGGGAAATATGTCAAAGAATCAACAACAGTGATCTCCGTTTTTTTAAAAAGTTTCTGCACTTCAAAAGAAATTACCAACAGAGTAAAAAGAAAACCCAGAAACTGGGAAAAAATTTTAACTGACTCTCCCTCTGACAAAGAAAGGACTCCTATCTAGAACATATAAAGAATTTTAAAACATCAGGTCTCCCAAATTCAAAGACCATATCCAAAAATGGGCATATGAAATAAATATATACTTCTCAAAGGAAGAAATAAAATGGCAAGTAAATATATAAAAAAAATGTTCACCATCACTGGTCATTTGAGAAATGCAAATTAAAACAACACTGAGATTCCATCTCAGCCCAGAAAGAATGGCTGTCATTAAGAAGGCAGCCTATTACAACAAATGCTGGAGGGACTGTGGAGAAAAAGGAAACCTTTTGCACTCTTGGTGGGAGTGCAGACTGGTATAACCACTATGTAAATCAGTATTAAGACTAAAAGCTAGGATTGGAATTCCCAGCTATTTGCCTCATGATTATTTTCCCCAAAGAACTGAAAACAGCATGCCAGAGTGGTATATGTGCACCCATGTTTATAGCAGCACAATTTGTCATAGCTAAATCTTACCAAAAAAAAAATTTTTTTTCAGAACCAGGGATTGAACTCAGGTCCTTGTGCTCACCAGGCAAGTGCTTATTCTACTGAGCTATCTCCCCAGCCCCCATGTCATAGTTAAATCTTGCAAGCAAGATTTAAATGGGCATCAATTGAGGAATGGATAAAGAATATGTGGCATTTTTATATAATGGAGTATTATTTAGCTATAGAAAGGATAGATTTGCAAGTGAGATAGCTCAGCGGACTATGTGCCTGTTTGGCAAGCACAGTGACTAGTGTTCAATCCCTGATCCTGCAATCCATGCTGGCACTGCCCCCTGGACACGCTGAGCTGGCAACCGAGTCTAGGTGTGGTGGTTTATACCTGCAGTCCCAGTGCTGTAGAGACTGAAAACAAGAGGATCACTACGAGTCCGAAGAGCATAGTGAGACCCTGTACCAAATACATAAAAAAGTTTTAAAAAATAAAAAAGGATATATGTGAGGCTTTTTATCAGTACTAACGACCATACTCTTAAGTGAAATAAATCTTACCCGTATGTGCAAACATTGTATTATCTCCTCAATGTGAGAACCTTAGAGAGAAAATAAAATCTGAAGGATAAAATAGGTACTGGGAAAAGGAAATGAACATGTTCAAAGGTAAGAATTACTCTTGCCTGGCAAACACAAGGGCCTGAGTTCAATCCCCAGTTCTGCAAAAAAAAAAAAAAAAAAAAGGAAGGAAGGACTTACTGAGTTGAGGGTTGAGGAGAAGGACAGGAGAGGGAGTGGGGAAAAGAGATATATCTATGCAAGCAGGATGGTTTGGATAACTGCACTCTGCATTTATGCTGGTCTATGGAAAGGAGCAGTTAATCTTTAATTTTTTTCTCAAAAATTTATTTATTTATTTATTTGGTACAGGGTCTTGTTATGTAGCTTGGGGCAGCATGGCATGTGGTACTGGGGATCAAACCCAGGTCCTTGCACTTGACAGGCAGGCGCTTAAGCTACTGAGCTATCTCCCCAGCCCAATCTTTATTTTCTTTTGTCACCTTTTTTCAATTTTTTTTCCTTTTTCTCTTCTCTTATTTTCTCACATAATTTTTCAGTTTTTCTTTCTTCTTCCAATTTTGCATGCATATATCTGATAACATGAACAACTAATTGAAGACAACACTATGCAATACAACAAATACTGTAAAATTCCTATCATTTTAAGTGAAATTCTGTATCATTTGTAATTTTTCTGCTTTACTACTTTGTATTCTCTTTAAAAAATAAAAAATAAAAAAATGAAGAAAGGATTTGAGTAAAATTTTTTCCTAAGACATGAATGTGGTCAATGAACATATAAAAAGATGATCAATGTTATATGATCAGGGTAATTTACATCAGAACAACAAAGAAATCCCACTTCATACTCACTGAGATGCCATCAGAGACAGAAGCCAAAGTCATCCCTCCATGTTCTACCCAGACATACGCCTTAAGTGTCCTTTACTAATCCCCTATGTGGCTCCCAGTCTATCAAGTTGACAATGAAGCTTCACCAAAGCAAAAAGGCTACACTTCCTTCTCTGCTCTAGATTTTTAAACATTACAGATAAAAACAGAACCAAGTTTTCCATTTGTGGCTTTATCAAGCCAGTGCCAAGCCTTGCCTTGTGCTGCTGTGTGCCCATGTTTTCTTATCAAAGGTAGACACAAGGGCCAAACTGAGCTCTTTGCATTAGTCATGACTAGGGAAACCGCATTTGATCCCCTGTTAATTTATTCTTTTATGTGAAATGGTCAACAAAAATATTCACAGAGAAAGGATACTATGTAAACAATTAGTCCATCCTAAGATTAGGCTACATCTATATAACTCAGTGGAAATCTTAAGAAGAGGGCTGGAATTTGTAGAGGGAACTCACAGTTTATGAATTGGGGAAGTAAGAGTCTCAATTGGTCTGCTTATTCAGAGCAGAGGAGAGATACATGATGCTCATTAATGAAATGAAACCCCCTTCTCAGACCCAGATTCACAACATATAAAAAGTCAGGCATTAGTGAAAGGAAATGATAACCATGCTGAACCAAACAGATTCTCCATATCACTTTATAAAATTATTGTGTTATAAAGCTATGCACAGACTTTGAGTCATCAGCATGTCCAACAGTGCCTCTGCATGGCACCAAACCCCACCGCTAAGAAGAAACTTGGATAGTGCACTTTTGGAGACACAAGTAAGAGTCTGCTCAGATGCACCCATGTATACCAACTGAGGCTTATTTTGATCATGCTTTCTGTCTCTGATTTTGTAGGCTCAACCATAGCTTTCTCACTTGGGATTTGGTCTCCTGAGACTACAGTCTAAAGCATCAAAGGGAATCAATTACACTAAAGCCTTTTACTGGCCATTAAACAATGTATCTATCATCCTTCAGTGACAACATGTATATTTAGCATCCAACTATCTTTGTGATTTTCTTTTGGTTCAGTGCTGTCATCCGCTTTCAAAGGAAGCATTGATACTGAAAGCTGATGAAGACTGAAATTGAGCCACCTGTCATTCCTTTAAGGGCATTCAGCTTTCTTGGTTAATCAATATGCTGGATATGAAGCATTTTGAAGAAGGTTCTTGAGGATCTCCTGTTGCTTCAAAGAGCTAGATGCCAATAAGACCACATGTCTGATATCTTCATCATAGTTATAGTTCCCTCCACCCATCTAGTACTCCCATTCCTAACTCATTTTTGGTAGCACTGGGGCCTAATATCAGTTTTAGCCCTACCTGATGCTTGATACTTTTCTTCCAAAAGGATTTTATGCTAGCCTGGATTATAACTCATATTTGCATCTTAGATTACTTTCCTCTCTTCCTGCTCCAGATAAACACTGAACTGGTTTCAGAAACAAAAGTAAACAAATTTGAGATGAAGAGAAATATGGACAAATATATGTGAACCCATACAGAGCCTTTAACCACCCAGACAAGTGACACAGATCCAGACACTGCAACTGCAGGAGCAGCACCACAGAGCCTGCACATCCAGTTCAGACTCCACTACAAGTCATGCCATAAACATAGTGCAGAAAAGCATGGGTCAACAAAAACGAAATCATGAGATGAAAAAATGACTAGGTTTAGTTCATGTCCAACTGCAAAGGCTGGTGGCCCGTGCCCAGATGTGATTCTGGTTCATTCTATATTAGAGGAAGCTTCATCTGCTGCTAATAATGGGTGAACCAGAGCAAAGCAAATCAGCCATAAAAGAATGAAGAGAGAAAAAAAAAGATAGTGCATCTTTCTTGGCTTCTCACACTACAGACACAGCCATCTTCTGCCACCCCATTTCTTTTCTTTTTAATATTTTTAAATTTTATTGAGAAAGAAATAGCAATGAGACAGTGCCAAAACACATTAGTGGGACAGTTACAAAAATTAATACATTGCATATGGTTGTCTTCATAGTAGTTATTCAGAGGATAAGATGCAGGCATGATATCTTGTCTAAACAATATTAGTACAAATCTTTTTTCCCATTGAATCAAGAGAAAGTAGCTGTATATCCATCCTAACTATTTTGTATATACATATATATTTTTTCACTACAAAATGGTCTTTCATTTTTATCCCCCTTTTTGTCAAGTATGAAAATGTCATTTGGAGCCCCATTTCTGAATCAGACTTGTGTTTCGTATAAGGGCTTTGCCAATTGCTACTGTGGGCCACGCAAAGGGAGAATGGTGTGTAATGGATTAACTAATGGCCCACTTATAACAGCTGGCTGCACTGAATCAGCGTGGTTCTTGCTATGGATGGCCCACCTGAAGATGTATGTTAATAGCATAAAAGGAAAACTGGAAGGAAAGATGGTCTACTGTTGATTCTCATAGAGAAGCTTATTATGCTGTTTTTCCTGATATGAATCCAACTGTCCTCATTATTGGAGAGCTTGGATCCTTGTTTTCACTGAGGATGACTGTGGTTCTCTTTGTGGGAGCTCTGATCTTTACTTTTGTCTTTGCTTCCTGGCTCCAGTGCAGATCCCTCAGCCTGCTGGCACAGATCATTCATCCCACTGGCACAGACCTTCTAGCTACCACCACTGACCTTTGGCCTTCCCAGGACAGCACCTTGATATAGACTTGTGTGAGACATTGTGGTGGGCTGTAAGCCTCCAGCTGTACTCATGGAAGACCTTGTCACGCACTCTAGGTCTTCAGCTGGACTTGTGCAGGACATTGCTATGGCATCCAGGCCCTCAGCTGGATTCTTTGGGTCTCTAGTGTGTGGACAGATGTGCTGCACTCTTCTGCATTTGACTTTGTAGGTGGATATTATAAAATAATCCTATCAATTGTGTCCAGTATTAAACACATTCCCTTGCAAGCCCTGACTAAAACATGCTGAAAAGGAAAAGGCATCCATTCCTGCTCAGTTTTGGAAGGTACTGGCTTGCACCCTGGTGTCAGAATCAAGTCTAGTTCAGCCCTCTCTTGAAGGGGACTTTTTCAATGGGAAGCAAAAATATGGCAGAAGAGCAGACAGAATGGGAGAAATATAAAAAAGAAAAAGATTGTGACTGGTCCTTGACCTGTAACAATAGAGACCTGAGCTTTGTTCCCAATCCCATCTCTACAGCAGATCATTTTGCAGGGTCTTTACCAGTTACTAGTGATGAGATCAATATGAAACCTGAAAGCAGAGGTCAGAGTGGTGAGAAAGATATTATGTTGATTGTTACTTTGTCCCAGGGCACACAGGCTAGTGCTCCAAGCTCAGCTGCACCTCTTGCACAGGCTTCTGGAGATGTCAAAAGTCTTTTGCTGTCAAGAGTGAGAGAAAGGTAGGGAAGAAAAACCAAAGTAAAAGGAGAACAAAACTATACTGGCATATTGCTGGCCTCTGACCATGTAACTTTGGCTATCATTCACAGCTGCAGATCCAGTTCAGATTCTTTTTCAGGGAAGGCCTCCGAGGCAGGAAACCTCCAGGGCTGAGGCCCCCTCTCAGCACAAGCTCATTTGTAGACTTCATTGAAAGGGCCTAATTTTCAGGTGTCTTTTTTTTTTAAGAACTGGGGATTAAACTCAGGCCTGTGAGCTTGCCAGGAAAGCACTTATTCTACTGAGCCATCTCCCCGCCTGCCCCCAGAAGACATCTCTTCAGATCAAGAAGCCCAGGAGCAGACTAAGGGGAGGGATGAGAAGTAACTACAGAGCAGCATAGGATCAACCCTGGCTGAGGACTTGGGAAATGCTGAGAGATACCTAGGCGATCAGGACTTTTGGGAATGAACTGCAGTGAATTTTGCTGGGCAAATTGACTGTTTTATTGTGAATTGCTCTGCTCACAAGAGAGGACAGAGGTTTTGACATTCACTGACACCCTACATCAATATTCCAGTGAGAGGAATGAAAGAAACAGAAGGAAAGGACTGAATTCTAGACCATCTGGATGGGGTGGGGGAAGTGGGGAAATTTTTTAAGGTATGAAGATAAAGGAAAAAGAATTATGGAGTCCTCTGGGTCCTGCAAGTGTAACTGTCCATATTTGGTGAAGAGGTGGCAGTGTTAGCAATGCAACTCTGAGGAAAGAGAAGATCACTACACAAACAGTAAATTCTCCCACATTTTATGGTAATATCAAGCTATTCTCTTGATGAACAACTTCTCTAAGTTTTAAGTTTATTACCAGTTATAAAAAGCAAATGCACCTTTCTTCTGCTTATCTTCTTTCTTATAAGTTTGCTAACAGTGTTGAGAAAGATGTGTGCTATGTATGATCAATAGTATGACTATAGATTATAAAACAATGACTGAATGTGTACTGGATCCTGAATGCATTGTTCTGGACTGAAAGCATTATTGTACATTTTATGTAAGCTTGTAAGCTGCTTTAAAGGTTGCATGTAGTTCAGACACTGGCCTTTTATTTTATTTGATTTTTTTACAGAGAATAGAAATAGTAAAAAAAAAAAACATTAGAAATGATACAGAATTTTGCTAAACAAAATTACATGAATTAAACAATGGTTGTTGTATTGCATATTGTTGTCTTCAAATCCGTTGCTCAGATTACTAGATATGTGCATGCAAAATTGGTTAAATTATAAAAATCTTTAAAAAGAGAAAAATAAAGCATTAACCGGCCATTTTACAGTTGTTAAGAGTGCAGTCTCTGTGACCACAAGGCCTAGATTAAAAGCTGAGCTTTGCCATTATTCATGACTTGCATTCCTCACAGCCACTCACCCATCTCTCCTGGGCTCAAGTTTCCACTTGTTTCCCACAGGGTTAATATTAGCACCTGCCAGTTGAGTTCTGTGAGATTAGATGAGCTGATGTAAGGAAAACCTTAAGAGTCATACATGGCATATTAAAAAGCCCTCAACCAATGTCACACACTTTGATTTAACTTAAAGTACTAAGTTTCATGGAAGGACTGGCACTGTGGTGTTATGTGTCCTCAAAGTTATGTCAGTGGCAATGCACACATAAGATGGAATATGGTGCTTCTTTACAAGTTATGTTAGCAGAATTCTTAAGGGCTTAGAACTATACTACTTAAGGGGAAAGAGTAGGCAAAATATATTGGTAGCTAACATTTGGAGATAGTAGATCCTAAACATGTCAATAAAATGTTCAGTAATAAAGGCTTGGAAAGATATATGCTCTTGTGTTTGTGTTGCTCACTGCTAGGTAGTGAGATTACACATGAGTAATGTACAGCCCATGGAATGCGTCTTTTAACCACTGTATGTAGCTTTTACATGTCTAATTACTAAAGAATTCTTCATAATCTGCATATAACCTAGATGAATTTATGAGAGAAATAAGACTTTGTAATGTGAACTTATTGGAGAAGATCTTCCAAGGCTGCAGTGCTGAGCAGACCAGGCCTTTCTGGATGAATATCCGTAGGCCAGCAGCTGTCCAAAAACATGTCCCGACTAGGACCAAAATGAAGCACAACAATTATGCTGGGAAGGAAAGGAGAGAATTCAGATTTTTCTGATAACATTTGAGAACAAGTGATGGAAAATGGCTTTCCTTTGCTAGAACAAATCATTGCCTGCTTTTACAGTAACTGCAGCACTGGGCATACTGCTGCTTCTATCAGTTCTGTTGAAAGCTTTTCTGAGAACCCTGGTTAATGAATGTTGGCAGACCTTGAGAATAAAGAGTAGTTTGTCCTTTTGTATAGCCTAGCTTTGGGTCATTAACTGAAATTTTGCCTTGATGTGTACCCTGGCAAAACTGAAGGACTAGATATTCATGGGCTGGCCTCTATTAGGGCACAAGTACCCCTTGCATGTGTCCCAGATGCTCTAGCTAGGGTTTTGAGGAATTATGAAGAAGCACGTTGGGCAAGTGACACACTGTACCAAATACATAAAGAAGGTGTGGGCAGTACTTTTCTAATGCCCACTCATCTGTCCCTATGAGCACACATACTTCCAGTCTCCCTCAGAGGGAGCAGCGGCACGCCTGATGGGCCACGTGCCTTGCTGTTAAAAACAAGACTTAACCAGGAGAGGTATGTACCAGCTGGAGAGTGGCCACATGGCTTCATTAACCCCTCACTTCAAATTTAGTGAGAGGCTCTTACATATACATTTTGGGTTCTTCTGGTGTGTGTGTGTGTGTGTGTGTGTGTGTGTGTGTTGCTCCTTTATTTTATTTTATTTTGAAGAGTAAAAACAAAAGCAAAGACAAATAGCAGATACATAGACAGAAACAGGGTAATATACAACAATACATATGTTACAGATTTTCAAAACAAGAATAACAAATTAACAGTGGTTGTTATATTATATATTTTCACCGTCAAATCTGTCACTCAAAAAAAAATCTGTCACTCAGATTAACAGATATAGTTATACAAGACTGGAAAAATAATTAAATATTAGAAGTTGCATTCAATAAACCTTATTTTTTGTCTTTTTTGCTTTTTAAAATTTATTTTAAAGAGAGTATAATAATAACTGATAAGACATTATAAATGGTACACATTTAGAAGACCAAGATTAGAGGTATTCAACCATGGTTTTTATATTACATCTTGCTCTCCTCAATGTAGTTGCTTAGATTGAAGATATCAGCATACAGAGTGAATCAAAGTGAAAATTTTAAACCTTAACTACTATTTTCAAGAAACTAATGCAAATTATTAGTACAATCATCTCGGCCATCCTGAATATATTATTTGCATGATTCTCCCCTTTTCTCTTTTCCTATCTTTTCTCCTTTCTCTTATCATCATTCTTTAATCCTTATGTCCAGTTTCTTTCTAGATATTCATTTTAGTTAGGATATGGGGAACAAAAAGGACTTCCAGTTGGGTTGGGGGAGATGCTTTCTTTCTTCCTGGTGAATTATCTCCACGACTACCTCCCACATCAAGTGGAAAATTTCAGTGCAGAAGCGATGAGCTGAGTAAGCATAAACTAGACAAAAGGAGAGACAGACTGATTGGCAGTTCTTAGTCTGCTGTGAATTTGAAGCTAACAAGGAAGGCAGAGGTCTGAGGTATCTTCATAGTCTATCACAGCCAAGGTAAAAGAGAAAAAAATGTAGTTGAGGCAGATGCGTCTAAGTGTGCATGAAGACTGCATTTATCTAACATATTTCCTATGTCATCTTAGTCTTGGGAGCCTTTGAGTACAATGGCAAACAACTGACAAGGGCCTTAGTGCAGTGTTGTGGAAGGAATCCACACAATTAAGAATGGTGGCCTCAAGAGCCCTCAGTGAACTGTTGTCCACTTGCACAGGCAATATAACGGAATAAATGGTCATGAGGTGAGCTTTTAAACTGAACTTGCTGATCATTACATATTATCTCTTTTTATTTCAAATTGAAGACCCCTTACCTGTGTTTCTACCTTAATAATACTTTATACTTACACCCCTGTACATCGCTGTACACTCTCCAACAGGAATTTTCTTTGAGCAAACTGCTCATTTTGTGTCACCAAAATATACCCAGAAAACTGCTATTATAGGACTCTTCTTAAATTCTCCCTTATGCAGGGCTTTCTCTCTTAGTATGAGTGAGGATTCATTTTCATTGCTCCATCTGGGTCTTTTTGTTTCACCTGAAGCATAGCTATTTACTCTATCACTTCAGAGATACAGTGAAATTCTGTGACAGGATGTTTTCCTGCAGGATATATATTGTTCTAAGAGACTGAGTCAGCTACTTGTGGGCCTCTTCCTGTAAACATGAGATGGGCTGGGTGCCCAAAGAATCATACTTTAAACTCACAGCTAGGTGAAGAAATTACTGAGCATTATTCATTTCCTACAGTAAAGTAAACAGGCGTACCCCCCAGGGGGGTGATCTGTGAAATACCCTTTCACGGGACCTATCTTAAATAACAATCTTACAGTACCCAGAATTTATATAGTCTTAACTTCCAAAAATTTCACAGTGCTCTTTAATATCAAAATATGTTGCCTTTAGTTGTTATCTATAAATAAGATGTCAACAACCCATTAGCAGTAGAAGTTGGAGTGGGCAGGAGGCTTGAATTTTTTTTTCTAGCAGCAGAGATAAGGCTGCAATCTTTTAATCTCTTACATAGGCATCTCATGATCAAAAGCAGCCACTTGCCAGCCATTTTTCCAGTTAATCCTTAGAAAGCAGCAAAGGGTTTATTCTTCAGGCCCCATGCTATAACCATCTGAGTCAAGCACCTAAACTAAGCAGCCCTAAATATTTTAGTGTCTAAACGCTTATATATCCCTTGATTCCTCACATGGTCCCAGGGATACAGATGCCAGAATCCTTCTAAATTCAAATTCTAATTCTTCTTTGCTAAGCTACCAAATTACTTTATCTTCCTAAGACTCAATTTCTTCATGTGTAAAGTGGGAATAATAACTGTACCAACCTCTTAGGTTTGTTGTGAGGGTTAAAAGAAGTATTATGTGTCAAGTGACTACAGCAGTGCCTGCTAAATATTTAAATACACAATTAACTTTTTTTTTTTTGCTATTATTCCTTCTCTCCCAATGAGGACATGAAGACAGGACATATCTTGTCCTACAGGCTCTGGTTTGTCCTACAAGCAAGTGCCAACTTCTTCTCTATTTTCATATAGTTCTCAATCTAGATTCATTGACAATCATATGATGCCCATACTCAGCCTATCTAGATAATATTTAACAAGTGTTTTTTTAAAGAGTAGTTGCTGAAGATACTATATAGAAAAAATGAAAAAAAAATTCCCCCCTGTTGTTCATGTGGGAAGCTGGATCAAAAGGCAGGCAGCATTATCAGCATAGCTTATCAAGTACATAAAGTCAAAATTCACTGGGCCTGATCAGATGCATGCCCAGGTCCCAGAATGTGCTTTTAACACAAAGCTGGGAAAGCCATAGCAAAAGCTCTGGAAGATGTTTCATAATAAGTGGGAGAATTTTTAAATTGGTGGTGAGGCTGTTTATCTGACAAAGTTAGAAAAATACTTACCTATTAATAACCCAGAATTGTGCTGGGTAGTGTGAAGGGGACAGATATGACCTTATTCAAGCAGAGTGCTGAGCATTTGAGGAGTTTCCAACCTAGCAGAAAACTTGAAATAATTTTAAAATAATTCAATAAGGGGACAGTTATATGTAGTACCTAATATTGAGCTACAACAGGCAAATTCATACACAAAAAATAAAGCAGTGGCTACCAAATGCTGGCAGAGGGAAGCTAGGAGCTATTGTTTCATGAATATGTTTCTCTTTAGGGTGGTCATCTTTCAAATGAGTAGTGGAAATGGCTGTCCAACAACATGAGTAAACTTAATGCCATGCATTTTTTTTTTTTGTATTTAGTACAGGGTCTATAGGGTCTCACTACACAGATCAGACTTGTAGTGACCCTTCCTGTTTTTCAGCCTTCCAAATGCTAGGATGATAAGCATGTGCCACCAAGCACAGTTTCAATTGGTCTCAGTGCACCCCAGGGGCGGGGCCGGCATGACATGCCAGGGATCGAACCCTAGTCCCTGCGCCAGCCTAAGCAGGCACTTTAGTCCACTGAGCTATTTGGCTGGCCCTAATGCCATGCATTCTTATACCTCAAAATAGTTAAAATGAAAATTTTAATGCTCCATATATTTTATCACAACTTTTAAAATATAAAGCTGTTTTTTTTAAATTTATTTTTTTGAAGAGGACAGATTTATTGGAAATAGGATAATAGTTCCTGGGTTTCAAGAAGGGGTCTCACATGGATTTTATATCACAGAATCACAGCATGGTACAGCATGAGTCAAGCTGTAATCAACCTATAGGATCACAAGTATAGTCACTTAGCTAATAGGGAATGAGGCACACAGCAAGAGCACATGATGACCATCATTCATCATTAACTTTAGCTTATCTGTAACTTATTTTTTCCATAATTTTATTGAGAAACAAATAGCAATAGATAGTTTCAAATGAAATTGGTAGGACAGTTTTAATAATTAACACATTGCATACTCTCTTCCTAGCGGTTATTTGCTGTACAAGATGCAGATATGAAATCCTATTTACAAACACTATTAGAACAAATCCCTCTATTCATTAAGAGAATGTACTTATATATCTATCCTAACCATTATAAGGCTGTTTTTAAAAACCCTCATAGACTAGTTTATGAAAATAGTTGAAAGTAATTTCCAACTATAGTGAACTCAGGATAAGGAAAATATATGGAAAACTAGAGAAAGAGAGAAAAGTTTTTATTTTGCTTTCTGTAGTTCTGGTGTCTGAACTCAGAGCCTTGTGCATACAAAGCACATGTTCTACTACTGAACTACATCCCCGGCCCCAAGGAAAGTTGTATAGAAAAAGCAAAATGATGAACCAGGCCGAGATAAGGAAGAGTAAGAGGGTAATAGCAGGAAGTAGTGGCCTAGAACTAGTGATGAGCTCAATGAGGAAAGAGATGCATGTGCTTTACAGAGCAGCGAAAACTGGGCTTGCTTGAGTGACATAGGGCCTGACTACAGAGGGACCTGAACACCAGGCAGATGCTTCAGTTGGCTGTGTTGGACACTAAAGATTTATTGTAGCTTTAAAATTTCTCTTTTGCTGTTGAAATCTGAGGAACATCTATAATTCACTTAATTATAATGTGCCAGTAATATGAGGAGCATATACTATAATTATGTAAGATGTCACCATTGGTGGGAATCTGGATGATGGGTACAGGAAAGGTCTGAACATCATTGTTGCAATTTCTTGAGAGTCTATAATTATTTCAGTATTAAAAGCATAGAAAATTGATTGGCAAAAGGCTATTCTGCCACTTGTGTGCATGATTCTTTGAAGGAGAAAAAAATTGGGGAAGGATAATAAAATGTTCCAAGCAGGTATCTCCTCACTGAGACCCTTAAATATGATTCATTCACAACAGAGCTTGGCCACAGGTAAACAAATTTTTCATTTGCACTGTTCAACCATGGAAAATAATTTTTAATTAATTCAATTTATAAGGTGAATGCTGTGTCACTGCATAAGGATGTTTGGTCTTAGGAGTTTGGAGCTGAGAATGAATTTAGAGCCAACCTTCTAGAGTTGTCAAGCCTTGACCTTTTATAAGAGTATGAAGAATTCCTTCTGCTCAACTGTTGGATCAGTAAGCTGCAAATCATTTTCCAGGGAAATACCCCCAAGGGCCTGTACCCTACCAAGAGGGTACTGGGCATCATACAATCTTCTGCAAGAAATGAACATCTGGTTGTAAAATATGCCCATCCTGAGTAACAGAAACTTGGGATCCCACAACCAATGATCATCTGTTTATCCAACCAAGACCATTCTGCATCTGGACTCTACAAAAGAAAACACTGAATGCCAATGAGAAAATTTTCTCCTTTCCTTCCTTATGTTGCTTTTTAGGGAACAGATGTTGGTAGAGTTAAACAATAAATGAAAGGGAGAGAGAAGGCATCTTTCTAATTCATCTATCTTAACAGGTAGCTAGCTACTCCAACCTCCTGTGACAGATGATTGTGACTCTGGATGAGCAACTTAGAATAAGTCCCACCAGCTGACTCCAGCTGGTTGCCAGGAAACAGACCAAAAAAGAATGTGGGAGGATGAAGAAGAGCCAAAAGTTCTTTTCCCTCTTTTCTTTATCCAATGGCCCTTCCTACAGTTTAAAGTTCATTCTGTTCATCCCACTCAGTTTCCTTACTTCTGTATTTCTTTTAAAGTGACAGGATTCCATGGTTGAGTTTGTTTTCTGCCTACAGTAGCAGCTGCCTGTTCTAATGCTTCCAAGATAGCTCTATTATCTTGATTGGTGCAGTTTGGGCCACAGAATTAAACCAGCCAGTCATGAATACACAGAGGGCTTATCATTCAATAACAACTGCTTGGGTCATTCAGAAGTAGGAAAGAACAGTTAAGTGATTGTTAATCGTGCAGTAATTGTAACAAGAAAATGGCTATTTGCTTCTCGTTTTATCCTTTAAGATTTCCTTCTAGGAGCAGACATCTTGTTTCTCTTTTTTGTCCTTTATGGTCAGCAGCATGATTTGAGGAAAGTTAAGAAATATGGCTGGAAGAAGGGAAAGCAAAGCCCTATTGTTTTGGACTTCCCTCAGAGCAAGCTGTGTATTTGTGTTTTGCATATTCCTTCATCTTGGCGTCCTGTAAGGTCTACTCTGAGTGTATTTGCGTGTTTACTTACAACAGAATTTGCATTCAGCTGTGCAGGTAGCTGGGCTTGCATCTTTCCCACTGATGTGAGTGGCTCCAATAAGAGGACAGTGTGGGTACCCTCCCACTTTGAACATCTTTCAAAATCGGTTCCCATCCAGGACAGTGTCTGATGAGAGCTCTCGGCCTTGCCCTTTTGCAGGGCTACTCCAGGGCAGAACATTCTTCTCACAGCAGAATTCTTTAGGAGATGGAAAAGTCACCTCTTCCTCCCAAATGGTATGCTGGAAGGTAGGGGCGGGTCGAAGAGGTTTATGAAAAAGGGGAGCTGTTTAACAGTCTCATAACAGCTGTGTGTGTGACCATGCCCTTCTCTCAGCCTGTTTTTCTTCTCCTGTGACTATAATGGGTTACAAAACCAGCCCTATGGGGAGCCAGGGGTGTGTTCAGCCCTTTGGGACTGGCAACAAGGTTAGAACACAAGTTGTATTGTTATTCTTCATATGATTTGAATGCTGATAAGCAGCTTAAGGCCTTCCCTTTGCCAAGTGAATTTGCATTTTAATAAAGATGTCTTTTAAATCATGAAGTCTTCAGACTCCAAAGGAATAAATAGTTAAAAGTAAAAACCCCAGGTCCTGGAATAAGGTGGGGAAAAAAGCAATTGTGGGATAAGTGGGTCATTCTCCTCAACACAATACCTCTCTATTGTCATTCCAGTGAACTGCATACTTCGCCAACCCAACTCTTTCTAGTAGATGATTACCTACCCTGTCTTGCAATTACTGTGGGCCCTAATCCCTATGCCCAATCTGCAGTCAGTCCTATTTATTTTTCTTTATTTGGTCCTCTTTTTGCAATGTTATAATAAAGAAATACAAAAATAAATGAAGTTTTGTTACTTATATACACTAACTGCAGTATATATTTTCTATGTGGCCTAAGACAATTTTTCCTCCATGAAATAAATAAATGTTCACAATACAAAAACCAAAAGGTAGACCACAGGTTGGCCACAGATTCCTGGGAACATAAATTGAGCTGGCATGAGAAATGCCTGGACATGGCCACTGTGTTCTCTCTTGCATGGTGGCCCATTTTCATGCTGTAGGCCCACAGTGGTGGCACACCTAAGGCACATGTGCTGCAGCTGACTCTTTGTTACCATTTGAAAGCTCTGAAAGGTTTCCCATAACTGTGGGTTGCACTTCATTACCTACTCACACTTTTCCTCAAACTTGCTCTGCAGATCATTTCTTTTTTTTAACTTTAATAAAACTTGGCTACTGTAAAAAAAACAAAATTGCCTAGGTAGGTCATTAAAAACAAATTTCTTAACCACATCCTCTAAGCTTTCCATTTAGGTGATCTGGAATGGGGCCCCAAAATTTGCATTTCTAATGAGTTCCCAGGTGAAACTGGTCTTAGGACCATAAATGTCAGACTTCTACCAGTACTTGTGAGCTTGAGCTCTGCAGTCAGATGATCTCAGTTAGAACCCGTGCTCCGATATGACACTATGGCTTCTCACCTTAACCAGGCAGAGATGACTGGTTAGGTATTATCCCTTAACAAAATGTAAGAAGAGGCTGAAGAAATGGATCAGTAGAATAAGCACTTTCTTGGCAAGTGCAAGGGCCTGAGTTCAATCCCTGGTTCTGCAAACAAACAAACAAACAAACAAATAACAACACATTTAAAAAGAATGTAACAACACATTTAAAAAGAATGTAAGAGACAACCCGGGACAGCTGGATCCAGAATACACCCAGAGCCCAGGCCCGGTGAGTGAATGAGAGGACCCGGGCCCTCTGGATCCTGAATAGACCAGGAGTGCAGCCCTGGCGAGTGAGTGAGACAACCTGGGGCCCGTGGATCCTGAATAGACCCAGAACGCAGGCCCTGTGAGTGAGTGAGACTACCCAGGGCCCTGGGATCCTTATTCAACCAAGTGAAGGCCCAGCGCAGAATCTGTCAGCAGAACTCCCTGCAAAGAGGCTTGAGGCAAGACCCACCCAGCTAATTCAGGAGAAGAACATCTTGCCAGAGAGACACAAAGGGTTCAATTCTAATGGCTGCAGCAGAAAGAAGTGGAGCACAGCAGCCAGATCCAAACAACACCCACCTGGAGGAATCTGAACTTCGTAGGTCCGGACCTGGTGCTAAGGTAATAACTCTATCTAAGCACTACACCAAAAGTCAGAAGACAGTGGTATACAAAATGACAAAGAGAAGGAACAAAATGCAGTCTCAGGCCCCGAG
>NW_004524693.1:9711326-9711833 GCF_000260255.1 Octodon degus | reverse complement strand
ATTTAATTTTTAATTAATTAGTATTTAATTTTCTGAATATTGCTTAATCTTAATTTTTATTCTAAGATTTATACTATATCTTTGACTTACAATTTTTTAAAAGACATTGTATGATATCTTTTCCTAGTATTAGAAACATTAAAAAGTATATTTCCATTTCCTGTTGACTTTATATTACTTCTTCCCTGTCTTTTACACACACACACACACACACACACACACACGGAAAAAAATACATGTATAACCTAAGATTGGTACTGTTCCATAGAAATCTGCAGTGACCTTTAAATAAGGGTTCATTTAATATATTTTTTATCATATTGAGAGCTCTTTTTTTTCAAAGTTTTATTGATAAACAGATAGCAATGAGATAGTTTCACATCAAATCGGAAGTACAGTTTCAACAAATAATACACTGCATATATTCTTCTTAGTGGTTAATTCTGTACAAGATGCAGACTTGAGATCCTATTTACAAACACCATTAGAACAAATCATTCTATTCAT
>NW_004524693.1:9707242-9711226 GCF_000260255.1 Octodon degus | reverse complement strand
TGAGATCCTATTTACAAACACCATTAGAACAAATCATTCTATTCATTAAGAGAATGCAACTATATATCTATCCTAACCACTTTCAATACACAGATACAAAATGGACATTCATCGGTATACCCCATTTTTTCTAAGTTCCATTATTGAATATTATAGGTGTGTAAACTCAGCAAAATATTCTAAGAGAGCTCTTTATTATTCATCCAGGAGCATACTGTAACTTCTCTTGCTTTTTGAATTATGCTCTTTGTTATTTCCTAGGTGCTACTTCTGGAGGTATTAAAATATTTCAAGATTGTATAACTAGAAAATCTTGCTTTTAGTTTTCAAAGGTATGTTTGCTAAGTATAAAATTCAAAGAGGACAGATCTTTTCTTTCAGTCCTTTAATCTATTTTCTTACACACTTACTCCATTTTTTTTCTTTCTAATGAGGAATAAGATGCTATTTAATTTTGTTTTTCCATAGCTAATATTTTTCTGTATATGCTTTAATGATTTTTTTCTTTACAAGAAGTTTTGGACAATTTCATTTTTGTGTATCTTGGTATGATTTTATTTAAATGTCTTGCAAAAGGTTCATTTTTCTTGGAAATGTGGTATTATAAGTTGAACTAAAAAAATTAAAAAGAATGTAAGAAGAGCTAGTTTGTATTTCTCAAACCAACTGTGACCTTGGACATGTTAAACTAGTGACTTGAACTCTTGTGGCTCAGTTTCTTCATTGTAAAAGTGGCTACAGAGCCAGTGAGATAGCTTAGTAGACCAAAGCACCTGCTTTGGCAAGTGCAGGGACCAGGGTTTGTACCCTGGTTTGAACCCTGGTACTACATGCTGCAATGGCCCTGCCCCCGGGGCTTATTGAGCCCACATCAGAGTTTGGGTGTGGTGGTGCACACCTGTAACCTGAGCACTGGGGAGGCTGTAAACAGGAGATCACTACAAGTCTGAGCTGCATAGTGAGACCCTGTACCAAATATATAAATGAAAAAAGTGGCTGTAATAGTGAGTCCCCTTTTATAGAGTTGGTATAAAGTAATTAAAGGGTGCCTGGCCCAGAATGAGTTGCATGTTCATTATCATTATCCCTGGGCTTAGAAGAACTGATCCATAGTTTCCTTCTTTAAACTCAAAATAAGCTCTAGATCCTTCAGATCAGTGTGCTTCTACAAGCATTACTGCAATATCTGACTACTGGAAATGGTTTCTATTTGTCCTGTTTTGCCCCAGAGACTGTCCCTGTAGAGATATTTGAGTGAGTCAATACTCAGAATTCTCTTTATCCTACCCTGCAAGCTCATAGAGTTTCTAGAAGGTTTTGCAAGAGAATGTACATCAGTGTATTCACAAAGCAGCCCAAAGTATTTGAATAATACATGGCACAGTAAAGTCCATAGACAAAGCTTTGGTTGTTGGGAAAGAAAGACAGCTTAGTTGAAATAGACACTTATAGACTTCCTTGTCTGAGATAGGGGATGAGTTTATAGCAGAATGCAAACATTCAGTCAGTTTCTCTCCTCCCTCCCTCCCTCCCTCCCTCTCTCCTTCTTCCTCTCCCAGCTTGTTTGTATTTTTTTTCCATTTCTTCCACTGTAGCAATCACTGCCCCATGTCCAGGTAATGGCTACCTTCCACAAAATGAAAGGAATCTCCTGTAGGAAGTATAGATAGGCAGCTGAGTTTCGTCTGCACTTAGGTTCTTCCCTGATCTCCAGGGAAGATAAACCTGTTTTCTTTTGCTACTGAATTGGGATTTAGATATTTTCTTTCTTTCTTTCCTTTATTTATTTGTTTGTTTATTTATTTATTTATTTATTTAGGTTGGGGAGTGATATCAGGAATCCAACTCAGGATCTTGCACTTGCCATACAAGCACTTTGCTGCTGAGCTATATCCCCAACCCTGGGCTTTAGTTTTAACAAGACTTTAAGGACCTTCCTGGTGGGCCAGGACTGCAGGTGGCAATAAGAGAGAAGTGGGTCACTAGGGCTGCTGGCAACCAGAAACTAAAGGACCTAAAGGGTAGCCAGCACGCAGATGCAGTGGATATTTGCTGACTGACATTTGGTCCTATGTTGCTGGGTGTTACAACTTTTTTAAAAATGAAAAGAAAGAAAAGACTCAAAATGCCAGCTTTTTATAGGGAATATCCTGATTTTTATATATTGTCAAGAAATTATAAGTATGTTACCATTTCAGGTAATTCTGGAGGAAAAAAAAGCAGTAGGATTTTAGTGTGGCTACTTCAGAAGGGAAGCAGCCTGAAGAAGGACAGGATGGGAGATGGGGAAAAAAGGGAGCAGGAGCCCCAAGTATACCTCTCAAATGGAGGATGGGCACTGCTTGGGAGGAACTCAGTGAGTGGGCTCTAAACGAGGAACACAAGCAAAGGTAAAAATGTTCAGCTTCCTTCTATAAGGTGTCACAGTGTTTGCACATAACTTACATACGTCCTTCTTTGTCCTTTTTTACTGTGATGTTTGGGATAAATCCTAGGCCTCACACATGATAGGCAAATGCTGTCCCACTGAGCCACACACCTCCTAGCACAGTTCCATATATTTTAAATCACTTCCAGATGACTTATAATACTTAATGCAATGCAAATAGCTGTTGTAGTATACTGTTTAACAAATAAAGCAAGAAAAAGTCTATAACTATTAACTAGAGACACAACTATCACATGCCTTACTATATTTTCAATCCATGGTTGGATGAATCTGTAGATGTAGAACCTGAAGCTATGGAAAGCTGATAGTACTGCTTCACTTACACAATATCCCTGGGAGATTGGCACTAATAATAATAATAATAATAATAATAATAATACCTTCATTTCATCAGCACTTCAGGCTTTCCCCAGTAGACTTCATGAAGCAGAACTTTGCTCTGTTTGAAAAATACACCTGGGCCAGGGAGATAGCTCAGCATCATAAGCACCTGTATGGCAAGCACAAGGTCCTGAGTTCAATCTCTGATATCCAAAATTAAGCAACAACAACGACAAAAACAACAAAAAAAAAACACATCTTGCACAACAACTCACCACTAAGGACAGAATGTGCAACTGGTAGTTACCATGGATTTCATGCAGCAAACTCCCTCCAGTCCTAGGAAACCAAGCAGTTATTAATATTCTGGAGTTGAGATGCTGGGAGTAGCTACACTTATATGGTTTTATTACTCACTTGTTCACTTAGGAAGAAAGACACAAAACCTCAAGGGAATGACCTGCAAATTAGGTCACCCTTGACAGGAAGGAAGCCATAGGATGTCTATGCCCTGGAACGCTCACTGGAGCCAGGGATTTGGGGGGACTGGAGAGGAGGACAAAGATACTGACAACCCAGAGTAGAAAGGAATGGAAAGGGAGATTAGAAGAAAAGATACAGTCAGCTTGCTACCTGACTTTTCTAAAGCTCTGTCGTATGCATAGGCCATTACCCTGGCTGGGAAATCAGCACAAAGGAAGTGGGTTAGGCAATTTAATTAGTCAAAATATTGGACAAGGGCCCTTCGTTGCTTTGAACATTTTTCCATATCCTTGCATCACAACAGTCTCAGACTTTTCTTTTGGTGGGGGGTGGGTACCGGCAATTAAACTCAGTACATTGCCATTGCCAGAAAGGCACTTACGCCACTGAGCTCTCTGCTCAGTCCCCACAACAGTCTCAGAAGCAGAGGAAAAGATTGCAAATCTGGCCTAAGGCCTTGGTTTATCATTATCTAAATATATATTTACCACAGCTTAGCAAACAGGGCTTTTAAGAGATCTGAGTTATGTCCTTCCTGGTATTTTCTTAGGGAAATGAGTTTGTTGTTCTATCAAATGATGAGTTATTTATTGGTGGAAAAAGTAAGTAGGAGGATCATTTTCCCATATTGCTTAGTAACTTATATACACATTCGTAAGTCTTATTTACACATTGGCTTAGGACTCACAGTTACTAAATAACAGGGAATTCTGGAAAAGTTTATATATAAA
>NW_004524693.1:9692577-9707142 GCF_000260255.1 Octodon degus | reverse complement strand
AATTGCAAAACATTTTAGGTGCAGATTTTTTCATATCCACTTTGTAATGTCAAAGTTAAAGCTGGTATGGTTTCCTTCCCCAACTGCTAAATATGAATAGTTTGAATCCACTACTTAGTTGGTCATTTGAGAACATTTACTGAGCACCAAATGCTATCTTTGTGCCTGGTAATGATAGTTATCATTTATTGAGCACTTGCTATTTGCTAACCATTGTGCTAAGTAGATTATCTCATTCAACCCTGATAACCTTAGTGTTGCTACTTCCATTTTACAAATAAGGAAACTGAGTCTTAGAGACATTAACTAAATTACCCAGGGACAGAATTCATGCCCAGATCTCTCTGCCTCAAAAAGTAGTGTTGTCAACTATAATAATGACCACCCCAACAATGACAACTAACAATTTCCATTGGATACTTAGCAAGTAATGAAGAATTTACTGTTATGTGTGCATCATCCCATTTAGTCCTTATCATAACTCTATGAGATTAGCACTATTATTATTAGTATCCCTATTTTACATATGAGGACAATGAGGCTCAAAGAGATAAAGTAAATTTCCCAGGATCACACAGCTGGTAATAGGTCCTGACATCAGAGGCCAGTCCAGAGGGTCATATCTTCCTTTTTTTTTTTTTTTTAGAACAAGGGATTGAACTCAGCCCATTGCACTTGCCAGGGAAGTGCTTATTCCACTGAGCCATCTCCCCGGCATCAGGAGATAGATTTTATTATTATTATTATTATTATTATTTTTTTTGCGGAACCGGGGATTGAACTCAGGCCCTTGTGCTTGCCAGGGAAGCACTTATTCTACTGAGCCATTTCCCCAGTCCCCTCCTCTATTTTTATATGCTAACTTTACACATGTATTATCTCTAGTCCTTACAAAGGTATGTTTAAAAAGTCATTATCAGCCTCATCATCTAAAAAATAAGTTCAAAGAAGTTAGGTCCCTTGATCAAGATCACAAAGACAGTAGAGATATATCTGGGATTTAAATCCAAGTATGTCAAACTCTATCCAAAATAACAACACTGCCTTCATACTGAAATTATGTTTATCTATCTAACCTAATAGATCATGAATCAGAACACATTTGGCAAAAGTCCAGATGGCAAACATTTCAGGCTTTGTGGACTATATGGTCTGTCCTGCAACTATTCAATTATGCTAATTGTATCATGAAAGAAGCCATTGACAACACATATACAAGTGAGTGTGGTAGGACCCCAAAAAGTGTTTCATTATGGGTACCAAACTTAATTTTCATGTTTTTTTATGTATTGGTACAGGTCTTACTAAGCAGCTCAGACTCGTAATGATCCTCATGTCTCAGCCTCCTCAGCGCTGGGATTACAGGTGTATGCCATCACACCCAGTGTCAGTGGCCAGCTCAGCACACCTGGGGGTTGGGGCCAGCATGGATGCAGAACCTGGGATCAAACCCTGGTCCCTGCACTTGCCTAAACAGGCGCTTAGTCCCCTGAGATATCTTGCCTCAAAACTTGATTTTCATATTTCACATGTAAATGTGGCCATAGAATCCGTTATGGCCATAGAATCATAGCTCCTTGAGGATGTAAGTTTTTCTTATTCAATATTTTCTTCAGGATGTAGCCCAGTGATCCTAGTTGGGTCCTGGTAAATAGTTTCATAGATGCAGTGTAAGATAATGCTGCAGATCTCTGCAATAGCATGACTCCTGGACAAATTTTCTTTGGTTCAAATCCCCACTGTGTCAGTTTCTTTGTGACCTCAGGCAAGCCACCTTGAGGTTACTCTCTTAGTTTTCTCATCTAAAAATGGATCTTAAATGGCTTCCTAAAGCACATAGGCCAGTGTCTAACTGACATTATTATTGTTGTTGTTGTTATTATTATTACTTTAATGCAATAAGCCAATTCCATACCTGCCTTCAAGAAACTTATCATCTTACTAAGCAGTATAATGAAAACAGTAGAAAGGAGACAAGGGTAAAACCTTTTTGCATGCCAGCATCTTCACAACAACAGACTTGAATGTAAAATCTTTTTTTTTAATTTTTCTGTCCCCTCTTTGACCTAAACTTGGCAATTGTAAGAACTCTCTTCAGGCCTCCTACCAGAGGCAAAATTTAAGACCATCAGCAAAATCAATAGCACATGCAAGGGCCAGTCAAATAGTTCAGTGGATGAAAGCACCTGCAACCAGGCACGGGAACCGGGTGTTCGATCCCCAGGCCTACCTTGCTGGCCCCATCCCCAGGGTGCGCTGAGAGGGCAATTGAGACTGGGCATGGTGGCACATGCCTGTAATCCCAGCTCTTGGGAGGCTGTGAACAGGTGGATCACTATGAGTCTGATCTAGTAATGAGACCCTGAACACCCTGTAGACCCTTCCCTAAAATACAGAAAAAAAATAGCATAGCATATGCAGTTTGTTTCTCACCATAGAAGTGTTTAGGTTTGTTTCTTAGTATAATGTGTAATATAATGTGCTTAGGCCCAGCATTCACACTCACTGGACACACCACTACTCTCTACTATTTTCCACTCTACTTCTCTACTTAACCACACAAAGCCTTGAGTCCAAGGCCTCTGCTTTGTATCTCTACCCAGGTCCTTCATCAGGAACACACTGCCTTGGAGGAGCTCTTAATTCTTTTGTAAGCATCATCCTGAATGCCTGTTTACCCTTGAACCTGACCCTCCTGTTTCATTGCCACATATTTGTATTCCTGAGTTCATGCTCTACACTTTGGCAGTGATGAACTTCATTCAGATCCTTCAATAAATCATGCTATCTCTCATTGCATGAAATTAAGAGTTGCTTTAGCCTTCGCTTAAGATATCCCTTTGGCCAGGAACCATTTTCTGATACTTTAAGTAAACATTAAGCACTGGTGCTTAAACTCTCATTGGCCCCTACACTTCAGTGGCAGAAACTGGTTATTTTTTCCCTAACTCCATTTCCTTCCTGGACAAAGAAAAAGAATACTTTTCCCAGCCTCTTTTGCCATTAGCTTGACTTTTTTCACCTTTAAGTCTAGCCATAAATCTTACATTGTGATACTTTATGACCTATCTTTTTCTTGTTCACCCAAAGAATGCTGAAGACACATTGGCAGATTCTTAGTGGGACTATTGGATGATGAAACCACACAAGAAAACCCCTACATCCTGAGTCATGGCTTGCATGACAGCTACCCAAAGGAGCTGCTTGACCTTCACTGGTCTTGACATGATGATGTGTACAGTTTTCTTGTGAATCTCCAAGTTATGAGGGTTTTGTTTTGTCTCATTTTGTTTTACTTTGATTTATTCTGTTTTGTTCCAGACACTAGAATGATCTTGACTAATATATGCTCCTTATTTCATAGTATTTAATAACATCAATTATAACTGTCCATTTACTTGGCTTTACTACTCACTAGAATGTGTGCTCCACCAGAGCAGGAAGTTTTGCCAGGTTTATTTTCTTTTGACTCCATCATCAGAACATTTGAGACTTCTTAACTGCTCAGTAAATATTTGCTGAAGAAATAAATAAATGAATATTTTATCCCTTTGTGTGTGTATGTGCGTGTGTGTGCATGTGTGTGTGTGTGTGTGTGTGTGTGTGTGTGTGTATGTGTGTGTGTGTTCCTGAACACTGACCTCTGGACCTTCACCATTAGCTATATTCCTAGCTTTGTTATTTTTTATCTTGAGACAATTTTTAAGTCATTATGTTTCCCTGGATGGTCTCCAACTCAAGATTCTGTCTCATCCTCTCAGAGTGGTGGCAGTACAGGCATGCACTACCATGCCCAGCTCATTTCATTATTTTTCTTTTCTTTCTCTTTTTTCTTTTCTTTTCTTTTTTTTTTTTTTTTTTTTGAGGAACCGGGGATTGAACTCAGATCCTTGTGTTTGCCAGTCAAGCGCTTATCCTACTGAGCCATCTCCCCCGCGCCTCATTTCATTATTTTTCAAACCTGCATTGAAACAATGAACAGAGACATGATATTGCACTAGGGCCACACTGCTTAATCTTGCCTTGGAAACCGCCAAACCACCAGGAGATGACAGCTCTGGAAGAGTCCTTACAGGGCCAATCTCACCATGCCTGTCATCTCTGTTAACCACAGGCACTGGTGGTCTACTATACTGCCCCATCAAAACCTATTGCCAAGGTCACTGAAAAGCTCTATGTTGCCAAATACGATGATGTCTTTTTTTACCTTTATCTACCTTTGAACTTCCAGCAGTGTTCAATACAGTTAACTACTGTCTCCCCTGAAAGCCTCTTTTTCAGCATGTGTAAGAATCCAAATTTTTCTCTACTATCTTTGCTCCCCACTAATCTATTTCAAAGGCCACTCTTCTGTCTAATATTTAAATTTTTGAGGACCCTGCCACTAGTTTCTGGGTTTCTTCTGTTCTCTACCAGTATTCTCTTCCTATTCTTATTACATTACATATCATCTATATATTTGGTGATTTCTTCTATATTCATATTCCTATACCAAACTTTCCTCCAAATGCTAATTCACGTGACAATACTTAGGCATCTCAGAGATAGCTTGAACTTAACCTCTAGTACAACTGTTTTTTCTAAATAAAAGCATTATACAGAATATTGTCATATGTGAATATTCTCCAAAAAGTACACTACTCTTATTAAAAACTGTTTTTTCTTATGGTAATGTAAAAATTAGAGGTTTTCTGTAATATAAAAAGTCTATGAAATCAGTGAAAATAATTGAGAATATGGGAAGAGTGATAACTTTGCTATAACATCAAATAGTAAATATATTTTAAGTGCAAAGTGGTAACAATAGTGAAAGAAATAGTTTCATCAATATGAATGAACAGAAAATAGACAAGTGGGGAAAAAACCAGAAGGCTGTATTAACTCCTGAATATACCTACTCATTTCCCAGTCTTTTCTATGTCATTGGAAGGAATGACATAGCTTGAATCCAGAGCTCTGCAAATCTTTTATTTATTCTACTATTTCCTTCCCTTAAGTATTTAATTATCAAGTTTTAGAATTTTTACCTTAATAAGTAATGTGAATTTGTTCACTTGTCTTCTTTTTACTTCTAATTTTCTAAATTAGAAACCATCACCACTTTTTGTGCATGACACTATAATAAACTCTGAACTGATGATCCAGGTTAAACTTTTTCCTTTCCAATCTGTTCTCCACACATTAGCCAGAGTAATCTTTTCAAGTGGCTTTCCTCACTCTTTAAATGGAGTCTACACTCTTTCCTATCAGCTACAAAGCTCTATATAATCTGGCCTTTGCCTACTTCTTCCACCTTCTATCAAGCCAATTTTCTCCAATCTTAGTTATATTGTCTCCTTTTAGGTCTGCAAACAAAGGAAGCCTTTCTCCATCCCAAGCCTCTGCACATTCTGGTTCTTCTGCCTGGAATTCATTTTCTTTCCCCTACTAGATGCTTTTCACCACACTATCTCCAGGCCTTAGTGCCTAGGGAGGAGTGGGGGCTTCCTTAGCAGAGCTGCCACTTTGACTAACATCTTGCTTTAACTGTGCCTGTCTACCTGATCAGGAATCACCCAGGGTGCCCACACACAAACACAATTTCCTTTCCTCCCTCACAAGCAAATGATTCCTGCTCCTCAAGTGAGTCACTACCCAGTATGAACTACCGCAAGCCAGATTTCTGCGTCAGCAGCTCCAACAAGCTATTTTTTTTAAAAACAAAAGGTGAGGAAATAAGAGGGAGGGAAGTGGTAGGGAACAGAACAAAGTGTGCACACAACAAGTTGGGGCAGCTCTAGTCTACTTCCTTCTGGGCTGAAAGGTCTTTGGCTGTTAGGTAATCTTTCCCTTGCCACTCACTTGTATTTCCCTTGCTCTTTATGTTGAACTTACTCTCTCATCTATTTTGGTGTTTACATTCTGCTATGATGATGGGAACCAAAAGGGATCCTCAGAACCATCATAAGAGGTGATCTAGGTATTATTATGGGTCTAAAGAGGTGTAGTCCAATTGTATGATATGGAAGATACTGTTGGAAGAGTAACCAGAATTTTGATGTCCAAGATGGTTACCAGAATAAGGCAGGTTAGGAGAGCCTTCAACCTTGGTAATAATAATAATAATAATAATAATAATAATAATAATAATAGTAAGAAATTTTAACTATTATCATTACTATTATTATTATTAAAACACTGTTTAAGGCATATATAAACATATACATATATAATGCTTTCAGTACAATTCTCACAACATGATGCAATAGGCAATATTATCAATAGCCTGTCACAGATAAAAAAAACGAGGGTTCTCAGGTCTCTCTAAGCTATTAAGATACAGAGCCAGAATTTGAACATAGGGACCTACCTGTAGGGTCTATGCCCTTCTCTACCATACTGTCACTTGGAGAAAGTATTAGTGCTTACATATGAGTGGCCATTTCCACCCTAGATTTAAGAGAGTCATGACATGCTATCAATCCTTCCCTCACATGGCAAACATTCTGACATAGAACACTCGGGAAGAGGGACATATGAGATATTGTGCATTGTCATCTTTCCTTTGCTATATTGCTTACATTTTGTCACATGCTAAGCCTTGGATAAGACTGCCAGTGTCTAATCTGGCAAAAACCTTGGAGGCTGATACCACAAATTTCCAAACTTCCTTGAATGAAAGTTTCATGCTTCAAGCCAGGGAAATACCTCAGTAGAATAAGCACTTGCCTGGCAAGAGCAGGATCCTGAGTTCAATCCCCAGTACTGAAAAAAAAAACAAACAAAAAAAAAAAACAACTTAATGCTTCCTGTGTGAATTCTGGGATTTGTACCATGGATTTATTGTTCCCACCATTATCACAGTTGAAGAATACTTACATTTTTGGAGGATAATATGCATCTCAGAGTGCAAGAAGGAGGCTTGGGTTAGAGACAGCAAAAGAGGAAGTGACTCACATGTGAAAAAATCTAACTGATACAGTAAAGGAAGGAGGCTGCTTGTCATCCTCATAAAAAAAAAAAAAAAAAAAAAAAAAAAAAAAACTTCCTAGGCAGCTCTTATGGTTTTCAGTGAAACAAAATTTACCATCACAAATCCTCTGGGATTGACTCCCTGACAAATTTCCAACTATTTGTGCCCAGAATTACATTGTAGATTTAGACTCTTGTTGGAGACCACAAATTCACAATGGCTAACTTTATATACTTCCTGAAGGGATGAATGGAGATTGATATAACCATGATGAGATTCCCCATTATCTCACTGGGGTGGGCTTCCTCTCCCACCTAAGACTAAAACTAAGTCCATTAAGACTAAGCCTAAAACCACTAAGACTAGACTAAAACTAAGACTAAAACTGAGACTACTAAGACTACCAATGCTCCAGGGTGAGATCCTCACAGAGATTAAGATCACCACCACCCTCTGAGTCATCCGATAATCCCCTCAATCAATAAATGCTGAGGTTCCGGCTACCTCATGGCCTTTTTGTTCTCTATGAACAACTGATTTCCCAGATCCCCCTTAGTTGCTGTATCTCGCTATGCGCAGTATAACTTGGCAGGAGATTGGAGTCCACTGCAGAGGTCTCCATTAGACTTTACTAGAGGACTTTTGCCTTAGTAGCACAATCCAGGAAATGTATTAACTATTCAATGACAGAACAGTTCCTGGATCATAGTCCTTCTACATTCAAAGAAACAATAATTATCATATCACTGCTTCCTTAGGATGGAAAATGGATAACTGCCTCATGTTCAGATATCTGAAATATGATAGATTAAAATGGAAAAATTGCAAGCTGGATGAACATAAAAAGTTCTACAGATGTGCCAAGTTATGATTGCCAAACATAGACTGCAGTTGATGGGGGAAATTGCAATAGATAAAATGTGATCTATGTCATGATTAGCACTAGGCTTACTGTTTCTATAACAGGGCATTGAGGAGGACCAAACAACAGAGTTTCAAGCTAAAACATACACCAAAGGAAAACATTATAGCTGGAAGATGGATGACATGGTGATAGGCATAGATCTGCACTTATAATTCCATATAGATATACATGGCAACTGGAGAACTAACAATGATTATCATAACTAATACTAACAAAGCTGGCCAGATAGTTCAGTGGATTAAAGTGCCTGCTTAGGCAGACACAGGGACCGGGTTAGATCCCCGGCATGTGGTGCCGGCTTCGCCTCGGGGTTCACTGAGATGGTGATTGAGACTGGATGTGGTGGCGCACACCTGTAATCCCAGAACTTGGGAGGCTGAAAACAGAAGGATCACTATAAGTCCGATCAGTGTAGTGAGACCCTACAGACTCTGTACTACATACATTAAAAATTAAAATAAAAAAGATATATAAATAATATTAACAGTTAACATGTGCAATAATACAATTACAAGTAAGTTAAACTGTTTACTGCACCAATTATAAGACTTTCTAACTATAGAAAAGTAAATACAGAAATTTTATAAAACTAGGTATGGTTCTTACTTTTTTCAAGAAAGATTTGTGACCACATTTAAACACAACAGAAAGAAATACAAAAGGTGAAAACTAAGAATAGGAAGCAAGGTACTTTTGAAGAAGTGTGGGGAATTAATGTGGGTTTTTTTTTTATCTCAATCCACCTGAAATTTTACAGGATTAGTTAGCTAATTACCGGGGGCCAGGGAGATGCCTTAGTGGAATAAGTGCTTCTCTGGCAAGCACAAGGGTCTAAGTTCAATCCCCGGTTCTGCTAAAAAAAAAAAAAAAAAAAAAAAAAAAAAAAAAAAAAAAAAAAAAACAGCTAGTAGTTAGCTAATTAGCTAACTCATTGTCTTATGTCTCCTGTCTTATCTATTAGAGACTAATAACCCATGACTTTATAAGGCCCTTGAGATATATGAAGAACTCTCTACCTAATGTGTGTTTATGGGTATGTTTATTTTTCCATAGAGATGGATTATTCCCCTTCTTTATATTACTAAGTAATTTTGATATTAGTTGGTATTATGTACCTTTAATCATAAAATCCATGTAATTAAGGTATATGTTTTTTTGCCAGAATAATGGTCACGTGGGGAATAAAAGAACATGGATAATGTACAATTAACAAATTTGCTAGAGTATAGAACTGATTTTTTTTTAATTTTTATTTATTTATGTGTGCCAGGGGGCAGGGCTGGCTGGCATGTGGTGCTGGGGGATTGAACCGTGGTCCCTGTGCTTTGCTAAGCTTGTTCTAAGTAGGTGCTTTAGACCACTGAGCCATCTCACCAGCCCCAGAGCTGATATTTGAATCTTGTAGCTTAGTAAAAATAATTTGCCTATGTGTTTCTGTATCCTCATGTCTGGTTGGGAAAGAAAGAAGAGGAACTGACACTAAAAATCATCTTCTATATTCTGGCGCTATTATCTACTTATTGATTCTACAAATAATTATTGAATGCCTGCTATGTTTACATACATTACTTTGTACCCTAAGCTCCACACAAATATTATTTCCTATATTCTATGGATAAGGAAGTGAACATTTGAGAGAGATTCATGGGATTAAAGTAACTGCATGACAACAAACAGGAAATATTAGGATGGGGTTTTGAATCCAGGCCTTGTCTGATTCAAAACATGAGTTACTACACTTAACCTGATTTTATAAGTGGAAAAATTGAGGCCTAGGAAGGCAAAATGGCTAATTCAGTATTACAAGTATGTAATAAGGTGGTAGGCCTGAAGAACCCAGTACTGCCTGAGGCTTCTGCTGTCTGTGTAATGCTATCTGAGGAGGTAACACCCAGCCTGCATCTGGGGCATTTCCAAGCAACCTGGCACTGCTCAGATTGCTGTCTCCAGAGCAGCCATGCCCTCTGTTCTCCTTTCCAACAAAACTGAAACTATTAGATTACAGGCTTCCCCAGGTAAAGTGACAAATGGCTTCTCCAACCTGCTAGCCACTATACTGAATCCTCCATGACAGACTTTCTTAACAGAGCAAACATCAGAAAGGTCAGCTATTGATGACACTATTGTTTTGCTTCACATTTTGGCCTGTTAAGTTGTGACTGAGAAGTCTGGCTTTTGGCTAGCCATTCTGGTTTGTAATTAATCAGTCTCTCCCCTCTAGATGCCCTGTGGAAACCTTAGAGAGTGTTTGATGTTGGTTTCTTAATTTAGGGCTGCTTTCATTCCAAGTTATTCTTCCTTAAACTAGATCTGTTAAAGGTTATAGGCCTTCAGATCAAAGCACTGAGTATCACTGTAAGCTAGTATTGCTAAGGCAGAGGATATAGGGGCAAATGCTTTAGCCCTCCCAAGAATGTAGGAGGTTTATGCCGTTTCAGAGGTAAGAAGCCAGTGTGGAATATTTGATATGTCATCGCATATTTTTAAGTCATAATTACATGCCCAGACTCATACCATAGTTCAGCTGTACTCACAACAACAGCACTGATGCTCTACTGTTCTTTACACTCAATGGCAGTCTTAATTTTTCTAGTGTTAGCTCGCTGCTTCAGCAGTTCCTTAGAGTCTCCAGATTCTGTTTCCTAAACATGACTTAAGAAGCATGTAAAAAGGAACTGTTGCTTTTCTGCCCCTTAACATAAAATGGAAGTGATGAGAGTTGTTGAACAAGACCTACACAGTCTCCGCAGGGCTTATACCTCTAAAAGAATGACCTGAGGCTTCAGGAGGTTTCTAAATCACCTGGCAAACAACTGAAAAAGCAGGAGAAAGGCATTTCCTGGGTTCAACATATCATCAGTAACCTTGGAGTGGTGGCAAGTTATATTTTATAACTAAACAAGAACACCCTGTTTATTTTATCATAACTTTTTAAACTCTAAAGTTTTTCAGATTCACCATACATTCATTCTTCCAAGCCTGGGCAATCCAAGTTCATCCTTTAAAATAAAAATCTTCAAAAATCTAAAGCCATCTATTTCTAGAAACCTATTCTATCATAAGGCTCTACTCTGGATATGAAACCATTTTTGGTTTTATAATGGTAACGCTTCCAACTCTTCAACTCCAGACCTCATGGTCATGATTATTGCTCAGTTGGTGGACAAACTACATCATTTGATCTGACCCTGACTTTTAAAATTACATGTCTAAATAACTTTAGAGGAAAAAATGGAATCTAGGGTCCTAATTTTTGAGAGCTAACCACTCTTTCAAACTCTACTTTTCCAAAGCTATTTTTGCTGCAGAAATGGCAGATCATAGAATGGAAATAAGATTTAGATATGTTAGAGATTCAGATGTCTACAGAAGCTCTAAGTGACTGGATTCAGTAGTAACTGGAGTGCTGCCTGATGTCTAGACTTGGTTCTTCCCACCATCACACTCTAATTGTGATTCTTTAAGGCATATATTCACTGCCTGCTGCATATAAATTTGCAAACATATTTTTTCTTGATTTTTATGTATTTTCTTTTTTCCCTACTCGATTGTTCTCACAAGTACCCCAGAATAGATAAGTGGGATGATTTCTAGCATGTCCAGGAAAAACTCTTCTCAACTTTGTATTAAGCATGTGGATCAGAGAACATTGAGTAGAACTTAGCCATTCCTAATGGGTAAATCTACTTCACAGAAGCCATTTTTACTGAACTGCATGCACAGTAAGTGAAGTAACTATATTTAGTCAGAAAAGGGAGGATTTTCCAAACCCAGAAAAATACGAAAGTATTTTTATCTGTGGCTTTGTTAATACTACATCTTTCATCATCAAATACAAGCCTAGTGATTTTTCCCTCAGGTAATTGCATATCTGTATACTAAATGAATGTAATAATTTTAAAATATGAATCCAACATTCTTATATAGTTATCAAAAACCAGAATGAACATTTCACTGGAAAAATTAAGTTCAAAATTTCAATTTATCTTTACTCCATGGACCAGCAGTAGCTAAAATTTGCAAGGGAGGTGTTTAAGAATTTGGGGTATATAAGAGACCAAATGATTTTTAAGTAGACCTCATGAGATATGGAAGTGCCCATCTTGTCTCATCATGTTACGTTTGCAAAGACAAGGACTACATTGGGAAACCAGGGGAAAGTTCAAGTGGTATACGGATAAAGTTTCTTTAAGAATTTATTCTTTGGCCATGTTGCTTGCTTTTATAAACTCATTGTGCAATCCTGTAATTCAGAGAGGTAACTGTTGGAGAAATGTCATGGGGAGGAGCATTACTAAATGTGTGCGTGTGGGAGTTCTACTTGGTATAACCAGCACAAGTTCCAGGAAGGAAAGATGCCTTTATTCCAAAGAATTCCATTAAAATGTAAGCCTAGCTTTCAAGTGTAGGGTGAAAAACACTGAGACTAAATGCCACTGCAGTTACTTTTATTCCGTGTGTGTGTGTGTGTGTGTGTGTGTGTGTGTGTGTGTAAAAAGAGTTGCCCTTTGCAATTGTGCTCCATGTGCAATATGAGACACCTCACTCACCCTCACTGTTCCCCTTCTTACTCACCCTTTATTCTTACCTCTAAGCCTAATCAGATCATTCTTAAGTGACTCAACCATGAGTCAATTTGGAAAGCATTCCTTTAGGGAATCCTTTATGCAATCTGTGGCTCAAAGCAGTTGGTCCATTATCCCTAGAACCACATTGGATTTAAACACTGCTAGGTTTTTTGACTCACATTTTTCAGACTAGCTCTCTAACAAGAAAATAATACTTATGGCATAAGGCACGGAAACTGAGGCTCATGACTTTCTCTGGCACAAAAGTACTCAAGGAATTGATACCTTCTTTCTCCACTAGGATCCAGGAACAAGTCTCTCTTTGTCCAAAACAACTAGTATCCATGCCAGGGTATTTCCTCACTGGCATAATGCCCTAATGAGTGGTGTGTCTGATATGCCTCTTCCCAAAAGGAAGTATGTTTATCCAAATTTAATGTGGCAAATAAACATTGAATGAAATCTTGAAAACCGGACACTGTGAGGGGTCTCATGGAACAGGGATAGGGCAAATGTAAAAGAAAAGGAGGTGGCCATATCTAAAAAGCCAGTTTTCAATTTAGATACTAATTTTGATGCATTCATGAACATATTGGCTTCATTTAACTCCCAAAACTAAAACCTTGTTCCTTTTTGTCCCTTCTCTCCCAGTCCATTTCCACTATCTCACCAACTACTTGGTTTCTGTTGCTGCTGATGGGAAGTCCCCAGAGTGCAGGGTCAGGGCACTTACCCCATTAGCCATTACTGGGACAGTTCTGGTCACTGCCCTTTTAAAAAGACTTTCCTAATAGGGGGAAAGGGTTAAAGGAAGAGCTAGAGAAGAGTATAGAAAGAGATTAAGGGCACAGGAAGGGGAAGAGCTTCCATATGGCATAAAAAAAGGCATGATTAAAAAGATTATCTACTCTTCAATCAGAAAGGCTAGGAGGAGGATGCATTAGAAACTTTTAAAATCACAAAAAGCCTCAGCCTTTTGGAGTGAACAATGAATTCCACAAGAGAAAGAAGGAAAGAATGTCTTTTAAGTTTGTGAGCCAAGTTTAAGACAAATCAAAAGAAGCCTGATTTTACGCAGCAGGGAGAATCCATTATCCTCACAAACAGTACGCTGGCAATGTAATTCACGTCTCCCCAAAAGTCGCAAAAAGATTCACTATTTAAAACTCAACAATGGATTATTAAAGGAAAGGAAGCTGGCAGTCAAGAAGCCAACCCCCAAATCTCTCCTAACCCCTCCTTTAGAAGCCCTGGAAAAGTTAGACCTCTGAGCTCAAGTAGGGGGTTAACCAGCATTTTCCACTCTTAGGATTTTATGTAATGTAGTGAAGATGTTTGCATTTCTAACACCTGTATTCTCTAGATGTTCAACCCAGGCACTGCACTTGATCTAAGCCAAAAGGCCGAGAAGCAATAGATACTCCACCTAGAAAAGAATCAGTGTATAGAAAATTTTATTTTCTTGATGTCTTTTAAATATTGTACTACATGGAAACAAAATGTTCAAATAAGAAAGGGAACAAGGGAGGAGAAGCAAGGAAAAAGAAGGGGCAAGAAAAAAAGAGAGTAGAAGAGAAAAATGGGAATAAAGCTTTTGTAAAGAAGCAGGAAAAGAGGGGTTGAAGGGAGGGGTGGGGAATGGGAAAAAAGCAAGCTATATCATGTACATGCACAAATTCCCTATGATAAATGTGATATATATATATATATATTCAATAAAATAAAATATAAATATTGCCCTAATCAGATTTCTATAATCTCCCATGGTTCAAATAATAATTTTGAGCTTGGAACAATAAACATCAGTTACACAAACATCCTAGTCTACATTGTAAATGTAACTAGGTTGGACCAAAAATAAATCTAGTTAAAAATCTGAATAAAAATGTAAAAACACACAGCCCACTTTGCCTAAAGTAAGGGAATAGACTGTGGTAATCACCGAGCTTTTTAGAAAATTTCACAGGCAAATTTGAGCAAGGCTGACCCAAAGATCAGATGATCTCCTCAGTCATTTCTACAGGCCCCAAATGATAAGTAGTAAATGGAAAACAGAAGGAATAACTTATTATTTCTCTCTCTCTCTCTCTCTCTCTCTCTCTCTCTCTCTCACACACACA
>NW_004524693.1:9685145-9692367 GCF_000260255.1 Octodon degus | reverse complement strand
TTTTGAAAACTTCAGTATTAATATATAACAATTCATTACAATAAATATGCCTTTAGGAATTTTAAATCTGAGCTCATGCACTCATCAAATTGCATACAAAATTAAAATAGCATGACTCAACACCTAATTGAACTGGCTCAGGACCTCAAGATGGCTGGTCTGTTCCTTTACACTATATGTAAGTTCAATGCAGAGGTGAGGGGCACCTTTAACATTGGATGACAATGCCCACTGAGCTTAAAAAAGAGAACAGTGTAAAAACCAGTATTTAAACATGACTTTAAAAGGAACCATTTCCTATCCAGTCACAGCCCATGAGGCACCCTGGGATACTTCCTTCAGGCCATGACCACAGCCCACTGGAGCAAGGCTAGATCCTAGATCCGGCTCCATTCCTGGCACTGCCCACCAGCCTGCACAAGGGCCTCAGGTCCCCTGCCTGCTGGGCTGGCCTGGAACAACCCTCCCTTGTGAAGTGCGTCAGAGCTCCCTGAATAGATTCTGCTCCTCTATCTCAGCCTTACCAGTCCTATGGACTAAAGCCAAGTTATCCCACAGGGTTTTCATTCTTCAAATGAACTGAGAGTTGTGAAGAGAGACCAACCCTTGAAACCTGCAAGATCAAGTGGTTGTATTATGGATAGCTAAGATATTTAGAAATACTATAGGCAGTCAGACAGGGCTGAGCCCTCCAGAGGTCAGTACAGGAGATAATATATTGCAATTGTGGCTGCAGGGGCATTCATTGGATGACTACACCCATATTGTTCTCCTAGGGATGAACAGTGGTGACTGATATTCTAAATGAGCATCAATCACCTTGAGTGGAGGGCTAAAACCTCTTTGACTGAGCCCTTCCAGGAAATTCCTTATTACCCCTGTGTGCTTGCTATACATGTTGCTTCCCCACTGGATCCCCATTTAATCAATATTACCTAAGCAACTATACTCATACTGTAATACATTGATCATAGGTTTTTTTTTCTTTGTTTTGGAACCGGGGATTGAACTCAGGCCCTTGTGCTTGCCAAGGAAGCACGTATTCCATTGAGCCATCTCCCTGGCCCCCGTTGATCATAGTTTTGTACCACCTCATACTCACCTTGTGATTTCACACTGGCTCAGTATTATCTAAGTGACTGTACTGGAATCTTATTAGTTAACTAGGATTGTATCCCACCTTACACTGCCTAACCAGTTTTATTCTATAAAACTCCCTTGAGAAGTGTATTCTCCAGGGCCACCCACTCACACTCTGTTCTGTCTCTCCTAGGGGGAGGGAGCTATTTTCTCTCAATAAATACTTCCTATTCTTAACTTCTATTGCTCCTAGAATTCATTCTTTGATTTTAGGGAACACAGCCCAGCATACCAAACATCTAGCAGGTCAGAAATTATAGTTCTCTTGCATCATTTTGGATTATTTGATGCCATATTTCAGTTGACTCCTACCCTGTCACAGGTAATCCCAGGATCATGTCAGCCAGTCAAGTATTATCTTAGGGCATTCAACTCAAAATTCAAAATGGTCTACAGATAACTCACTACTATTATGGACTACTGGACTATATTGGATTATTTTGCTGAATTCATGCACCTACAATATTTAAATGGCAATGGAATACCCATCTCTGACAAAACTAAACAAAAAAGGGGATATAAATGGAGGACCATTTTGTATCTGTATATACAAAATAGTTAGGATAGATATACTGCTACTTTCTCTTAATTCAATGAGAAAAAATAATTATACTAATAGTGTTTGGACAGGATACCATGTCTGCATCTTGTACTGTGATTAACCACTAGGATGACTGTATGCAATGTGTTAATTATTGAAACTGTCCTATTAACCTGTTTTGAAACTGCCTCTTTGCTATTTCTTTCTCAATAAAATGAATAAATGGTCCTACACATATATGGGACATTTATTATGCTCTTTTAAGTTAACTACACTATGACAACTTTTAAATATAACAGAAGTATTCAAATGTTTTCCTGAGAGCTACTGTTAGAGTGGCTAGGATGTAAGTAATTGCATGAAGTAGATTACTTCAAAGAAAACATTAAAAACCAATGGGCCAAAAATAATAAACAATAAATAATAAATAATAAATAATAAAAAACCCCAATGGGCCATTTGGGTTGACTTTTTAAAAAAAACTAGCAGGGGGTGACCTGCTGAAAGCACAATTTTATTTTGCTGTGCAGATTCATTGCTAGAGGTAATAGTAGTACCTTTTCTGGAGACAAAACCAAGTAGCTTTTATATCTGAGACCAAACAAGGTGTTTGAAGCAAGACTTGAACATTGTTGCTTGTTACAACAATGTATAGGGTGATGTATAGATTATAGGAAACATTTTTATTCTTTTCATAGCAAATGTTGCCTCTCCAATGATGTAATAAGGTTCATAAAACCTGAGAACTTTGTTACCTTACTTCAAGTTACACGAAATTGTCCATTTAAAGACCTAACATAGCATTTTTCAAGCACATTTTCTCTGAAGCCATCAAGGGATATTAAGCAGGAAGAATTTTTCATCCTTGGATTATGGCTCTTAAAGAAACCACCCCCTTGTGACTCCAGCACTTTCTTCTGCCAGGAGGGCATCTTTGTTCTTCTTGAAGATCCTCTTATGACTTCTTGAGGGTGGCTTTCTTCCCAGAACCTTCTGTTACCAGGAGCACTAGGTGTACCAGCAAATTTCTTTCTATTAATTTCACATCATCTTCATATCAACTCCTGTCATCATTTTGTCCATATCAACAACATCAACTTTAAATTTTAAAAATAAAATTGTGTTATATATGTTAGTTGTGCCAAAAGAGATGAACACACACACAAAAAAAAAAACAGGAATGTTGTAAGTAGTTGAATATTCACCACTCTGTGATTATCACCATGTACCACTCAGTCATTTTAAGTTTTCCCAAACTATCAACTATGCCTTTCATTCCCTCAGGAGGTAGTGAGCTCTCTACTGGCATCTCAATCTGATTCTACAGTAGCATCTAGTTGCCAAGACAGGCCCACTCAGGTTCTTAAGGTTTTGTTCTGTTTGTTTTATAACTTTCATCTGTTATTTGATTCAAAGCTCTCTTCCTCCTTGCTCCCTCGCCCTTCTCCTTGCACTGTCCACATTGTAGTGCTTGCCCTTTCTGTTGTGATCAGAAAACAGAGAAAAAAGAGTTGACTGCATGCCACCTTGTTATGGTTTGTGTCTAGTTGACTCCCAAAGCCTCATGCAGTCATGGGGTGGACTTCTAGAGTTTGTGATTAACTCATGATCCAATGCTGGGATTATGAATGTGAGTGCTACACCCACCCTGGGGCACATAGCCTGGATGTCATATAAAGAAGAGAGAGAGACTTACTCTTTGCTTCTGCCACTGCTCCTCTCTTTTTGCTCTTGCTGTTTTGCTGTTTTCTGTTGCAATGAGCTGTTGCCCTCTGCCATATGCCATCCTCCCTTGGAGACAGCTGATTATGGTCTGAAATCACAAACTGTGAACTCAGTAAGCCTTTCCTTCCTTAATTTTAGGTGTTGGGTATTTTGTCCCAGAAAGGAGAGAAAAGTAACTGAGACACACTTCTAATCATGTCTGCAGTTGGACCCACTGCTGAAGAACTCAGTGTTGAACAACATCCCTGAGGTACTGCCTGCCTCTTGTTCCATCCAGCTGGTGGCCTTTGTATTTCTCAGATATATATACCTATTGAATTTAGGCCATGTATATTTTTCTCCTGGGTAGGAGTGGTGGGAGATAGGAAACCTGTAATTCCAAATGTGTTCTAAGGACTTGACTTCCATACCTCTGGGGAATCAGATATTCAAGATGAGTTTTGCTCTCTGTTTGTCTGGTGAAATCATCCTTTCTTTGATTCTAATGTTCTTCACTCATTTTCAGTTTTACTAGACCTAGTCTACAAAGCAAGTCTAGTGACTAAGTAAATACCTAATAACTATAGTTTTCTGAAGCCTCCCTCCCAGGGTATGCTTAAGACAACTTACATCAACTCATAAAAAAATAATTAATTTTCAGAAAATGTAGTAGCTGGTTATTATCACATTAATAGTTTCAAGCTGGACATTGTGGAAGGGTTTATACTAGACAGAGACCTCCAGTTGCTTATTAAACACTTACCAGCACACTATGGCCTCCCTCTATCAGCATGAAGGGAGGTAGGGACAGGATAGTCTCTCTTCACCATCACTGTAATTCCCAATCAACAATTTCTATCCTTCTTAGAATCTGACTTTTGGTGGGTAGCCAATGTATAGATGATGGTAGGATCACTTCAGTTGAAATGGGCTTACAACTGAATAGCTCTGTGAGAAGTACTTAATTCTAATAGCTGGGACTATCAGATCTTTTTAATAGCTATGACTACCTACCATTTTATTTTATGAGTTTTATAACTATGACATTTATAATTAAGCATATATATATATATATATATATATATATATATATATTAGGGTCTACAGGGTCTCACTACAGACTTAGTGATCCTCCTGTTTTCAGCTTCCCAATCCTTGGGATTAAAGGTGCACACCACCATGCCCAGTCTCAGTCACCCTCTTTGTGCGCCCCAGGGGCAAGGCCGGCACCATATGCCAGGGATTGGAACCTCGATCCCTGCCCCTGCCCAAGCAGGCATTTTAGTCCTCTGAGCCATCTGGCAATCCCTCTTCAAACTCTCATTTTGACATTTAGATTATTTCTAAATTCTCACTATGGCATAAAGAATATTCATTTTTGTGTTTGATAAAGTAACCCCTCAATAAATGTTAACTATTTTGATGATGGTGGTGATGATTTCATGTGGAGTTATGAGGCTCAACTGAACAAAGGCAATACCAACTGCTTTTCCCTCTTCACCTTTCCCATTAATACCTTCAATGCTGACATGTAGACCTACAGGTGTAACCCCCCAAGCATGAAATAAGAAGAACCCTCTTTACAAAATTTGATTGGCTTAAAAGACAGGACCTACAGATACTGAATTTGTAGGGCCCATCAATGAAATGGCTAGGTCCACCTAAAAAAATAAGACCCACCAGTCAATAATTAACCCAACAAACACACACACACACACACACACACACACACAGAGAGAGAGAGAGAGAGAGAGAGAGAGAGAGAGAAACAAACAGACAGATAGATATTTCAGTTTCTATACTGCTAATTCCAAATGAATAGTTAAGAACAACAAACACTGGCGAAATATCTCTGATAGAATAAAAGTCTAAAACACTGAGGAAAAGAAACTTCAAAGAAATAGAAATAATGCAGAGAGCAGAAGTTCCCTGCTTAAACAAACCCTCTCATTAATATCTTTAAAAAGGCTCAAAAATGCATTACATCCCTGAAACATGTGCTAATGCTAGAAATGAAAAGAACCATGATAAGAACAAGAATTCAAATTACTTGAAAACTCAAACTACTAGAACAGCAGTTTTTTTTATTCAATATAGGACACATTTTTATTAAGTTTTGAGGATGTAGAGCAAAAAGTCAAAACAGGGAAAAGAGAAAAAATAAAAATATTAGAAAATCAATATCCTTTAGGAATACTCAGAAGTAGGATAGAAGGAAACAGAGGGGAATAACCAAAGACATAATAAAAGTGTTTTCTCTCATAAAGGAAATGAGTTTCCAGATTAAAATGTGAACTATATATCAAGCACAATGTCTTTATGATACAAATTAAGGCATATTATGACAAAATCTCAGAATGACAGAGATCTCAAAACACTTTTCACATCTCTTCTCAGGAAGTAACTAGAATATGTATCCACTAAGACAAGGGAATGTTCCAAAGATAACATGGATTTCAGGAAGAAGAGGATTCAACAGAAGAAACGGATGGGCCAGGTGTAGTGAGCACACCTGCAATACCAGGACTCTGGGGAGCTGATGCAGGAGGATAATGAGTTCATTTATAGCCTGGGAAACTTTACAGCTCAGTACGACTCAATCTTAGGGTAAAAATTTCTTTAAAAGGCTAAGGATGTACTGGCAACAAAATAGACCTGAGGATCAATGGAATAGATTAGAAGATGCTGAAGCCCCTACGAACACACTCAGCCACCTTATCTTTGATGAAGGGGCCAAACATACTCACTGGAAGAAAGACAGCCTCTTTAACAAATGGTGCTGGAAAAACTGGCTCTCTATGTGCCAAAAACTCAAACTGGACCCAGGTCTATCACCATGTACTAAACTAAAGTCAAAATGGATTAAAGATCTATACATTAAAGCAGAGACACTAAATCTCCTGGAAGATAAAGTGGGAGGAACTCTTGAAGACATAGGGATAGGCAAAGAGTTCAAGGACAGAACTCCAATCGCATGGGAAACAGGTGAAAGAATTAACAACTGGGAACTGCTCTTATTGAGAAGTTTTTTCATGTCAAAAGAAATTACCAATAAAGTGAAAAGGCAACCCACAAATTTAGAAAAAATCATGACAAATAAGTACTCAGACAAAGGTCTGCTCTCTAGAATCTATAAAGAACTGAAAAAAACTAGGGCCCCAAAATTTGAAGACTCAATCCAGAAATGGGCATTCGAGATGAACACAAACTTCTCAGAGGAAGAAATTAAAGAAGCGAATAAATATATGAAAAAATGCTCCACATCCCTAGCCATCCGCAAAATGCAAATTAAACAACATTGAGATATCATCTCACCCCAGAAAGAATGGCTATGGTAAAGAAATCACCCAACAACAAATATTGGAGAGGCTGTGGGGAAAAAGGAACCCTTCTCCACTGCTGGTGGGAATGTAGACTGGTGTAATTGTTATGGAAATCCGTGTGGAGACTCCTCAGAAAACTTGGATGGGAAATTCCATTTAAACCAGGTATTCCTTTACTGGGAATTTTCCTAGAGGATCTGAAAACATCATAGGGATATATGTGTGCTTATGTTTATAGCAGCACAATTTTTGATAGCCAAATATTGGAAACAACCAAGATGCCCATCACTTGAGGAATGGTTGAGAAAGATGTGGTATTTTCACACAATGGAGTATTATTCAGCTATTAAGAATGATAAACTCGAAGCCTTTATACTGAAGTGGATACCACTTGAACATATACTCATAAGTGAAATAAACCAGACACACATGTGTAAATATTGTATAGTCTCCCTACTATAAGAACTCAAAAGAAGAAATACAAATAGAAAGGTATAATACAAGTAAAAGGAAA
>NW_004524693.1:9681018-9682990 GCF_000260255.1 Octodon degus | reverse complement strand
TGGGAGAGGGTCCGGCCCCCGCTGTGCCTGGGCTGGGACTGGTCCCACCGACACAGGGTGGCAGGAAGCTCTCCACACACTCACTGGACCTGGGCTGGGACTTGGTCTCCACAGTGGAGTTTTAGCTAAAGGCAAGAAATATAAGACTCCTTTTGAAATGAACATGAATAAGATGACAAAATTGATAGAAACTCTGAATATTTGTGGTTTATGACCTGAATTGTGTGCCATCCGCCCAAATTGTTATGCTGAAGTCCTAACTCAGAGCACTTCAGTGTGTATCTGTGTTTAAGGATGGGGTTTAGGTGATCAAATTAAAATGAGATCATGGATGTGGGCTCTGATCCGCTGACTTGTGTATAAGAGGAGGAAACTTTGATAGAAAGGAAAACAACGTGAAGATACAGGGCAACAAGAGCCATTCACAAGCCAAAGAGAGAGTCCTTAGAAGAAACTAAGCCTGCCAACATCTCAGTCTTGCTTAGACTCCTAAGAAAATGCATGTGTGTTGTTTAAACAGCTCAGCCTGTAATGCTTTGAGAAAAAATAGCAATGAGACAGCTTCAAGGGTGATTAATAGGACAGTTTCAATAATTAATACATTGCATATTGTAGTATTTGTAGTGGTTATTCATAATACAAGATGTAGACATGATATCCTGTCCAAATACTATTAGTATTAATCTTTCTTCTCATTGAATTAAGAGAAAGTAGCTGTATATCTATCCTAACTATTTTGTATATACAGATACAAAATGGTCCTTCATTTGTATCCCCTTTTTTGTTTAGTTTTGTCAGAGATGGGTATTCCATTGTCATTTAAATATTGTAGGTGCGTGAATTCAACAAAATATTCCAATATAATCCAGTAGTCCATAATAGTAGTGGGTTATCTGTAGGACTGGCAATGTCAGAAGTTATTGATTTGAGCCTTTTACAGCTCAGCATATTAATATGGCTTTACTTTTTATACCTCAATTTTAATACTTGTCTTCTGGATGGTTAAGACCAAGAAAGAGCAAGACATATATAAAAAGAAATGCAATTTTTGTATCTGATAAGGTCAGTCAGATCCCCTCAGGATTTAACCTAAAACCTTGTACATCAGTTTGTAGATCCTTTGTCAGTGTCAGCCATGTGGATGAGTCACAGCTATTGCTTGGCCAGTGTGCTTTCTGTGAAAGCCTGAGAGAATGTTTTCTCTCCATAAGACTCTCCTTAGGCACACTCTACATCATTGACCACTTTCCTCTGTGGCCTCATAATCTCCTTGATCAGAAAATGCCATAAGACTGTCCTGCTACAATGTTGTATATGGTTAGATTTCTAAACTTTTGTGTAAAAATATGTAATTGTTTATTCCTATTTTTTAAATATTTTCTATTTTGTTCATCATATTTTGTAGATATTTAAAGTTTAACATATCAATACTTGATGGAAAATACCTGTCCCATGTTATGTCTAAGATGTCTGATATTCAGATAGATGGTGAGGTTCAGCTCAACTGCCTATGTTATAGGGTAATAATATCATTAAGCTTCTCTTCTGGATGGTTAACAATTTAAGTTTGCAGACCAAAAATTAGAGAAAAAGAAGGGCTCCAATGACAGCCAACATTTTGGCCTAGCCTTTCAAGGTCAGTGAGGACTGAAGACATAGGAGAACCTGTATTGTAACATCCTGCAACTCAGTTGTGTCCCAAATTTTCTGTTCTTTTACTATCTTGCTTTAACTTGGTCTTAACCATCCAGCAGAAAAGTATAAATATGAGGTATTAAAAAGTAAGGCCATATTAATATGCTGAGCTGTAAAAGGCTCAAGTCAACAACTTCTGACATTGCCAGTTGTGCTGATAACCCATTACTATTATGGACTATTGGACTATATTGAGTTATTTTGCTGAATTCAAGCACCTATAATATTTGCATGGCAATGGAATCCCCATATCTGACAAAACAAAACAAAAAAAGGG
>NW_004524693.1:9674223-9680918 GCF_000260255.1 Octodon degus | reverse complement strand
ACTTAAAATAGACACTGACAAGTAACAACATAAGCTTTCCTTTGAGAAGTTACAGTAAATAGCAAAATAAAACCAAAAACTAACCAAGAGAAACAAGAATATTTGCCCCTTAGAGATAAGGGTTGGGAGGGGGGAGGTAGCTATTTATTCAGCATAGAGCTCATAGGTACTATCTGTACAACTGTATGCATTTATTACTTTGATAATGATAGCAAGTCCCACAAAGAGTTTATTGTGGGCCCTAATATATCGTAGAGAAAGCTCTTAGCACACTACTACATGGGGCACATAAATGTCATTATTTAGAATTCCTGTAACATAGTAGATACCATAAAAATTAAAAGTGAAAGGTAGTTATATTACCTTTACTGAAGGTGAACATTAATGTTTAATTACTTGACCAGTCTTGCACACTTATATCTATTAATCCAAGCAATAGATTTGATGATGAAAATATATAATGCAACAACAATTGTTAAATTTTTATTCTTGTTTTAAAATTATGTACAATATGCTTTCTTGTTACTCTGTTTCTGCTATTTGTTTATGCTTTGGGATTTAATAATTTTTTAAATATTGCCATTAGAAAGCAATGCTCAGGAAGGTTAATTGACTGTACAGTGTGTTCACAATCACAAGTCATGGTCTTTTGTCTATTTTGGATTCTTAAGGCCACTTCCTACCTTCTATTCACATGCACAACTGACAACTGTATTATTGCTTTCTGATTCTTGTGAGTCAGTTTCCTCTGTCACTGCAAGCCAAGAAAGACAAGTGCTTATGCCTTTGTCTCTCTGACATTTAGCCCCAGAAGTGAAATGAGCTACAGCACAAAAATAAGTGACTTGGCTATGTTTGTTGAGTTCATGAGACCTTGCTGTCTCAGACTGGACGACATTTCCTCCAGCTTTGCCAAGTAACAATATTTCCGTCACCAGAGCTGAAGTATTGAAGTCTCCAACTAAGTAACTGAAGTCTCAGGCTGAGTAAGCCATGTAAATGGACAGATCCTCCACGATCTCCTCCACATCTGAAAGTATACCTGGAGAGGGTTTTTTCTCTGAGACTCCTTCAACGTGAGAGTTTTTAGTTCTGTTTTATTTTTTGTTTATTGGAACTTTTTTTTTATTCCACTTAATTGCAAACTAGAATAATTCATTGAGATTGGTTTTAATCAAAGGCCTAGTCACATTATAATTGGGATAGCCTTTCTTATTCCCAAAACTAGTAGAAAGCTTGGAGAATAAAGAAAATATGTAGGTGCTGAGTTATTCAATTAAAGTTTCAACTCCAGGGGCATATAGTTCTAAACTTAACTCTCATTTCTATCACTGTCACATTAAACAAGCTACTTAACATTTATACCTCCCTTTATTTACTTGTTTTTTTTTTCCAATTTGGAAAATGGAGATAGCTATAGCATCCACCCTCTAAAATTCTTGAGAGGATTACATGAGATATAGCATAGAAACTTCTTCACACAGTGCATATTAAGCCCTGGGAAACTGATAAGCAGTTGTTCTTATTCTTCTTGCTTCTCTCGGACATGAAACAGTTCCTTTCCATTTGAGATGTGGCAATCAAAAAGTAAGCAATCAAATATCAAGTCTCTTTGCCTATCATCCAAGTTGGAAAAATACAAAAGATGAGGGGACTCTAAAATTATCAAAATTAATATTTTCATGTCTTTGTACTTTCTCACTGTACCTCTAGCGCCCACTAGTGAAAAAAGGTGTAGACTTTCTTTAAGTTTCTTTTGGAGCATTTGGAAAGTACCACCCAGTGTATAGACTTGAAGTAGAAGTCTTTTTTTCTTTTGTCTTTTTAAGACAGGGTCTCACTATACAGTTCAGGGTAGCCTTAAGCTCACTTTCTAGCCCGATCTTGCCTCAAACTCTCAGCAATCTTCCTGCCTCGACCTCAAGAGTGCTGGTATTACAGGAGTACACCATCACACCTACTCAGGAGTCCATTTTAAACAGTAGCTGTGAAGTTTGTATTTTAACCCTTGACTGAAATCAAAGTACCATATTTTTTTGGACGTATTTGTCCTTGAAACTCTAAAACACACACACACACACACACACACACACACACACACACACACACACCAGGTTAAATGCAGGCCAAAACCTGAAAATAAGAATACCACTCTAGGTAGAGATGAAAATACAGGATGACCCATTGAAGAGCTGACAAAGCATTAGCAGTTAGAACTCCAGAGATCAGGAAGCCAAATCAATAGGAATCATACAAGGCTATAAAACTTCAACTATAGAATGGCACTGGTCCCTCTTGAATGACTTTGACATAGAAAATCTTTAATAAACTCCACTTAGAGAATTTTGGGACAATACAACTGAAACTGTATTAATTATTTAGCTTGTTATTTTTGTGTTTTATTTTATTTAAATAATTTCATTGAGAAACAAATAGCAATGAGACAGTTTCAAAACCGATTACTAGCACAGTTTCAATAATTGATACATTGTATATTGTTGTCTTAGTGGTTATTCACTGTAAAAGATGCAAACATGATATCCTGTCCAAAAGCTCTATTCGAACAAATTTCTCTATTCATTGAATTAAGATAATGCAGCTGTATATCTGTTCTAAATATTTTGAATATACAGATCCAAAATGGTCATTCATTTGTATCCCCCTTTGTTCAGTTTTGTCAGAGATGGACATTCCATTGTCATTTAAATATTGTAGGTGCATGAATTCAGCAAAACATTCCAATATAGTGCAGCAGTCCATAATAGTAGTGGGTTATCCGTAGGACTGGCAATGTCATAAGTTGTTGACTTGAGCCTTTTACAGCTCAGCATATTAATATGGCTTTACTTTTTATACTTCGTTTTTATACTTTTCTGCTTGATGGTTAAGACCAAGATAAAGCAATACCTGTATAACAAAAAATGTAACGTTTTTATCTGATAAGGTCAGTCAAATCCCCTCAGGACTTACCCTGAAACCCTGTACCACACTTTGTGGATCCTTTGTCAGTGTCAGCCATGTGGATGAGTTATAGCCATTGCTTGACCAATTTGCTCTCTGTGAAAGCCTGAGAGAATGTTCTCTCTCCATGTGACTCTCCTTAGGCACACTCTACATCGTCGACCACTTTCCTCTGTGGCTCCATAATCTTCTTAATCTTTGTGTTTTATTTTAAAATGACATCATTTTGGGCCGGGGAGATGGCTCAGTGGAATAAGCGCTTACCTAGCAAGTGCAAGGGTCTGAGTTCAATCGCTGGTTCTGCCAAAAAAAAAAAAAAATGACATAATTTAGATTGGTTTTCCTGAATTCTTACAAAAGATTTTTGTTTCCTCTCTGAATTTTATATTTCCTCTTAGACCTCCAAGAAACAGTTTATAACTTATTAACCAATCTAATCAAGCCATGAATATAGAAGTATTTCCAGTCATCCATAGATGTTGAAAAAGATTTCTAAGAGATTAAGATAGCTACAGTTTTAGTTAAAAGACAATTACAAAACCTTCTAATTTGTAATAATGCACTGCATTTGATTAAGAGAGGGAGGAATGGACATTTCCAAATCCAGGAGTTTAAGTAATTTCTGTGTAAAAATTCTATTTAATATTTAATCAAAATGATTAAATTGTTACTTCACATCACATGTTTCTTCATGTGACTCTCTACTTTCTTCTTTGACTATGTTCTTTCTTTGTATCTTTTACCATATGTTTACTCTCCATCTCTCAACCCAGTTCTTCTTGTACTCACAGGATTAAGAGTTAAATTTCAAAGTTTCTGAGACACCATTCCACATAGCCACTTAATTATTATAATCATTAAATAGTATGTTCCAGAAAATATCACTAAATAATCGAAGTTCTTATATAGAAGAGCTTCTAGGAAGTGAGTCACCTTCCTTGACTCAGCTCTGAAGTATGCTCCCATGCCTGAGTTTGTTTTCTCTTTTGTCTTTTGGACAGTGTAGCCACATTCTCTATACCTGGTATACTGCCTAGGATCTCAATTGTCATTGTCTTGTATAGATTTATTCATATTTGGTACATGACTATAATAATCTCTTATATGTGGCATAGTAAATAGTCTTCTGTACCAGTTGCATGCTAGCACATAACACACACACACACAAGAGAGCTTTAATGGGGCACACAGAAAATATTTTGGCAGTGGGAGTCATCTGAGAAAACCTTCAGCTAATGAACTTAGTAACTTTTGGTAGGATAATTTTTGGAGCTGGTTCTGCCATTTAAAATATGAGCTACTTAAAACTGTACAAAAGGGCCAGCCAAATAGCTCAGTAGATTACAGTGCTTGCAAGCAGAAGCAGGGGCAGGGGTTTGGTCCCAGGGCCTAGCATGCTGGCCCCACCCCTGGGGTGTGCTGCAACTGTAATTTAGACTGGGAGGGGTGGTGCATCCTTGTAATCCCAGCACTTGGGAAGCTGTACACAGGAGAATCACTACAAGCCGACCTAGCAGTGAGACCAAGACACCCTGTAGACCCTTCCCTAAAATACAGAAAAAAATGGTGTACAAAAATGTGAATTTGAATTCCATGAATCATTGTGATAACAAACAAAATTTAAAAAGGAAGAGTGAACAAAACAAATCCTCTATTTCCAAAAATATAGCCAAGAAAATCTGGAGGACTTAAAAGGTCTAAAGTGTGCTTGTTGTAAAATCTGAGTTTAATTCTAAAAAGATCACCTTGAGCAGAAAGTGACTTCATCATGTCTAATGAGTTTTTGATGTCTTCCTCTTAAGCTAAAAAGATGCTCTCTCCATGAGCTCAAGCAAACACCACCACATGAACTCGTCTCTGTCTGTCTTGGTTTAGAGAAAAGTAGTAATTACTGAAGGGCTGCGGATTCTTTCACCAGTTTCAACCCATTTCAGACAGGGGGTTAATCACTGCACTAAAAATGCTGAGGTTAGTCCAGTTTGCTATGACTGCAGCACTCATGTAATTGCTGTTTATCATGAAAGGGAGACCTTTAAGGACTTTGTGAGCACAGGAAGAGTCAGGTGTGTGCAAATAAAGTTGAAATGTCAAATGTATTTTATTGCAATTCATTATTTTTAAATTGGTAATTCTCATAGAAGATGCAAGCACTTTCAAACTTACGAGTAAGATTAAGTTCTAAAAAATGTGTCTGTAACTTGTTGTTGTTTTTTTTTAACTCAGAACACATTTCTTCCAAGAACCAGTGATATAAATACTAAGTTCCAAATCCAACCCACAAGAGCTTGTTGAACCTTAAATGTTGATGAACTGCTGAATCTTGGCCAAAGAAAATAGCAGAAAATAGTTGTAGCAAAATCAATAATTAAATGAAAAAGAAAGAAAGTCAAATATTTATTTTGGCTTCTTTTTTCAAATGTTAATTACAGGAGGATGAGGAAACGGATAGGGAGAGTTGTGGGTTTCTTGAGGGGCCATAGCATGTACTGACTCTGGTGCCTTCCTTTGCCTTTCTGTTAATTTTCTTCTAGTACATATTTCAGTATTAGGATCTCAGTGCTCACGGGGGAGATGGCTCAGTGGAATAAGTGCTTCCCTGGCAAGCACAAGGGCCTGAGTTCAATCTCCAGTTTCGAAAAAAAAAAAAAAAAATAGGGAGAGTTGTGGGTTTCTTGAGGGGCAAATTTGGGAAGCATTCTTTCTGTTAATTTTCTTCTAGTACATATTTCAGTATTAGGATCTCAGTGCTCACGGGGGAGATGGCTCAGTGGAATAAGTGCTCCCCTGGCAAGCACAAGGGCCTGAGTTCAATCCCCAGTTTCGAAAAAAAAAAAAAAAAAAAGGATCTCAGTGCTCAAGAGCTGGCCTGCTTCCTTCTCAGAGCAACTAAAGAAGCCAACATAGTGAACACCTCTTGTCTCTTGCCAAACACCACATCCAAAGTTGGGTACATGGAGGAACTATAATAAAAATTGGGTGACTGATTCGTGACTGTAGATACAAAATTTTGCTTTAGGCAGCACAGACCTATAAGTGGTTCACGAAACCCAGGGCTTTATACTGTGAAATCCAGTAGTGACATATTTTTTCAATAGCTTTTATATAAAGTCAGTATTGACAGTTATTGCAAAGTGTTTGTTATATCTTTTTCCATAATTTTATTGAGTAACAAATACCAATGAGACAGTTTTGAACCAAATTGGTAGGACAGTTTCAATAACTAACACATTGCATACATTCTTCCTAGTGGTTAATTGCTGTACAAGATGCTGACTTGATATCCTATTTAAAAACAACATTAGAACAAATACCTCTATTCATTAAGAGAATGTAACTATATATCTCTCTTAACCACTTTGAAAACACAGATACAAACTGGACATTCATCTGTATACCCTTTTTTTTTGTTAAGTTCCATCATTTAAATATTATAGATGTGTAATTACAGCAAAATATTCTAAAAGAGTTCAGTAGTCCATAATAGTATTGGGTCTTCTGCTTCACTGGCAATGTCAGAAATTGTTGAGCTGAGTTCCCTACAGCTCAACATAACACCAAGGCTTTACTTCTTATATTTTGTTTTTATACTTTTCTGCTAGATGATTAAGACCAAGGTAAAGCAGGAACTATGCAACAAGGGTTGTACCTTTTGGGTCTGATAAGGTCAGTGAAATCCCCTCAGGATTTATCCTGAGATCCTGTACCTCAGATTGTAGAACCTTTGTCAGTGTCAG
>NW_004524693.1:9661479-9666190 GCF_000260255.1 Octodon degus | reverse complement strand
ATTTGTACTAATGGTGTTTAGACAAGATATCATGTCTCTGTCTTGTACACTGAATAACCACTCCTAAGACAACAATATGCAATGTATTAATTATTGTAACAGTCCTATTAACCTGTTTTGAAACTGTCTCATTGCTATTTCTTTCAGTGATTTATTCTTAACTAATAGAATATGGCTGAAGTAAAGGGATTTCTCTTCTAAGACTAGTATGATCTCTCTCTCTCTCTCTCTCTCTCTCTCTCTCTCTCTCTCTCTCTCTCTCTCTCCCTCTCTCTCTTTCCTTCATTTTCAAGGAAGCCAGTTGCTATACTGTGACCTGTGAGCTGCCTTACGGAGAAGCAACCCATGAGGTAAGGAAATGATGTTTCTGTTCAACAGCCAAAAACAAAGTGAATCCCAGCAACAATGTAAAAGCATTGGGAAGAAGATCTTCCACCCAGTTTGGCCTTCACATGAGATCAGAAACGATGATCTGTGTCTTATGAGAGACTCTGAGCTAAAATCAACTGACTAAACAAGGTTCAAATCATAGCTTACAGGCAATGTGAGAAAACACATGTTGTTTTAAGTTGCTCTTTCTGGAGTAGTTTATTTTGAAGCAATAAATAGCTTCAATAAAATGATGAGCCAAAAAAATGGTGATCCAGAATAAAATGTCTTTTGCTTAGTATCACTTCTCATTATATACCAGCACAACATTGAGAAAATATTCCAATAATTTCTAAAAAGCATGTAGGAGATTATATATTAATATGAAATAAACAGAAACATATAAAATAGATTAGGCAAATGCCCTCTTTCCCTGGATAAGTTTTGGGTTGTGCCACCCAGGAGTGTTCACAGTGGGAACAATCATTTCACAATAGGCCTAAATCACCTGGAGGTTGAAATTTTGGATTTCTGTGCCTTATTCCAAAACTACTAGTAATCTACACTGTGACAAGTCCCACATTACCAGACACATTTGATGTTCACTGATGTGTGAGAATTATACTTTTTGCCTGCAAGCAGGTGCAAGGGCCCAGGTTTTGATCCCTGGGCCAGCTGTGCTAGCTCTGTCCCCAGGGTGCACTGAGACAGCAATTGAGACTGGGCATGGTGGTGTGTGCCTGTAATCCTAGCACTTGACAGCTGTAAACAGGAGAATCAGTATGAGTCCGATGTAGTAGTGAGACCCTGAATGCCCTATAGCCCTTTCCCTAAAAATACAAAAAAAGAAAGAAAGGAAAGAAAGAAAGAAAGAAAGAAAGAAAGAAAGAAAGAAAGAAAGAAAGAAAGAAAGAATTTTACTTTTTAAGGTAGGTATTTATTTAATTCCATTCTTCTGAAGCCTGGCTGTATATCATATTGGTCTTGGGGGTTTATTCAGTCCTGATTTTTCCATACTCATGGACTCAGTATCTCTGAGGATAGGCCACAGAATCTCTATTTTTAAGACTGCCTAGTTAGTTCTGAAGAAATTCCCTATGAACAAGCCAGCCTTGGTCAGTAAATGTCAACGAATTGTTCTTAGCCTCAGCCACCCACCTGTCCTGCCCTAATACATGCACTTGTAAAGGGGTGCTTATACTGGTATCTCAGATCATATCAGTTTTACAAACAGCCACCCACACATCAGGTCACATGCACTAGGAGAGAAAACAAGAGAGTTTGGAGGAAAGGTCCTTCACTAGAAGTGACGAAATTCAATGATAGCGGGGTGGGAGTAAAGCATGAACATGAATATTCTACGTATCCGCAATTCTGGTGACACCCACAACTCAGGACACATGGAAAATGGCAGAAAACAAGGACCCATCATAAACAGCAGCTGGAAACCACTGTTTTCGAGGCTTGCTTGAGGCATGAGGATGAAGCACTTTGGCCTGAAGCAGTTTGCCTTTTGTCACTATGTGCCAGTGAGCAGGTCCATGATACCTGTTATTACAACAGCAACAACAACAACAAGCAATATTTGTGGAGTCTTGTTGCAATCAAGTCCATTAACCATGTGAGTGAAGCACAGTACATCTATAATCTCCATTCCATACACAGGGAAACTAAGGCTCAGACACATCGGGTGGTTGCTCTACGTTACAAAGCTAGAAGATGGAAGAACTTGTCCTCATATCCAGGTTTGTCTGACTCCAGATACTGGAATATTTTGTGTGCATTTAGTACAAGGCCTGCAGGATCTCACTACTTAGGATCAGACTCATAGTAATGCTCCTGTTTTCAGCCTCCTAAGTGCTGGGATTACAGGTGTGCACCACCATACCCAGTCTCAATTTCCATCTCAGCGTGGTCCGGAAGGCCTGCTCAGCATGGGGCAGATGCTGGAATCTTAAACACTAGATTCTTTGTATTTACAAGATAGTACTACTTGTTTTCTTTGATAACATGTTCATTGCTTAGGCTAACAGTGACTACAATCGCTTCTTGTATTCCAGTTTGAGAGATTCCTCCCAGTAGGTGTCACATTGACCTCAGGTGGTTCCAAACACTGATTATAAGCTCTGAAGGGCTCTAACTTAGTAAAGGCCCCTTCTTACAAATTCTGGTTTCTGGGCTAGTTATGGGGACAGGATGAAAAACCCCAGAGAAACCTCTAAACCCTCTGATGGAATTTCAATGGTTTCCATAGCTGATCTGTTCTCTAGTTTATTGGCATTCTTGAGACCCCAGCCCATGCAGATATAGTGAGACTGGCTCCAAGATAACCTGGGGTAATAGCCTTGTGTATTTCACCTTTCTTAACAGTTTGTGTCATACAAACTGAGGCTCATAATTAGCTCAGAAAGTAATATGAGAATTAAGGCTAGCTCTTATGCAAGGGGTACAAGGAACATCAAGGACAAGTTTACCCAACAGTATCAAAGGGCCAGTTACTCATTTCATTCATGGAAAGTATTCTAGCATCACTTTTCTGGGTGTCCTTACATATAGCTGTGGTAGGAGTCACACCACTGAGCTTAGAGAACTTACTCTCATGCCACCTGGACCATAGAGCCTTTTCTATAGGTCAGGGCCACAAAAATGATGCCAGGCACCCTAGCTGAGAGAATATCCTCATGTTGAGCCAGGAAAGTTTATAAACTTTGTCTGTGAACTAGAGGAACCAAAAACTTAAAAGATTTAGGAATTCTTAAGTCTTGATAAGAAGCGAAAATGTCCAAAATAGCTCATTTCCCAAGCTCTGAAACCCAGAGATAGGAGGGGAGGCTCCTCAGATATATGTGACCCAAACATGAGATTTGCCCTGATTCACAGTTGTCTGAGCTTGCATTTATCCTCTTCTTAGATTCAGAAGAAAAAAAAATAATTTCCATGACTAGAGAGTGCTTGACTTTGGCACAAAAGCCCAAGCAAGTCCAGGACTTCTTTGTGAGAAAAAGTGAGATTCTGCGCATTTGTGGTTTATTTGCGTGTATCCTACCATCCTGAGGAACTTACAAATAGTTGGCTTTCAGACTTCAGAGACTTAACTAAAAATCTTTGGTAGACCAAAGCCATCCTGAATAGAGCATTCTGAAAAGAGTTAGGTCAAGAGACATGGGTCCAAGTCAAGAATCAGGGACTAAGGGGGCCAGGGAGATAGCTCAGTAGAATAAGTGCTTGCCTAGCAAGCTCAAAGGCCTGAGTTCAATCTCTGGTTCTAAAAAAAAAAAAAGAATCAGGGACTAAGGCAATTGGAGTTTCCTATGGGCTCCTATCAAGTTTTTGGGAACCTTAGAGAGAAACTAGCTGCCTTTACCATCAGGAGCAGGAAAGTTAACTTGTAGCATTCTTGGGCCCTCCCATTCCCCACCTTTGATGCCTAGTTTTTCAAGGGATGAAATAAAATGCCTCAAGGATAATATTTTTTTATGGAAAAGGCTAGATTTCTGTTGGGTGAAGTGGTTGTGTGAACTTGGGGGACTATCTATGTCTCTAGAAGTGCTCTGAGTGGATTTCAGAGTTTCTGGTTGTTCAGATGGTGTTGAGAGAGAGGGCTCCAAATAAGTATGTTACTCTTGGAGAAGGAAGGAGATAGTTAGGGAAAAGACCTTGTTAGGAGCTGGATCCTGTGCTAAACCCTAGATAGTCCTGTCTGAAGGTTTGTTCCTAGTCCAGGACTTCTTTGGCAGCAAAAGAGAGCAGACATTAAGGTAACCTAGAGCGAGTGTGTGTGTGTGTGTGTGTGTGTGTGTGTGTGTGTGTTTGTGTGTGTGTGTTTGCATGTACACACATTCTAGTATCTATGTCCCTCATTCATTAATATTTGCTCTTTATGGTAGTTCTCAGTTAGAGCAGCAGCTGTAGTTTCAGGTAATATCCATGTCTTACTATCCTGGATAAACATTACCTGCATTCACAGTGTGACAGAGATTCTAATGCATGACTTGTTGTGTTAGATTTATAGGGTTATAGGACTTAGTCCTGGAACTTTCTAGATCTAATTAAAGCTTTAGGACACCTAGGAGACCAGCTATGGTTTGCACAGACTGGATCTCAAAACATGCTGCCATGAATGTACTACCAGCCTCAGTCTCATGGCATTGAAAGTGCCAGGAGTCATTGTGTAGTGGTGGTATTTGTTCTTTCTGCCCAAATCTTCAGTCAATAATTTAGTGGATTTTACTACAGCATACTCACCCTGATTTAAAAACAAAACACAAGAGCTTATGTGACTGTCTTGTCTTCTTCTTCTTCTTCTTCTTCTTCTTCTTCTTCTTCTTCTTCTTCTTCTTCT
>NW_004524693.1:9660864-9661379 GCF_000260255.1 Octodon degus | reverse complement strand
TGTTAAGCTTAACCTCACTATATGTCTGAATATCAAACATCTTAGGCATACACAGAACAGGTATTTTTCATCAAGTATTGATATGTTCAACTTTAAGTCCCTATAGAATATGATGAAAAAACATTTAAAAATTAGAATATATTTTTAAAAATAGGCATAAACAATTACGTACTTCTTATGTTTACACATAAGTCCAAAAATCTCACCATATACAACCTTGAAGCAGGACAGTTCCAAAATATTCCTTTTCCTATCTCTCGCCTTCATTCACCACCCACTTCTTTTTGAACAGTCATCTACCTGAGAGACAGCACAACAGCAACTGGCATGTCAGGACAAGCAGTCCATATTCAGAAGACCAGAATGACCAGCATTCCAAGCAGGAAACTACTATTAAAGATTACCAACTTCAGTGCAGTTGCTTAGTTCACAGGTATCAGTATATATAGTTAGTCAGGGTGAGAAACTTTCCAATTAAGTGCTAGATTCAAAAATCTTCTGGAGATTCTCAGGAT
>NW_004524693.1:9642439-9660764 GCF_000260255.1 Octodon degus | reverse complement strand
CTTCTTTTCTTTTTCCATTCTTCCTTCCATCTCCCTCCTCCTTCCCTATATCATTTTCTTCCCTTTTCTTCCTTCCTTCATCACTCCTTCCTGTCATCCTTTCATCCTTCACCAGAAAGCACCAGCCCCACAAGGAAGACAATGACCCTGAGAAAAGGTAGAGATTTCTGAGAAGGACCAGAAGAAAGATGTCTTCTCACTGTGAGACCAGTGTCCCCACCATCTCATCCCTTAAATGCTGGGACTCACCTAGCTCTGCCCCAAGCTCCATTTCCTGGAGAAATTAAATGAGAAGAGAAACCCTGTCCACTCACATGGGATCACCTGATATCACTTGGACCTGGTGCCTTCCTAGTCCTCGCATCTTGTTTGAGATCTCAGCCAAGAGTCCCAGTTTCTTGCTGGACATGTCCACTTGGAAGTTTTATTGGCACCCCATACCTCAAACTTCCAAACCTACTTGTCACCCACCTCCATCACTCTCTCCTTAATAGTCTTCTCTTCCCCATCTCCATTAACAATGTCACCACAGGCCCAAGCTGGAGCTTCAGGGTCACTGCCATCATTTCCTCCCTGAACCTCTGGTTATGTTATTTATCTCAATTACTTTCTTTTGTTGAGCTACAATACCTGAAGCTCACAAGTTAAAAGAAGAAAGGTTTATTTTGCCTCACAATTGTAGAGGCTTCAGTCCATAGTTTGGCTTCACCTCCCAATATCACATTTAGTTATAAACCAGTTAGAGGACTAACCCACTGACGAATGTCATGCCCCCATGATCAAATCACCTCCCCAGAGCCTAATCTATGATTGCATGCTGTTGGGGGCATATCTAGATATAAGCCATAAAACTGGCCCTGTGATTTCTATGTATAAGCCTGTCCCCAGAGTCATCCCCCTCTCTCAGGTCTTACTGCCATTGTCCTGGTTCAGGGCAGGTTCCATTCAAGCTTGAACCAATGAGATAGTCTGGCAGTTGTCTCACCTGCCTTTAGCCACTCTCCTTTCCAATCCTTCCCAACTCTGGTGCTATAAGATTTATTTCCTTGTACTGTCACTCCTCAACCTTCAAAGAAACCTTTGGTGAATCCCTATTGTTCATAGAACAAAACTCTCTGCATGGCCAACAAAGCCCTGAGTAGACACCCCACCTACCTCTCCTATTCCATAATGCTGCTGTCAATTCTATCCCACTGACTGTCCTATCCACAGAACACCCATGATGGATTTTCATGAAAATATGGTACCCTTCTGCCTGTAATACCCTTTTCTTCCCTCCACTGCTCCTCCTCACACAAACTTCCATCCCTCAATATTCACTGAAATTTCCTTAATCTGTGAAACCCTCTCCAGCTTCCCCAGATACAAGATTACTCATCATCTCTGCCTCACGAAATATACATTACTCTACTACCATGCTGCATTAGTCCTCTTCCTGTTACTAAAACAAATAGTTGGCATACACAATTGGAAGGAAAAGAGGTTTATTTTGGCTCACAGTTTCACATACTTCAGTTAATGGTTAACTGGTTCCATGGCAAAAAGAGCATGGTATGGGAAATATGCTCACCTTATCCAAGGCAGGAAACAGAGACAAAAAAAGAGCTAGTCAAGGTACTGGGGACGAGTTATCATCCCAAAATTAACAGCACTATGACACACACAGAAATAAAAGTGTGTTTTACTAATCTCCTAGGTGCTTCTCAAGCCAACCAAATTGATAATCAAGATTAACATCACCACTCCTTCCCTTGTCAACTCAACACCCGGACACATCTCCTTAAACCACACTTAATCTCTAGAGACAATATGATCATGATTCTGCCTAACATGATTCAGCTATTTCATTTGCAAGTAGAAATATATTAATACATTCTCTGAAATCTCCACAGTTTCAACAGTTCACAATGACCAAATCCCAAAGCTCCTCAGCCTCAAGGCAACTACTTAGCAATGAATACTCAAAGGTAAAAAAGAAAGAAATAAAAAGAAAAGCATGTTACATGCTCCCAAAATACAGTGGCACAGGGGAAAAATTCTCATTCTCAAATGGGGAAATAAGGAAATAGAAAGGAAAAGGCTCAAAGCAAGACTGAAATCATGGCAAAGTTTACATCCTGCATCTGTAAGTCCAGCATTCAGGACACATAGTAGCACAATGTGAGCTCCAAAAGGCTTGTGTAGCCCTGCTTTTGTAGCTTTGCTGGTACCACATGGCCTCTCTATTTGCTTGGTTCCACTCACAGCCTAAATCTTCCCAAGACAGCTGTTTCATGATTCCAGCATTCACAATGTCCTAGAGTTGTCCTCACCAACTAGTCTTCCATCTTTAAATGAAGCCTTACTCAACATCTTAGAACATAGACAAAATGTAGATAAGCACTTTACTAGATCATAGCACAATTAGTTTCTAGTTCAATTTGCAACAGAATCTTCATTCCTATCTGAAACCTCATGAACACATTCTTTTCTGTACTGTCTGCATTTCTATCAGCATTCTTATCTTCTAAAATCATAACTCAATTGCAACTCAGTCTCTGCATACAGCATTCTAGGCATTCTCTGGCCTGTTCTTCAAAGTTTTCCAAATTTCTCTGTCGAACCAGTTCCAAATGCTACTGACCTTCAGTGACATGTGGTCATAGAAAGAACTTCATTCTTTGTACCAGTTTTCTGTATTTGTCATTTTCCTGCTGCCAGAACAAAACACCTGACATACATACCTTAACAAAAGGCTTATTTTTGATCAAGTTTTAAAAGGTTTCAGTCCATTGTGCTAAACAGCATTGTGGGAGAAAGTGGCTTGTCTCATGACAGTCAGAAAGAGGAAAAAAGCCAGAGAGGAAGGGACCAGGGATCAATTACAACCTCCAAGGTCAGACCGCATGATCCATGCAGACACAGTGGAAGTGTACTTCACTAATCTTATAGGAATCTCTATGCTAGTCAAGTTGACAGTCAAGATTAGCCAGCACCAGCACTCACTGGAATATAAGGATTTACGTGTGTTTTGGTTTCCCCACAAGAAGAGACATTCTCGGAGGGCTGCTTGAGATCACATTTAGGTTCTCTGTTCAATATTCTTAAAGCCTAGTAAAATTTCTGATATACAATATGTACTCAATAAATGTTTGTTGTGTAACCAGTTCTTCATTCCAGTCAAATGTGGTAAAATAACATCAAATACACAGCACTAAGATGTGGCATGTGCTATTCCTTTCATCTTGGTTTTCCATTTCTTTCTTTTATTTTTTGTGGATATCTTTCTGGTATCCAGCTTGGGCCACCTCTTCCGAGACTTTCCTGATGAACTTCGCCCAGGTCTGTTCTATTTGTTTGACACATTTCCATCACTGGCCAACATGCAATCATAGCTTTTAGAATAGTCCCTACTACTATAATTCTGTCTACCAGAACCCTGGAGTAACAGTCACTCCCCCTGTCCACCTGCCACAAAATGGTGATTTTTTTTTTTTAGGAAAGGAATTCTATTTTGAGGTGTATTTCAGCTTTCACCAACATTGCTCTTTCTGGTTTGTAAACATTTTCCCCAAATATGTATCCTGGAACTCTAATTTATGACTTGAGGTCCCATACAGTGATATATATCTATGTTTGTATCTATATCTTTATCTATACAATCTTTAACTTTTAGAGATGTTTAGCTCCTAGGAAAAGAAGAGTTACACAACTGGTTCTTACAGGAAAACCTGTTTCTCTAATGAACATGTGTTACACAAGGAAGAAGGTTAAAAGTGAAGGCAACTGGAAAAACCACATCATGGTTTCTGACATATACCTTCAAGCTGGCAAGGGTTCATCATCTGGAACAACTATGGTTAAATGCAAGTACAGTGAGCATTCTTTCAGGGAACAGTATGTAACAGTATATCTAAAAACATGGGATCACCAGGCATGGTGACATATGCCTATAATCTCAGCACTCAAGAGACTGAGGCAGGAGGATTTATGTGAGTTCTAGACCAGCCTGGGCTACATAGTGAAGTCAAGGCCAGTGTGAGTTACATAGTAAGACCTCTTCTCAGAAAACAAAATCAAATTAAACAATAAAACTATGGTATCCACAGAACTGGATTCAAATCCTGGCTCTAAGTAGACTGGGTAGGGGCTGGGGACATGGTTCATTGGAATAAGTGCTTCCCTGGCAAGCGCAAGGGCCTGAATTCAATCCTCAGTTCTGCCAAAAAAAATAATAATTAGACTGGGTAACATGAGCCTTAGTTTGCTCATTATTGAATAAGCATAATAGTTGCTATTTCATGGAGTCATTATGCAGCATAAATGAGTCAATCTATGGCTCTCAGTAGTTTCTAAATGTTAGTAAATTCTACAGAGCCTGGAGAAGCTGGAAGCTTACAGAGTAAAACTCAGAATATCAACATTCCATATGCCAAGAAACAAAAAAGTCATTGAGGGGACTAGGGTATCAGATAAACCTAATGCCAAACATTAAGTGCTCTACAAAGAAAAGCTACAGGACCTGATAGTAAGAAAGGTAACCTGCTACTCAGTCAGATTTCTGGCTGGTTACCTGGTCTTCTCCATACTGCTCCCAATCTTCAACTTTGAAAAGGCCATGTCTTAAGCCAGCCTGGCCTGCAGGCAGCTGATACTAAGATCTCATCTCATTTCCTCTTCTTCCTCCTCCTCCTCCTCCTTGTGGCTTTCAAGAAAATATCTTGCAAAATGGATATTTTCCTTATGCAATAGCTAGCATCATATATTGCTCACAATGCTAATTTGATGGCTGAAAATAAACACAGAGATTGTGTATCTATCTCTTGTGTTTATCATAATTCCTCTGGCTCTTTTTCTATTATTTGATGTTCTGCCTTTCTTCCTTTGATATAAGCAAGCTATTATCTATTGTAAGTTAGCATTTAATGATTGGAACTTATTTCAAATGTGCAAACAGGATGAGACAGTTAATTCCCATATACTTATTGCTTAGTTTTAACAGTCGGTGCCATTTTAGCATTCTTGTCTCATTTATTCGATCCTCACACTAATTGAAAGAAATTGGAGATAAGCAATATTTTAAAGCAAATCTCAGAGACTGTATCATTTCATTCATAAAATACATCAGTTTGTATCTCTACTAGATTGTTTCTTTTTTTATGAAATTAAGACAGGGTGTATAGGGTATATAAGGTCTCACTAGGTAGATTGGACTCATAGTGATTCTCCTGTTTTCAGCCTCCCAAGCACTGGAACTACAAAAGTGCGCCACCATGCCCAGTCTCAATTGCAGTCTCAGTGTGCCCTGGGGGCAGCACCAACACGGCATGTCAGAATCAAACCACAGCCGCTGCACTTTGCCTAAGCAGGTGCTTTACTCTGCTGAGCTATTTGGATGGCTCTTTCTACTAGATTGTTTCTGATGAACATCATCACACTGCCTCTCCTAATAAAATGAACAATAGTTTTCTTTTTCTTCAGCACTGGGGATCAAACAATAATTTTCTAATACTGGTCAATAGACAAAGTCTTCTCCAGAAAAGACTTTTGAAATGAAAAATAGAGGCTGTGAAAACATCATAGAAAGTTAAAAAAATAGCTACAAAGGGAAATCAGGGTTCTTAACCCACCATTCAATGTTCCTTTTGCCATCGCTATATTATTTCTGTTTTCTACTTTTACTTACAACCTCTAATTGTCTCTTAGCCTTTTACCCTTTTCACCTAACAAAACAATCACAAATTGCTAACTTAGGATGAACAAATCAACAATAAAGAACAAGAAGTGAAGCACAGTGATTCATGCCTGTAAACAAGTTTGAGTGAAACCTGGCAAACTTAATGAGGTTCTGTCTCAAAATAAAAAAAAAATGAAAAATGGTTAGGATTGTAGTTCATTGAGATGGCCCTGAGTTTCATCCCAGATAAATGAATGATAAATAGATAAATAGATAGGTACATACATACATACATACATACATATTAGAAACAAAATAGTACAAATCATGGAAAGTTTCAGTATGTCCTTAGTGGAATATTCATCATCAAGTTAATACCAGGACTGATTGTTAAGTGGCTACATGACTTCTGGTGATCTTATGTTCCTATATTAATGCCTATCACATTTCCAGGTCTCTTTCTGAATGTGTTCACTTTTTCTTCTGAATGTATTGCTTTAGCATCTGGATAGTGGAGAACTTTAAAAATACTTTCTCAGGTTTTCAGCACTTGTTGAATCAGTGGCACAACCTGGCACACATAAGAGGAGCTTGTGAGGAGCACATCAGATGCATTATAAAAGTGCAGAGAAGCAGATCCAGCCTTAGCCCAGGCCCAGTGAGTGTGTAAGAGAGCTTCTGGCTACCCTGCCCGGGCGGGACGTGCAGCGTGGGTGAGACCCTCTTCCACCCCCTTGGGACACCGCCCACCACTCTGCAGCACCTCGCCCACCCTGCCCGCCGAGCAGAACATCTTGCCAGAGGGGCACAACAGGTTCACCCCCAAGGGCGGCAGCAGGAAGGAGCTGAGCACAGCAGCCAGACCCAAGCCAGGCACAGCTGGATAAACCCAAACTTTATAGATCTGCACCTGAACTTCAGTAGGTGCTAAGGTTATAACTGCAACAAAGATCTACAACAAAGGTCAGAAGACAGTGCTACATAAAATGACAACCAGAAGGAGCAAAATGCAATCTCAGACCCCAAGCCCACCCATAACAAGTGCAGAGGACACTAACACAGAACAAAGTGGGAATCACACAGCTGAAATCAATGAATCAATGGCTTCTGAAATTAAAAAAAAAAAAACAGCTGCGGAAAGATATAGAGGAACACAGATTGGAAATAAAAGTGCAGAGAGGATTAATGGCTAAGCTGCCTTTTGGAGACTGCCTTTTGGAGACTGTGAGCTGATACCCAGTTGGGACATAAGGGTTAGGGGAATGGTCTTGGAAATGCAGCGATGGGCTCATTCTGTGGGAGCTTTGTGGAAAGGTCGGTATATCTATATTCCAGGATCTAGGTTAGGGAATTGGTGAGATTCTGGATGGGCACATTGTGGCATTCCAGATGTGTTTAGCAGAGAAATTTGGGATTTTATTCTGAGTTCAAATTAATGAACAAACAAACTAACAAAGCACCAGCCCAACAATGATTAAATTGTTAGAAATATAAAACAATTCTTATTAAAACCTAGGTTTCTATATCTTTTTTTGACAAATAGTTACATGAAATATTTAAGTATAATAGAAAAACACATGTAACCTGAAACAAATTCAGCTACTATGTTGGCTTAAAATCAAACCTAGCCAACTGATTAGAAAGCAGATCCACACATCAGGACTCCCTTTCATCCAGGCTCCATCCAACTTGGAGTGATGACAGATGATGTCTGAGGGGTGCTTAAGTTATTAGATTTATCTTTTTAGACAATTTCTTACTTATAGCTCAGACTGGCCTCTAATTCTTGAACCTCATGTCTTCCTGAATTCTGGACTTATAGGTACTATAAGTGACTGGTTCTTAGAATTATTTTCACAACAGTTTAAATTCATTGACTTTAGGTGATGAATAAGAAGGTAGAAAGACTCCCTAATTGGTTGGACCATGAGAATTAGACAGTAGCAGTCCAAATTGTGTTCCAATAACATTGATATTCTACACTTTCAAAGCTAAGGTGCTGCTCAGATCATTCATATCCCAAAATTACCAGTGAAATTCAATTTTAATTTGGTTCAGTCTAAATATGATGTTTGGGACAGGGAGACAGTTTGGTGGTCTAAGTTCCTGCCCAGCAAGGGAAAGGACTGGGGTGCAGTCCCCTGTACTGCATGCCATGTTGTTCCCACACTAGGCCAGCCACTGAAAACGGGCATGTTGGCACACACCTGTAATCCCAGAACTGGGGAAGCTGAGGCAAGAGGATCACTATGGGTCTGAGCTGTGTGGCAAGGCCCTGTACCAAATAAATATTTTTAAAAAATATGGCCGGCCCTTGCCTAAAGTTCAAGCCCTGGTTCTGCCAAAAAAAGAAAGAAAGAAGGAAGAAAGAAAGGAAGAAAGAAGAAAGAAAGAAAGAAAGAAAGAAAGAAAGAAAGAAAGAAAGAAAGAAAGAAAGAAAGAAAGAAAGAAAGAAAAAAATTGGGCTGGACTTTGAGGGGATTTGACTGACCTTATCAGATCCAAAAGCCACAATTCTTGTTACATAGGTCTTGCTTTATCTTTGTCTTAACCATACAGCAGAAAAGTATAAAAATGATGTATAAGAAGTAAAGCCATGCTGTTATGTTGAGCTGTAGCAGACATAGGTCAACAATTTCTGACATTGCCAGTCAAGTGGAAGACCCAATACTATTATGGGCTACTGGACTCTTTTAGAATATTTTGCTCAGTTTACACACCTATAATATTCAAATAACAGAACTTAACAAAAAAACCGTATACATGAATGTCCATTTTGTATTTGTGTATTCAAAGTGGTTAGGATAGATATATAGTTACATTCTCTTAATGAATAGAGTGATTTGTTCTAATGGTGTTTGTAAATAGGATATTAAGTCCGCATCTTATACAGCCATTAACCACTAGGAAGAATGCATGCACTGTTTTAATAATTGAAACTGTCCTACCAATTTGTTTATTTGTTTGTTTGTTTTTGCGGAACCGGGGATTGAACTCAGGCCCTTGCGCTTGCCAGGGAAGTGCTTATTCCACTGAGCCATCTCCCCGACCCCTGTCCTACCAATTTGATTTGAAAAAAAAAAACAAACTGGTGATGGGTTTATAATTAAAAAAAACAATGTTTTTAAATGGCATTTGCCCACCAGCACAAATGACTATTTGAAATTTGGATATGTTTATACTTTTTTGTTATTGTACCTTTAAAACAATAAGTTGTTTTGATCTTACACTTTAACTCAAGAGTTGTCTACTTTTTTTGTAATTACAATTTGAAAAATAAATAAAACTTATGCAAATAGAAAAAAAAGAAAGAAAGCCATGTTATGTTGAGCTGTAGGTGACCCAGGTCAACAACTTCTGACACTGCCAGTCAAGTGGAAGATCGAGTATTACTATGGACTACTGGACTATTTTGAAATATTTTGCTGAGTTCACACACCTATAATATTTAAATGATGGAACTAAACAAGAAAAGGGGATACAGATGAATGACCATTTTGTATCTGTGTATTCAAAATGGTTAGGATAGATATATAGCTACATTCTCTTAATTTGAGGAATAGAGGGATTTGTTCTAATTGTGTTTGTAAATAGGATATCATGTCTGCATCTTGTACAACAAATAACCACTAGGAGGGCAGTATGCAGTGTGTTAATTATTGGAACTGTCCTACCGATTTGATTCGAAACTGTCTCATTACTATTTATTTCTCAATAAAATTGTGGAAAAAAATTGGACCAGCCAAATAGTTCAATCCACTTTAATACCTCAGTGGATTAAAGGGCCTGCAAGCAGACACAGGGGCTGGGTGTTCAATCCCCAGGCCGGCAGTGCTGGCTCCGCCCCCTGGGCACTCTGAACTTGTGATTGAGACTGGGTGTGTGCCTGTAATCCCAGCTCTTGGGAGGCTGTAAACAGGAGGATTATTATGAGTCTGATCTAGTAGTGAGATGCTGAATACCCTGTAGACCCTTCCCTAAAATACAAATACATAAATTTTAAAAATATGGTTTTAATTAGGGAGAAATAGAAGCCTCACTGCCTAAACTATTTACCCCAAATGCTTGATAGCATAGTCCTATTAAGGTCAAAAACTCAAATTTCTTAATTCCTCATTCATTCCACTTATATAGTAAGTAACTTTCTTCCTCATTAGTTTCCTCATCTGTTAAATGAGTTAATGATATCTCCTTCTTCATAGTATTAAAATTTTAGCAAGTAAAACCACATAAGCACTCACCTATTTACTTAATGCGTATTTGTTTACTTTCTTCCATGTACATGCACAAGAAAGAGATAGGCACCATGGAGCAGTATAGCAGAGTCAAGACTGGTTCCTTCTTTCCAATCACTTACAATCTCATGCGGACATAGACTATAAGGGGTCAGGGGAACAGAAAACTTCGCCAACCTAACCATTCTCTAGAAGTTTCACTTCCTCTCAGAAGACTTCCTTTCTTGACACTTCTCCTTTCCCCAACACTAAGCTCTGCTCATTTTCTGCCCTTTCATGATACCCCAGGCAAACTACTCTTATTTTTACTCCATAGTGTAACTGTCTCTTGCTCTGTCCTCTGCATTGCAACCTGCTATTAACTCAAGATCTGTAAGCCTTAGTTTCCTCATCTATAATTGATGAGGGTTAAACAAGATGATCCTTATGAGCACTGCTAGCCAAACAACCTCTAGCTATCTTTTTTTCTTTTAGTATCATGGGATATGTGAAGATTGAACTATTCATCTTTCATCCTTATGTTGACCATGGGCTATAAATTGTAAAGGGAAGTGTATATGTTTTCATGGTCCTTGAACTTTCTTTGTTATGTCCCTCGGGTGAAAAGTACCAGTGTATGTTAGCAGGAAGAGGAGATAAGAGTACAATAAACACATGTAGGGTTTCTTGTACTGTGGATTTCTTTTGGGCTATGCGAAATCATGTTTCTATTTGAAACACCACAAAGAAAAAATGTAAGATTTATCTCAACATGACATTATCTTTCTTTCTTTTACAAAGAATGCCTATCTCTGTGCTTTCTAGGGACAGTTTGAGCTCAGTAGTTTCCATGTCTCACCTTTTGCAAATGAATTAAGTATAAGAAGATTATCCCAAATAAAGGAAGACATTAACTTGCTTTTATCCAGTCCTCTCTTCTCTGCAAAAACTTTACCTTCTTTCCCATTCCTAACCTAATTTCTTTATTTTAACTTTTCACATCTTTCATTGTGCTAGAATCCTCATTCCTGATCCTTTGTGGTATATTGCTCACCCTTGATCCTACCATCTACTTTTTATTCATCTATGCATTTAGCTATTATTATTATTATTATTATTATTATTATTATTATTATTATTGCAGAACCGGGGATTGAACTCAGGCCCTTGTGCTTGCCAAGGAAGCACTTATTCCACTGAGCCATTTCCCCGGCCTCTTTTTTTTTTTTTTTCACATTTAGCTATTATTAAACATTCATTAAATACGAGTTCTCAGGGCCAAGGAGTGATCTCAGAAAGTTTCATGAGAAGGCATTTGAGCTGGATCTTGAAAGACCATAAGCATTTTCTGGAAGGTGGTATGTGGGAAGGCAAAGGAAATTGTTTGGGGCAGAGAAACAACATCTACAAAACCAATGAAGCATAAAACTTTTGATATGTTGAGTAGTTTGAGAAGTAACTTGTACTCATGGCATAAGGAAAGGGTTGGAGATGAAATTTGAAAAATGAGCAGAGGAAAAATAATATAGGTTTATGTATTCTGCAATATAAGCTTGAATTTTATCCAACCAGTTATAGAAACATATTAACAGCTTTTGGCAGATTATAAACCAGATTTTTATTTAGAAACAAATAATCATGGCAGCAGCAGGAAGAGGAAAATGATTAAAAGGAGGGAGACTTGCCAGGAGGCAGGGCACTACTGTATTGCAATACCCTAGGCAACAGACCTGAGCCAAAGCAGTGGCAATGGGGATGAATAGAAGTGAAGAGCTGGGCACATGAGCAGGTAGTTAGGCAGCAGGAGACAAAACTCATTAGATGATCGAATGAGGGAGATTAAGGCAATTTCTGTTGTTTGGCTGGATGGATGTGCTGTTCATTAAAACAGGTAATGCAGGAGAAATTGGGCTTTAGGGGAAATTACAGGACACATTGTGTACATGTCTACTGAAAAGGCTTCTTTCAAGTTCTGTTGCATAAGTGGCACCTGAAAAAAAGGTGAACACCTTCCAAGTAGCTTATTAAGAAACTGCTTAATGGTCTGCAGATAATAAAATGGAAGATTAAGTTCATACTAATTGCTTCTTTTCTTAACTAGAAATCTGTTGTATTTAGAAAACTTCATTAATTTAAAAAGCAATTTTAGAAACTAAAGTTTTTATAAAGCCTGAATGCATACAGGAGAAAAATACATTATTCTGACATTATTAAGTTATTCATGTCGAGCTTTTTAGCTGAGTTTCATAAAATAAATTGCATGGCTTTTCATTATAAAATATTTTTTTCTGGAGACTTAGTGCTAACACAATTAGATATGCTGATAGCGTAGCAATACAAGTAATGGAAAATCACATATGAATCAAAGCTCCATTGGCAAGTCCTAGGAAAAATGTGGCCTCATGTAGTTCTTTGGTTGACCTCTCTGGCAACTACAACTTGGTAGTCAGTGACCTTCACAGAAAGCTTATGTTCTAGAAAGTCTACATTTATAAGCAGGAGGTAAGAGAAAACAGTGGAGGAAAATAACAACACAATAGGAATGAAGTATAAAACTCAAATAAAGGCTATTCATTGCTATTATCATACAGCTGTTGATGGGCGTTATATTATTTAATAGAACAAATGTGAAAGCTGAAATATAATAGAGAATGAGTGACTAAAAAACAATTATATATATACATATATATATATATATATATATATATATATATAGAGAGAGAGAGAGAGAGAGAGAGAGAGAGTTTCTTGCTTTCACATAGCCTAAGAGATCTCTAAAGATAACTAAAAGGAAAATTAAGTGTTTGCAATTCAAACACATTTAGAAGTTGTATCTTCTTTCTCGTTTACCCTCACACTTCACTAACTGATAGTGAGGTTCCTAAAGTATTCTACTGACAGTTCTGCTTCTTAAGTATGTCTTGAATCCACTCACTTTTCTATCTTCTCTGTTACCGCCTCAATCCAGGTCATGGTCACCTCTTGAGTGGACAGCTGCCATAGTCTCACTGCCTCTGACCTTGCATACTTCACAAGCTTTTTTTTTTACATAGAAGTCAGAAAATATCTTTGAAAATTCCTTCCAGATCATATTATTCCTTGGATCAAAACCCCTCAATATATTACCTCAATGTTTATGGGAAAAAAATTACAATTCTTCAAAATGGCCTAAGAAAAACTATGCTCTCTGATCTCTAAATATTTTTCTCACAGTATCACTTACCAGGCTCTGCTTGACTGGCTAACAAGCAACCAGATCTGGCTTTTTCTTCCTCTCAAATAAACACAGATTTCTCCATTCTCAGAGCCTGTGCACATACTGGTGTGTCCGCTAGAACCTTTTTCCTCATATCTCCATGTTCCTCACTTCCCTTCTTTGTTTTCTTTGTTAACGTTTTCCTGTCACTGTGAAATAATTAGTGAAGCATTGTTTCTTAGTCATTCCTGATCTGATTCTTACCTTTTCTCATTGAGCTATAATTCACATACAATAAAATTTACCTAATACCAGGGCATATAATTGCATGGTATATAATATATTCAGAACTGTGAAAAGATCACCATTATATAATGTTATACACTTTCCTACCTCAAAAATAAATTCAGCACACTTTAGGTATTACTTCCCACCCCGCACATCTTCCAACCTCAAGCCCTAGACTGACAATAATCCATTTTCTGCCTCTGGATTTGTCTACTGTGAGCATTTCATATAAATGGATTAATACACTATGTGTCTTTTCAACTGGTTGATTTCAATTAACATATTGGTTTTGAAGTTTATCCATGTCATGTGAGCACTCCATTCCCTTTTATGGTCAAATAATATGACATTTCTGTATATGCTGCAATTTATTTTCCATTCATTTATTTCTGGATGTTTGGTTTGTTGCCATTTTTGGCTATTATGGATAATGCTTCTACAAATAGTCATGTACAAGTTTTTATACTGACATAGATTCTTATTGCTCCTGAATTATCTGACAACTTGAATAGAAATATGATAGCAACTTGAAAGACATCTTTGCTCTTCACAAGTGATTGAAATTATTTTATTGTCTTGATCTTTCTTTTGTGGTACCAGAGATCTAACTCAGAACCTTGTGCCTGTCAGGCAGGTGCTTATGCTGCTGTTCTTTCTTGCAAGCAGATTTTTATTTCTCTTGGATATATATATGGGAATTTTACTGCTGAGTAATATGACAACTATGTTAAGTTTTTCTTGATTAACTCACTTGCACTCAAGACTGCTCAAAGGTTACTTCATCTGAGAATTCTTCCCTCATTAATCCTTCCTAAAATAATCATCTATCTCCAATGTCACTCTCTATTGTTTCATCCTGTGTTTTCTTTCTTTCTTTCTTTCTTTCTTTCTTTCTTTCTTTCTTTCTTTCTTTCTCTCTTTCTTTCTTTCTTTCTTTCTTCTTTCTTTTTTGCTGAATCGGGGATTGAATTTCATGCCCTTGCGCTTGCCAGGCAAGCGCTTATTGTACTGAGCCATCTCCCCATCCCCATCCTGTGTTTTCTATGTATCACTTATGACTATCTAACATAATCGAGCCTGGGAGATGGTTCAGTGGAATAAGTGCTTCCCTGGCAAGCACAAGGGCCTGAATTCAATCCCCGGTTTGGTAAAAAAAAAAAATCTTCTTTATTTTATGAGTTTACTTCTTGATCTCCTTCCTCTAGAGCATCAGTTCTATAAGGACAGGGACCTTGTCAGTGTTGCTCATTCCTGTGCCCTTAGCACTTAAGACACTGATCAGTACACAATGCAGACGCAATAAATATTAATAAATTAGTAAATGAATGACTCTATGGAGGAAATTTTAATTCCATTTTCCCACCATGAAAATTATTCAGAAATTTACCAATAATGGTTTTAGTGCTTTTTACTACCTTAATTATTCTTTGGGAAAAGTAAAAGCCAGCTCATTTAAATTATAAGAAAATTAGATTTAGCAAGAATGTGTGAATTACTTGTCTTACATCTGTGAATTCTTCACTGTTACCCAACGTGGAAAGTGGCTGAAGCTGGAGATGGGTCATATATATGAGGCTAAAACAAGGACAGCCAGGAACATGGAGCTCCTGAGACAAGCCATTTAAACAACCTGTTCCAACTCCAAGAACGTGAGACATCCTGAAGTGACCTAAAAGTTAAATAAATTTGCCTAGGATGCCCAGGAGATGATAAGCAGAAGTTGGAAATCAAAGGCCTGTATAGGTACATTTAAGAACAGAAAAATTGTGAGTATTCTTTTTTTGAAGAACACAAAATAGTAGTTTAAAAAACCAACACTAGAAATGATAAAATATTTCATTAAATAAAGTAATAAAAATTCAGTAATAGCTGCCATATTGCATGATGTTACCATCAAATTAGTTGTTTAAGCTATCAGGTATAAATATGCAAAATTGGTTTAAAGAATACACAAAACAAAACAATACAACAAAGTTACAAAAAATTCAAAAGAAAAAAAATTAAGCGTTAAGTGATCCTTTCAAAAGACCAGCAGAAATTGGCAATACAATTTTCCAAATTATCCTGAATATATACATAAATGTATCTTTTTCCCCTTTCTCTTTTGTCCTTTTCCTTATCCCAGGTGTTCCTTCCCAATGAACAAATTCTTACCCTTTCACAGTATCTATTGTACCTTTCTAATTTTATTTACCTCTTCAGGTTCTCACAGTAGTAATACAATACCATGTTTGCATGTGTCGGTCTAGTTTATTTCACTTACCAATATAGTCTTTAATTTTATCCATTTATCTACAAAACCCTCAAATTTATCTTTTTTATAGCAATAATACTCCATTGTTCAAAATACTGTATCTTTTTATTTATTCCTCAGTTGATGGGCATTTGGGTTGTTTCCAAGGTTTACCTATGACAAAAAAAAAAGATTTACCTATGACAAAATGTGCTGCTATAAACATGGGTGCACATATATCACTCTGGTGCAATGATTCCAGTTCTTTTGGAAAATATCTAGGAAGGGATTAGTGGGCTTGAATGGAACCTCCAGTCATAGCTTTTCAAAGAATCTCCACACTGATTTCCATAATGTGCCAGTCTGTACTCCCACCAACAGTGCAGAAAGGTTCTTTTTTCCCCACAGCCTCTCCATCATTTGTTATTGGCTGACTTCTTTTTTTGTTTGTTTGTTTTTTGTTTTTTACAAAGTGCAGATTTAATTTTCAACTGTTGGCCTCAGTAAACATCTTATTTCAGGTCCTTCCCACCCCAATCCAAGGAAGGAAGGGGAAAAGCTACTTTTCATTTTTACTTAAACCTCTAATAGCAAGAAAAAAAAAGATTTAATAATGACAACTTTTGCAAGCATATTTCCAGGTAAAATTCCAAAGGACAACAGTACTGGGTGGGAAGTAAACTTTCATAATTAATATACATAATAAAATAGTGAGTGCACAGTGTAGGCATCCATGCTGATTTGGCAATTTTAAGGTCTCCAATTATGATAAAAGTACACAACTGAACAAGAATTGCCTTGATACGTGACCGAATCATTGTATTAGGATTGGATGAAGATGGTCCTGGTTTTGACCCCTACAAGAAGTTGATTCTCTCTCACCAACTATAGACAGCCTCAACCTCAGTCCAACAGACACTACTGTTCAAAGAAGCTTCTTGCTTACTCTACCACACAAACACAGCATCTTCCCCAGAGGATAGGGCTAAACAAAGAGTACCAATGGCTTAAGTCTGCCGGGTGCTTACTTCTGTAGCAGTATAAATATGGATTATTAAAGATCTCTACTCAAGTATAAAGTATATGCAAAACTTTCATAATATAGGCAAAATGCTCAAAGGCTAAGAAAAACATTTTCTTTTACAAGAAAGTGCAACTGCAGTGTCTTTTGAATGATCTTCTAGATAGTTCTGCAGAAAACTTAGCAGTTTGGCTCAGAAAGTAGAATTCCTCATGAGGAATTAAAGTTCTTCCTAGAAGAATACAAAGCAAAATTTCAGGCAGCTTTCTGAAAATCAACCGTTAGTTTATGGCTACACAATGAGACAAACAGGAAGTTGTAATGAAGGCTTTTGCATGTGCTGCGGTCCGCATGGGATTCAACGGAGTTTTTCCCTTGCTCCAAGACAACAGCTGGCTCAGGGCGCCAGACATGGCCCTTACAACGCTTTGCCCAACTTGGACAGCAGGCGAGACGCTAATCAGCGGGGAGAAAATCACAAGTGTTTTCATGTTTCAGTGTTTTTCAGGTCAAATCTCAATACTTTCAAATAAACCATTTAAAAATATAACATCTCCTCTGTTATTTCCAGTATTTTACATAGTTAATGGATAATCAGAATGAAAGGAGAGCTTTATAACAGTCACCAGCCAGACCTTCTGTCTCGGTCAGATTTTCAGCATTTGTTCAGCTGCTGCTAGGTGGTAGAGGAAGTTTTCTGTTGCTGGTGGAAATCGCTTTTGCTTTAATGCTTCAAAATTGAGGACTCTTTTCCCTCCATCATCCACAACTTCTGAAAATGGCGCCAGGTTGGTGAAAATTTCTTTTGTTTTGAGGGCAATATCCTGTATGACTTGGCTGTCCGACTTCTCGGGGTCTCCCGCTGACTGCACGATTAGCTGACCGATTTCTTTGTGCAACTTGCCCATTGTCATGGACTCTTTTGCAAGCGGAGCGATAGTGATTTCACTCTGCCAGATTTACAAACACGTCATACAGATCCGGTCTATTGCTCACCTCCAGGTCAACAAAGCCCGCAACATAGCCTGTGCACATCTGCAGGGCTTCCAGCTCATCAGGGCTGAGATGCACGTAAGAATGCAGGATGCTCCAGTCCTGTCGATGCCACACCAGGGCAGGCAGCGTCCTGGTAAACTCCTGGACAGCTTCCATTTTGGGGTGATAGACGACAACTCGTTTCTTTAGCATCAGTGCCATGTGTAATATAACAGTTTCCATTCCAAACTGAGACACAATGTCTTTGATGGAGCCTGCAAGGTATGCCTTTTGGGCATCAAAGTCCTTGCTCAGAAAAGAGCCATTTTCCTCCCTCTGACATATCCCCTTTGTGAGAACTGCAGTGTAACTCTCCATTATTTTAACTGGGCTTCCATGTTTCAAGTACATTCTACACAATATCCTAGTGAAGGCGGCATATTTCTCTGGGTTAAAATCTTTGGCAGTCAGAACAATAGAAAAATGAGTCACCTTTTTCAAAACTGAAGAATCCTGAACTTCAACTGTTGTGATATAAAACCATGTTCTTCTGTACTGACCAAAGACAAAGGGATGGAGAAGTTTGTTTTCATCCATAAGGCAGCATTTTCTGAGCAGCAGAGTCCTTAATGCGGCTGTCGTGGAAGGATAACACCACACCCACAGTACTTCTCCATTTGTGTCCTTTTTGATCATCCCCACTCCGAGCAACAGCTGAGTGTCCACCGCCTCCTGGCTGACT